>NC_092872.1:675517885-675822677 GCF_028372415.1 Notamacropus eugenii | reverse complement strand
GACACAAATAGAATAAATTTTAAGTATATTGAGGTCCCCAGATTTCTTTTACATGAACAATAGTCTAGTGGCACACATACCCATGTCAGTTTATTATGTACTCCCTTTTTGTCTCCTCTCTGTCTGTTCCATATACCTGATATAAGTAAGAGATGCAACCTCTAAAGCTACTTTACTCTGACAAAAAGGAGATGTGGTATTTGCAATATCCCCCATTCTACTGCCTTTCCCCACCCCCCAACAGTAGAGCCTTCTGGGTCACCTAGCTTGTTTGCAAAAATGAGGTCAGTCATTAGAAGACACAGTAATGACCTCTAGACATGGGGGAGAGACTAGGAAGGACTTGGTACCATCATTGGCAACACCAGTTGGTACCTAGCTGGCTGCATGACATAGTGACATTTCTCTGCCAGTCTCTGGATCCATAAACGGACACTGACCACAGATTTGATTTAAAATTGACAGAGATGATGGTTTGGAAGAAACATCTGGGGCACTGCAAACGTTATCTGATCTCACTGTGAAGAGTCAATCAAATATTTATATATTAAGTATCCATTATGTTCCAGACACTGTTTTAAGAGGTTAGAACAGAGATTCCTGAAATTATGTGACCTACTGCTCTCTTTTAAAAAATTACACAGCACCCCTCCCCTCATGAAATCTACTTTCTTTAACCCTTCAATATTTTTTTTGGAAATTTGCATCATTTTAAAAAATATATAAAATATTTATATTTTTTTAAAAAATGATGCATCTTACTTTGATAATTTATTGTAAATTTGTGTTTTTTCCTGCAATAAAGTTTTGATGATGCAATATTGCATCATGTAGTCATATAATATCATATTGTAAGCAAGTAATTACATGCATATACTCCTGCCAATGCATGCTGGATTCCTGACAATGGGCTTCATGTTCACCTGCCAATGCTTGCTTGTTAATTTTGTTGGTGGACTTGACCACTGATCAGGTATAGCTTGCATTTTGTGTGTTTATTTGGAAAATAATGTAATCACTATGACTTTAACTGTTATACAATAGATGAAATATAACAGTTTTTCAAAATTTTTTATCTTCTTTCTTTATGCTTCCACTACCCTCTAATTTTTATTCAATGTCCTCAATTACACCCAAGGCCACTACTGTCCCCCTATGTCATTCCAGGGGGTGGGATTGTTCACGTTGGGAGTCTCTGGTTACTATAAACTCATAAAAATTAAATAATTCCTTTTTGGAGTAAGCTTATATTCTATGGGTGAAACAAAGACATAGAAAATATACAGAATAAATATAAAATTAAATACAAATATATACAAAGTAGGAAATAAAAGATAATTTGGGAGGGATCCCATTCGAGTTGATGGTAGAAGGAAAAGGGGAATAAGGAAAGGTTTAATGAATAGGATTGTACCTAAGCTGTAACTTAGAGGAAGATTGAGGTGTTATGAGGTAGAGGTAATGAACGAGTGAATTCCAGACATGGAGGAGGGCTAGTGGAAAGGCACAGAGAATAGAGTTCTAGTGTTGAGAGTGAGGAACAGAAGAAAAGCCAGTTTGGCTGGATCACAGGAACTTCTTCCTATGAACACAAGCCAGAGGTACTTTCCATCCATTACACTCTTAGCATGAACAAAGCTTCAGAATTTTTGTGGATCCATCTTCTCATTCAATTAAATTCAATTCAAAACAGTTGTTCAATTAATTTTATGAATATTCCTTAGAATGTTAAAACCTATTTATGATTTCTTATCCTATGTTATTCTTATTCATAACCCCTGAAAAACTATTCACAGAGAATCTACCCATATGCTAGATATCTTCTTCAGGGTCTTTGAATATTTTTCTGCATATAACCTTCATTATTGTTGCATGACTAGCCTGAATCCATTTCTGGTTATGCTTGCCTTCCATGATGTTTATGCTATTTCCTGTGCATGTCATTATTGGCAATGTACTGCAGCATCTTTACAGTTACCACAAATTTCATTTAAAAAAATAATTCCTCAAACTACATGGAAAACTAACTTTTAATATTTGTGTTTTTTTAATTTGAATTACAAATCCCCTCCTGCCCTTACACTTACCTCCCTATGACAGCAAACAATTTAATATAGGCTATACATTTACAGTCATACAAAACATATTTCCATATTAGTCATGTTGGGAAAGAGAAAAAGCCAAGTTTTCTGCTTTCTGATCTTAGCTGCTTTGGTTTTGTTCAATTTTTTTTAATCTAATGTTATCAAAATTATCAATTTTATATCTAGCAATGCTCTCTATCTCTTCTTTGGTCATAAATACTTCCTTTGTGCATAGATCTGACAGGTAAACTATTCTAATTTATTTCTAAATCATATGACGATTTTGACTTTATCTTAGTATATGGTGTGGGATTTTAGTCTAAACTAGTTTCTGCCAAACTCTTTTCCAGTTTTCCCAGCAATTTTCATCAGTTAATGGGTTTTCATCCCAAACTGGGGATTTTGATTTTATCAACCACTGTATTACTCTGGTCATTATCTACTGTGTATTGGGTATTTAATCTGTACCACTGATCCACTGCTTTAATTCTTAGTCAATACCAAAAACAAAAAAAAAAATGGAATACTGCATGAATTTGCATGTTCTCCTTGTGCAGGGGTCATGCTATTCTCTTTCATTCCAACTTTAGTATATGTGCTGCTGAAGGAAGCACTAACTGCAAATTTCTCTGCTGCCTTTTCAATTATTTGCAATTGTGATTATTCTGAGGTCATGGTGTTCTATGATCTTTAGCCGGGTTAGCACTGCTGGAAGAATACTCATATGAAAAACATGAGTTTTGGTAGCAAGAAGGCATTTTAGCTCAATGAATACACCATAAACATGTGAAATATCCTTTCTCCCAATTTGACTCTGGGCACAGATGTGTAGTGTCAATTCAAAAATAGATGTAATTATGATAAGAAATAGCTATCCAACAATTTATCCTCCTAAGAGTAAAAGGCATTTTTCATCTACTTTGTTTTTGTTTTTCCTGTGTGACTTGCAAAATTGATCTCTTTTGAGTGACCATCGATCTAATTAAAAGAATAATTGCAAACTATACATCGCCATTTGGAAAACATGCTGCATGTTACTAAAAGTAAGGGGAACAAAAATTATAACTATTCTAAGGTTACACTTGACACTCTAAAAATTGGAAATGATAGCTTAAAAAATGGATATATTCTAGAAATCATACACCCTAATACCCTCCCAGTGCCGCAAAGGGAGAGAGAGAAATTGAAATGTTCTAGTCTACTTCTTCCCTAAAATCCTGACTGATCTTTTCTTTCAATTGATTAATTAATTTATTTTTAGTTTTCATCATTCACTTCCATGAGATTTTGAGTTACAAATTTTTTTTCTTTTTTTCTTTTTCTTTTTCTTTTTTTCTTCTTTTTTCTTCTTTATTTATTTATTTAACTTTTAACATTCATTTCCACAAAATTTTGGGTTCCAAATTTTCTCCCCTTATGTCCCCTCCCCTCACCCCAAAACACCGAGCGTTCTTATTGCCCCTGTCTGCCAATCTGCCCTCTCTTCTATCATCCCTCTCTGCCCTTGTCTCCATCCTATATCCCTTTACCTGTATTTCTTATTTCCTAGTAGCAAGAACAGTACTCGACAGTTGTTCCTAAAACTTTGAGTTCCAACTTCTCTTCCTCCCTCCCTCCCCACCCCTTCCCTTTGGAAAGCAAGCAATTCAATATAGGCCAAATCTGTATAGTTTTGCAAATGACTTCCATAATAGTAGTGTTGTGTAAGAACTAACTATATTTCCCTCCATCCTATCCTGTCCCCCATTACTTCTGTTCTCTCTTTTGATCCTGTCCCTCCCCATGAGTGTTGACCTCAAGTTGCTCCCTCCTCCCCATGCCCTCCCTTCCATCATCCCCCCAACCCTGCTTATCCCCTTATCCCCCACTTTCCTGTATTGTAAGATAGGTTTTCATACCAAAATGAGTGCGCATTTTATTCCTTCCTTTAGTGGAATGTGATGAGAGTAAACTTCATGTTTTTCTCTCACCTCCCCTCTTTATCCCTCCTCTAATAAGTCTTTTGCTTGCCTCTTTTATGAGAGGGAATTTGCCCCATTCCGTTTCTCCCTTTCTCCTCCCAATATATTTCTCTCTCACTGCTTGATTTCATTTTTTTTAAGATATGATCCCATCCTCTTCAATTCACTCTGTGCACTCTGTCTCTATGTGTGTGTGTGTGTGCATGTGTGCATGTGTGTGTGTGTAATCCCACCCAGTACCCAGATACTGAATAGTTTTAAGAGTTACAAATATTGTCTTTCCATGTAGGAATGTAAACAGTTCAACTTTAGTAAAGTCCCTTATGACTTCTCTTTGCTATTTACTTTTTCATGCTTCTCTTCATTCTTGTGTTTGAAAGTCAAATTTTCTTTTCAGCTCTGGTCTTTTCATCAAGAATGCTTGAAAGTCCTCAATTTCATTGAAAGACCAATTTTTCCCCTGAAGTATTATACTCAGTTTTGCTGGGTAGGTGATTCTTGGTTTTAGTCCTAGTTCCTTTGACTTCTGGAATATCCTATTCCACACCCTTCAATCCCTTAATGTAGAAGCTGCTAGATCTTGTGTTATCCTGATTGCATTTCCACAATACTTGAACTGTTTCTTTCTAACTGCTTGCAATATTTTCTCCTTGACCTGGGAACTCTGGAATTTGGCCACAATGTTCCTAGGAGTTTCTCTTTTTGGATCTCTTTCAAGCGGTGTTCTGTGGATTCCTTGAATACTTATTTTGCCCTCTGGTTCTAGAATCTCAGGGCAGTTTTCCTTGATAATTTCATGAAAGATGATGTCTAGGCTCTTTTTCTCATCAAGGCTTTCAGGTAGGCCCATAATTTTTAAATTGTCTCTCCTGCATCTATTTTCCAGGTCAGTTGTTTTTCCAATGAGATATTTCACATTATCTTCCATTTTTTCATTCTTTTGGTTTTGTTTTGTGATTTCTTGGTTTCTTATAAAGTCATTAGCCTCCATCTGTTCCATTCTAATTTTGAAAGAACTATTTTCTTCAGTGAGCTTTTGAATCTCCTTTTCCATTTGGCTTATTCTGCTTTTGAAAGCATTCTTCTCCTCATTGGCTTTTTGAACCTCTTTTGCCAATTGAGTTAGCCTATTTTTCAAGGTGTTATTTTCTTCAGCATTTTTTTGGGTCTCCTTTAGCAGGGTGCTGACCTGCTGTTCGTACTTTGCTTGCATGTCACTCATTTCTCTTCCCAGTTTTTCCTCCACCTCTCTAACTTGATTTTCAAAATCCTTTTTGAGCTCTTCCATGGCCTGAGCCCATTGAGTGGGCTGGGATACAGCAGCCTTGATTTCTGTGTCTTTCCCTGATGGTAAGCATTGTTCTTCCTCATCAGAAAGGAAGGGAGGAAATACCTGTTCACCAAGAAAGTAGCCTTCTATAGTCTTATTTTTTTTTCCCTTTTCTAGGCATTTTCCCAGCCAGTGACTTGGCTTCTGAGTGTCCTCTCCACCCCCACCTCGCCTCCAGATTTGCCCAGCCAGCACTTGGGGTCTGAGATTCAAATGCTGCTTCCCAGCCTCAGGGCTTTTGGAGAGGGCAGGGCTGCTATTCAGTGTGAGATTAAGTTCAGGTGCTCAGGTCAGGGCAGGGCCGCCTCAGGGACTCAGTTCCCTCAGGGGGTTTATGCAGAGACCTTCAACAATGGATCCTAGCTCCTGCCTGCTTGGGGAGCCCCTGTCTGCTTCTGCCTCTGCTGCTGCCTCCTGAGTTATGGGGGCACCCCACACCCCTCTCAACCCGCCGAAGAGACCCTCTCACCGACCCTTGTCACCTGTGGGTGGAGGACCCACGCAGCCACTGGAGATTCCATCCCTGAAGCCTGCTCAGATCCACTCCTATCGGCACCAGGCGGCCAAGGCAGGGTTGGGCTCTGCTCCGGGTCCAGGGCACAAGGGACCTTTTGCGAGAGGTTTTCAGGCTCTCTGGAGCAGAAATCTCATCCACTCCATTGTTCTGTGGCTTCTGCTGCTCCAGAATTTGCCGGTGGTTCTTTTTTTACAGATATTTTATGGGCAGTGGGTTCAGAGGTAGCGTATGTGCGTCTTTCTACTCCACCATCTTGGCTCCGCCCCCTTGAGTTACAAATTTTCTCCCAATCTCTCACAGCCACACACCCAAGACAGCATGCATTCTGACTATGCCTTCCCCTAATCTGCCCTCCTTTCTGTCTCCACCACCTTCTTTTATCGCCTTCCACTCTTTTTTCTTGTCAGGCAAGATAAATTTCTATACCCCATTGCCTGTATTTCTTATTTCCCAGTTGCATGTAAAAACAAGTTTTAACATTAGTTTTATTTATTTAATTTTTTAACTTTGCTTTTCAATTTATAATTTATTTTTGCAGTTTTCAACACTCCCTTCCACAAGGATCTGAATTCAAAAATTTCTCCCCATTTCTCAACCTCTATTTCATTGAAATTCCAGTTTTGCCCTTCAAGCATTTTATTTAATTTTTCTGGGTAAGTGATTCTTGGTTTTAATTCTATCTCCTTTGACCTCTGGAATATCATATTCCAAGCCCTTTGATCCTTTAGTGTAGAAGCTGATAAATATTGTGTTATCCTAATTTTACTTCCACAGTACTTGAATTGGTTCTTTCTGGCTGTTTGTAATATTGGCCTGGGAACTCTGGAATTTGACTACAATATTCCTAGGAGTTTTCCTTTTGGAATATTTTTCAGGAGGCTATCAGTGGATTCTTTCCATTTCTATTAGACCTTCTGGTTCTAAAATATCAGGGCAATTTTCCTTGATAATTTTTTTGAAAGATGATGTCTAGGCTCTTTTTTGATTGGGTTTCAGGTAGACCAATAATTTTAAAATGATCTCTCCTGGAACTATTTTCCAGGTCAGTTGCTTTTCCAATGAGATATCTCACATTGTTTTCTACTTTTTTTTCATTCTTTGTGTTTTGTTTTATAATTTCTTGATTTCCCGTAAAGCTTCCATCTGCTCCATCATAATTTTTAAAGAATTATTTTCTTCAGTGAGCCTTTGCAGCTTCTTTTCCATTTGACTAATTCTACTTTTTAAGGCATTCTTCTTCTCATTGGCTTTTTGAACCTCTGTTGCCATTTGGGCTAGTCTATTTTTAAAGGAGTTATTTTCTTCAGCATTTTTGGCTGAAGCAAGCTGTTGACTCGTTTTTCATGATTTTCTTGCATCACTCTCTCTTTTCTCTTTCCAATTTTTCCTCCACCTTTCCTACTTGATTTTAAAAATCATTTTTGAGCTCTTCCATGGCTTGGGACCATTGCATATTCTTTCTGGAAGCTTTTGATGCAGGAGCTTTGACCTTGCTGGTTTCATCCAGTAGTATGCTTCAGTCTTCTCATTGTGTGCTTTGCTGTTCCTCACCTGAAAGGATAAAAGAAAATACTTTCAGCTAGAAAATAACCTCCTATAGACTTATTTTCCCCCTTTTGGGGTATTTTCTCAGCCAATTACTTGACTTTTGTGTCCTTTGTCAAGTGGAGGGTAGACTACCCCAGATCTCAGAGGTTTTGTATAGCTGTTCTCCAAGAAATGTCTAGAGACCTTTAAGTTTTCCATTCCTCCAAAGTGGCATAGTCAACAAGTGGTGTTACTCCTCTCCTGCCTGTGCTCTGGTCTGTGAGCAACAAAAAGTACTGTTTTCTGCCCTGGAAATGCAAATACTATTCCCTCTCTACAGCTACCACCAACTCTGCCATGCCAGCACTCCTCCTCACCCCAGGACTGTAACTAAGGACTGCTCAATTCCCTCATTGCCTCTAGACCAAAATCTCCAAAAACAGTCCACTGGAGCAGTGGCTGCCCCTGCTCTGGGGCTGGGACTGGGGTCAGACTGTGCTCCCCTCTCACTCACGTGAAAGAGATTTCTCATTAACCTTTACAGCTGTCTTTGGCATTTGTGAGTTGAAAAATCTGAAAACCGCAGCAGCTGCCCAAGATTCAGTGCCCTGAAGCCTGCTCCAGTCCCATCTGTGCCAGAACAGCCCAAACTGGGCTCCATTCTGCTCTTTCTTTCTCTCTCCCCACCTAACCCCATTGAGAAAGCAATCAGTTCCATATAGGTTATACGTGTGTAGTCATACAAAACACTTCCATAAGTCATGTGAAAGACTAACTATATTTCTCTCCATTCTATCCTGCCCCCCATATATTCTGTTCTCTCTTTTGAGCCTGTCCCTCCTCAAAAGTGTTTACTTCTAATTGTCCCCTCCTCCCACTTGCCCTCCTTTCTTCTATTCCCCCCTGCCGTTTACTGTCTTCCCTCCCACTTTCCTTAAGTGTAAGATAGATTTTCACACCAAATTGAGCGTGCATGTTATTCCTTCCTTAATCCAAGTATAATGAGTGTAAATTTCCCTTTTTTCCATCTCACCTCCCCCTTCTTCCCCTCAGCTGAAAATGTTTTCCTTTTCCTATTTTATGTGAGATATAATTACCCCATTCTATTTCTTCCTTTTTTCTTCTCCCAACATATTCCTCTCTCACCCATTAATCTTATTTCAGATATCATTTCTTCATATTCAACTCACTCTGTGCCCTCTATCCATCTATCATCTATCTATCTATCTACATATCTATCTACCTATCTATCTATTGATCTATCTATCTATCTATCTATCTATCTATCTATCTATCTATCTATCTATCATCCTTCAAACTATCCCAAAACTGAGAAAAGCCCCAAAAGTTGCAAATATTATCATTCCATGTAGGAATGTAAATAGTTCAACTTTAGTAAGTTCATTATGATTTCTCTTTCCTGTTTACTTTTTCCTGTTTCTCCTGATTCTTATATTTGAAGGTCAAATTTTCTATTCAGCTCTGGTTTTTTCATCAACAGTGCTTGAAAGTCCTCTATTTCATTGAATGACTATTCTCACCCCCCACGCCCACCCCAGTATTATACTCACTTTTGCTGGGTAGGTGATACTTGGTTTTAATCCCAGCTTCTTTGACCTCTGGAATATCATATTCTAAGCCCTCTGAACCCTTATGGTAGAAGCTGCTAGATCTTGTGTTATCCTGATTGAGTTTCCACAATACTCAAATTGTTTCTTTCTAGCTTCTTACAATATATTTTCCTTGACCTGGGAAGTCTGGAATTTGGCTACAATATTCCTATGAGTTTGCCTTTGGAGATCTCTTTCAGGAATTGATTTGTGGTTTCTTTCAATATCTATGTTACCCTCTGGTTCTACAATATTAGGGCAGTTTTCCTTGACAATTTCTTTTTTAAAAATATAATTTATTTATTTTTCAGTTCTCAACATTCACTTCCACGAAAATTTGAATTCAAAATTTTCTCCCCATCTCTCCCCAACCCACCACTCCAGGAAAGAATGCTCCCCATCTATCCCTTCCACCAATCTGTCATCCCTTCTATTACCCCTCCCCACTTCTTCCATCTCCCTTCCATTCTATTTTCCTGTAGGTCAAAATAGATTTCTATTCCTCATTGCCTGTACATCTTATTTTCCAATTGCATGCTAAAATCAATTTTTTACATTCATTATTAAAGCATTGAGTTCCATATTCTCTCCCTTCCTCCCTCTCCACCCTCCATCATTGAGAAAACCAGCAATTCAGTACAGATCATACAGTGTAGTCATGCAAAATAGTATCATAATAGTTATCTTGTGAAAGACTAATCACATTTCCCTTTGTCCTATCCTTCCCTCCATTTATTCCATTCTCTCCATTGACCTGTCCTTCCACAAGTATGTTTGCTTCTGATTATCTCTTTCCCCAATTTGTTGTCCTTTCCATTATCTTCACTCTCCTATCCTCTTCCCCCTTGACTTCCTGCAGGGTAAAATAGATTTCCATATCCAATTGAGTGTGTGTTATTCCCTCCTTAAGTCAAATCCCAGGAGGGTAAGGCTCACTTATTTCCATTCATCACCCCTCTGTTCTCCCCATTGTAAAAGCTCTTTCTTGCCCTTTTATGTGATTCGTTACTTTCTACCTCTCCCTATCTCCTTTGACCTCTGGAATATCATTTTCCAAGTCCTTTGATCTTTCAGGGTAGAAGTTGACAAATCCTTACTATATTTCCACAATACTTGAATTGTTTCTTTCTGGCTACTTATAATATTTTCTCCTTGACCTAGGAACTCTGAAATTTGGCTACAATGTTCCTAGGAGTTTTCCTTTTGGGATCTCTTTCAGGAGGTGATTGGCAAATTCTTTCCATTTCGATTTTACTCTTTGGTTCTAGAATATCAGGGCAGTTTCCCTTGACAATTTCTTGGAAGATGATGTATAAGCTCCTTTTTTGATCATGGCTTTCAGGAAGACCCATAATTTTTGAATTATCTCTCCTGGATATATTTTCCAGGTCAGTTGTTTTTTCCAATGAGATATTTCTCATTGTTTTCTTCTTTTTCATTCTTTTGGTTTTATTTTATAATTTCTTGGTTTCTCACCACATCATTAGCTTCAATCTGCTCCATTCTAATTTTCAAAGAACTTTTTCTGTAGTGAGCTTTTCAACCTCCTTTTCCATTTGGTCAATTCTGCTTTTTAAAGCATTCTTCTCCTCACTGGCTTTTTGGACCGCTTTTGTCATTTAGGTTAGTCTATTTTTAAAGATGTTATTTTCCTCTGCATTTTTTTGGGTTACCTTTAGCAAGCAGTTGACTTGTTTTTCATGATTTTCTTGTGTCACTCTTATTAAGCTTTCCAATTTTTGCTGTACTTCTCTTACTTAATTTTCAAAATGCTTTTTGAGCTCTTCTATGTCCTGAGACCAATTCATATTTTTCTTGGAGTCTTTGGATGTAGGAGTTTTGACTTTGTTGTCTTCTTCTGATTGTTTGTTTTGATCTTTGTCACCAGTAAGATTCCGTAGTTTGATTTTCCTTTCCTGTTTTGCTCATTTCCCCAGCCAATTACTTGACCCTTGAGCTCTTTGTCAAGGTTGTTCTCTGCTTCCAGCAGGAGTGGGAATGTACTATCAGCCACTTGATCCCCCTACAATTTATGGGCATAGAACTCCAGAAACAGCTCCTGCCACTGCCACTGCCCCTTCTGCTGCTGCAGCTACTGTGGGCTCCTCTGCTGCCTCTACCACCCTGGGTCTGGGGCCTGACCAATCTACTTTCTTACACAAGTCCAGCAGATTTTTTTTTCCACTGCCTTTCCAATTTGTCCTTGAAGTTTTGGGTCATGAAGTCTGGAAACTGCCACAGCTGCCAGTGATTTGGTCCCTCCAAGGCCTTTCTCAAGTTCAATCTGTGGCAGTGCATCCCACACTGGCCTGTGCTCTGCTTCCAATGTGGCACACTGCATGCTTCCATCAACCTTCTAGGCTTTCTTGGTCTGGAGATTTGTATCACTTCATCATTCTGTAGGTTCTACAGCTCCAGAATTTGTTTAGAGTCATTTTTACAGGTATTTGACTGGGTTTGGGGGAGATCCCTAGAAAGGCCCTGCTTTTGCTCCACTATCTTGGCTCTATCACCTTGATCAATCTTTTCTTGCTACCCTATCCTCTCTCAAACCATAAAAGGATTCCCAAGGTCTATAGTGTTTCTTTAATGCTAGAATGATATTTCTCTGGAATATTAATTCACTTCAACCTCGTCTATTAGACTTTCCTACTTCATTTTTTTCTTCCTTATTTATCCTTCCAATATTCTTATTAAAAAACTCAATGTTTCATAGAGAGTAGATGAGGATTTTTTTCCAAAAGTAATTTTTAAAAAAGTGGAAACTTTTTTGCTCTACACTCTTGACTTTGTCTCATTTTTGCCACATAAAGATATTCATTTCATTTCTTAGTCTTTCATATCTATGCAAATATATTTAGCTTCTTAGTTTTTGATTGGGTGTCATGTGGAATACTCTGCTCACCCCCTGTTATTTTGAAGAAATGACTAATCTTATTCTCTTTTGTTTAGTGTCCAGTTATTTATTTGACCATTATGCTCAGTTTTGCAGGTATGTCATTTTAGAGAGTAATTCAAAATTATATTCAATTTTTCCTTTGTTTTTATAAGTGAGAAATAGTTCTGTTTTATTTTATCAGTTTTCTTTGGACAATGTTTATTTACTTATTTTAACTGAATGCCTGCAAAATATGTTTGCTGTCATAGTTATGAAGCTTGTCTATGGTGCTTCCCAAAAACAAACTTTGGACAGCTTTTAGTTGGTTGTCTGAGTATTATTTTATTCGGTACTTTGCCATCTATTTCCAAAATTTGTGTGCAATTTTCCTCCATGAATTTCAAAAGTAGAATACTATTTGGGTATTCTTTTCCATTTTAATATTGATAATTGATACTGGGATATATAAATTAATCATAAAACAGTAAGAGAAAATTCACCCCCCAAGCAGATAAAATGAAATCTGTTTCCTTTTGACAAATGATTGAACATGATCTTGGAAGTCAGAACAGATTGAATTATATAAGGATTATTCTACAAGAACATATGGATTCAGAAGCTATGAGGTAGGAGCATGTGAGATAGGGAGAAAGAGATAGAATAAGCCTGAGTGTGACTTATACCATGTAAACACTTGTACTTATACCTCCTAGACCATAAGGCAGACAGTGTGAGACTAGTATAATAAAACTAAATTTAAAACAAAACACCTACAATATGTCAAATTCTTTATACTTATCAAGATAAAATAGTCTACATTTTTAAACCACCAATTATTCAACACCAAACCTTATTTTCTTATTTATAAAATAATGGAATTTGAAGATGTTTCAGTCCTTAGTGAATAATCTTACTGTTACAAACTATAAAATTTGAAATGACTAAGTCAAGAATACAATTTAGACAAAAATCTTTACTAAATTACATACTTGTAATGAAAGCAGTGTTCTTAAACTCCAGAGTTCCTTGGATGGCTATTGAATTTCTAGGAGATTATTATATACGTTATTAATAATATCATTTAATCAATTAATAACATAATCAATATATTAATATATGGCTATTTGTTATATTAATATGGTTATTATTAAGTACTATATTATTATGATATTAAGAATTTTTATTATACTGTAGTGTTCCTAGACTGGAATTTTATTCACATTCTGGTGTTGCATTTGTTGACTTCTCAGGAGTAATGGTGGCAATGTCATGTTTCTTGCCAATATCTTCTTTATTCAAGCTTTATTCAAGCCTCTTCCTTGAATGGTAGTTTCTACTACATTTGATTCATCAATTATAGAAATTGAAATCCACTGGAAAACTTCTGCTTCCTTAATTAGTTAAGAATTTGTTGTTGATAAGGAAAAAGCAACAACCTTAGCAAAAATGATGGAGAAAATAAAAAAAAAAAAAACATCTTTTGTATTGTTCAAAATGGAATAGATAGACTAATCATAGAACAAAAGATGTGTTTTTTATAGTGCTTTCATTTATTCTTTGAATTTTGCCTAATTTTTTATTTATCTTTGCATTTGTTTTCATTTTCTGTTTTCTCTTTTCAGGATCTCAGCTGCTTTAAAAAAATGTCTTTTTTATTGTGTTCTAAATCCTCTGCTTTCTTCTTAGATGTATTCATTTCTACCTCAAGAGCTATATCCTAATTTACTTGATACTTTCGTTTAATTCTTTCATTACTTTTATAAAACACGGTCATGATTTTAAGTGGTATTCAATTGTCCTTTCAAGGGTCCTTGAAAAATTTGTTGTTATTCTCATTTCCCCTTCCATAGTGGATTTTTACTCAATTTCTTTCACTTGGAGTATTTATTAATGAGATGACCGTCTTCTTCAACTGCTTTTTAAAAATTTTTCCTTCATAGACAAATTGTATTTATCTTTACCAATCACTTGTGATTTTGGTATCCTTGCTATCAAAATATTTATCATAGATCCTTTCCATTCCATATGCACAAATTCTTGTTCTCTCATGCTCTCCATTCTCTCAATCCACTAAGACTGAGGAAGGCCTGTGACCTTCAAGGGGTGAGCATCATCTATTGATACATTGGTCATGAGAGTCTGAGAGACCACTCTAGTGAGGACTATCATCTATCTTTCCCATTTCAACCCATTTAAACTCTATTTTTCTATCTGTATCCAACTTTAGTCCTTTCTCTAATTCCAGTGAGTATCTTTGAAAAGCAGTTGGAGGATATTGCTAAAGATCAACTCTGAGAAACATTTACAACTGTGGGTCTTCCCCATCTCTCTTACACATTCTGATGAATGGCTATTTCTTCTTGTATTGCAGTAAATAGCAATCACCAGAAACACATTTTGGACTCTAAAATCTTCTGTGACCATCTCATTTCCTTCCTCTTAGTCCTCAGGGCTGGTCTCATTCATGGGCCTCAAACCACTCTACAGGTGATGTCCTCATGTGAACACTACTAAATGGTTCACTGCAAGTTTTGATATCTAGAACTCAAACTATTTCAAAATTTGTGAGGATACACCAGAGATTGGGGGGTGATAGGAGGAGCAGAGGAGAAGTTCTAGAAGGAATAGATTCATGAGATGGGTTTTTATTTGATAGTGCTGATATTTTTTTCTGTAAAAATTGCCTTGTACTGGTTTCTTTGAATTTTTTCCTTCCTGTTATTTCTATTTTTGTTTTATTTGGAATGATTTCCTTGTTTGTTTATTATTTTGAGAGGAAACTGTGACCTATATTTCCTCTCATCCTGCCATCTTCTCAGGATTATAAAATGTTCTTTCCATAAAGATTGAAGCTATGCTGTGATTGGAATAGCATCTAACAAGGTTACGGTGTCCTTGACACACAGAGTAGTTTATTTTTTTCCCCACTGAAACAAAACTTTTCTCAATAAGACTTTTTTTTTGATACTTTAGTCCAGAAGAATAAAACCATTGCTGTAGCTTCCCAGGTGCATAATACATAAAAACCCAACATATGATCAAGTAGTCAGTCGTCCTCAATACTTGATGCATGAACCACTGCCTTTAAGATGAAACAGCAACAGGATTGAATATATACCACTATGGCAAAGTCAGAGATGAGAGGAATTGCACCCAATTGAAGAAACCCATTAGTAAACTTCCTTTTGTCAAAGGTTATATGTTCTTTCATTACAATTCAGAGGCTAATTCAGCTGAGTCAGGTTTGACCTAAAACACAAACTGTAACTGTACTCTATTCTAGAAAATGATGTGAATGTGAAAGCTCATAGCACATTAGATTGGAAGGTGCCCTGCAGATCATTATTATTACAGTTTGAGAACACAAACAAATAGACTGAAACAAACAACAGCAATAAAATTTTTTATACCTATCATTGTGCTAACCATTCCCTTCTTCTTCCATGATATGTCTTGTCTTTTCCTCTGTCTATCCTCTGGAAACATATATGTCTGAAATCTTCCATTAATGGAACCATTTTGACTGGAACTTCCTATCTTCAAAGCTAATTGATTTCTCCCTGATGGTGACTTTATGACCCAGGAAACCAATTAAACACTTGAGGAGAGTTCATTCCAGTGGAGGGCTGGTAAATGTTTGACAGCCTCCTCTTTGGAAAAATATAAATCTTTTACATTTAATTTTCCTTATTATCATTTCACCCATCATTTTTGTAAGTCTGGATAATGGAATTATTTGCAGCATTTCCTGATTTCTGAGCTGTAGATATTCACACTGAGGATTTTACTATCTGCTCTTGTAAGCTGATTTAAACTGGTTCTAGCACACTCCTAGTCTTACCTCTCCCTACAAAACAAGTGGTCCTTTTTATGTTTGCATATAAAAATATTATTCTGAAAAGGTGTCCATATACTTTGCCAGACTTCTCAAGGGTCAATGACAACAACAACAAAAAGATGGTGACTGGAACTCCACCCTTCCTAAATCATAGAAATATACCTAAATTATCATTTCAGTCCAAACTCCTCATTTCAAAGGGGGGGAAATTAAAGTGCATGAGTTTGGTTGACTTCCCCAAGGTCACATAGCCCGTTAAAAACAGAACTAGAATGAGAACTCAAGTCTCCCTCTTAATTCTGTCACAAAACTGTTACTCAACAATGCAGGTCATGTGACCTAGGTCACCTAGAACTCAGGAGTTAGGATTACAGAATTCCTTAAACTGCTCCCCTGGGTTCTATCCCATTCCATCCACTACCTTCTCTCTAACTCCCTTCAGAACAATGGAGGTGAGGTTTCATGATAACGTTGATGTTTTTATGACCAAACTGTCATTTATAATCCTTCATGTTCAATAATCTAGATTATACTTCTCACAAAATGCTCAATATGCATTTATTTCATGAGACTCATTCTGAGACATTGCTATTCCTTCTTGGTATAGAAATTATGTGTTTGTGTGTGTGTGTGTGTGTGTGTGTGTGTGTGTGTGTGTATGTGTGATGGACCCCTTTGGCAGTCTAGTGAATCTTTTGCATCCTTTTTTTAGAATAATGATTTTAAATGCATAAAATTAATAATTATCTGTTTCCATGTTAGCCACGTTGCAGAAACAAAAAAAAAGAAAAGAAAAAGAAACTTTAAAAAAGCATTCTTCAATCTGCACTCAGATTTCATCAGTTCTTTCTCTGGAAGTAGATAATATTTTTTATTATAACTCCTTTGGAATTGTTTTGGATCATTTTTTTGACAAGAGTAGTGAAGTCATTCTCAGCTAATCATCACACAATATTATTGTTATTGTACAATATTCTCCTGCATCAGTTCATATCTTAAAATGTATTATTCTGAATCCATACTGCTTATTATTTCTTACGGCACAATAGTATTCCATCACAATCAAATACCACAACTTGCTCAGCCATTCCCATATTGATAGGCATTCCCTCAATTTCCAAATCTTTGCTACCACCAAAAGAGTTGCTATAATTGTTTTTGTACATATAGGTCCTTTTCCTTTTTCTTTGATCTCTCTTTCATACAGACCCAGTCATTTGGGTATGCAAAGCTTCATAGTCCTTTGGGTATAATTCTAAATTGCTTTCTAGAATAATTGGATCAGTTCACAACTCTGTGAACACTAGTGTCCCAATTTTTTCCACATCTCCTCCAGCATTTGTCATTTGCTTTTTTTTCGTATTAACCAACTTAATAGGTATAAAGTGGTATTGGAAAATTGTTTTAATTTGCATTTATCTGATCAATAGTGATTTAGAGCATTTTTATCATATTATAAATAGCTTTGTTTTTTTCTTCTGAAAACTACTTGTTTATATACTTTGACCATTTATCAACTGGGGAATGACTCATATTGCTATAAATTTGAATCAGTTCTCTATATATTTGATAAATGAGGACTTTATTAAATAAATGTGTGGTGTTTTTTCCTCCAGTTTCCAGCTTTCCTTCTAATCTTGTTTGTGCAAAACTTTTTAATTTAATGCAATTGAGATGCTTTTTATTTCTTGTTTGGTTATCAATTTTTCCCGCATGCATAAATCTGACAGGTAAAATTTTCTATGCCCCCATAATTTGCTTATGATATCAATTTATATCTAAATCATCTGCATATTTGATTTTACCTTGGTTTACAATGTGACATGTTGGAGTATGCTAGGTTTCTGCCAAACTGTTTTCCAGCTTTCCCAGAAATTTATACTAGATAGTGAACATTTTTTCCAAAATCTTGCATCATTGGATTTATCAAACATTTGATTACTATGATCATTTACTACTGTGCATTGTATGCTTAATCTGTTCCACTGATCCACCACTTCATTTCTTAATCAGTAAATACCAGATTGTTTTTGTAATTACCACTTTATAATGCAGTTTGAGATCTGACATGTATGAACCACCTTCCTTCACATTTTTTTCGTTCATTCTCTTGATATTCTTGATCTTTTGCCTTTTTAGAAGAATTTTGTTATCATTTTTTGTAGATCTATAAAATAATTCTTTGTTAGCTTGATTGGTATGGGACTGAAGAAGTAAGTTAATTTAGGTAGAATTGTCATTTTGATTATATTGGCTCAGTCTAACCATGAACAATTACTATTTTTCCAGTTGTTTAGATGTGTCTTTATTTGTGTGAAAAGTATTTTGTGATTTTGTTTACATAAGTCCCTGGATTTTTCTTGGTACATAGACTCCCAAATATTTTATATTGCTTGCAGTTATTTTAAATGGAATTTCTCCTCATCATATCTCTCCCTACTGGATTTTGTTGGAAATATATAAAAATGTTGATGATATGTGTGGGATTATTTATTTGTTTCATATTCTACAACTTTGCTGGAATTATTAATTGTATCAATGAGTTTTTTAGTTGATTCTATATGATTCTCTTAGTATACCATCATATTACCTGAAAAGTATGATAGTCTTGTTTCTTCATTGCCTATCTTAATTTCTCTGATTTCTTTGTTTTCTCTCATTGCTATAGCTAGAATTTCTGTTGTAATTTTGAACAATAGCAGTGATAATGGGAATCCTCATTTTACCGTTGTTCTTATTGGAAAGGCTTCAAATTTATCAAATTATAGATAATACTTGCTGATGGTTTAAGACAGATGGTACTTATAATTTTAAATATTCTATTTCCTCTTCTGTTAATCTAGAAAATTTGTATATTTGTTTCTTATTCATTCATTTCATTTAGATTGTCAGATTTATTGGCATATACTTTGTGAAAATAGCTCTTGATAATTACTTTAATATAATCTTCAACAGTGGTACATTCAAGCTTTTCATTTTTGATACCGTTAATTTGGTTTTCTTCTTTCTTTTTTTTAAAAATAAAATTAAACAATGGGATTTTTATTGTTTTTCCCATAAAACCAGCTCCTAGTTTTGTTAATAAATTTAATGGTTATCTTACCTTCATTTTAGTTAATCTCCCCTTTTATTTTCAAGATTTATAATTTTCCACATAATTAGCAACTGTTAATTTGTTCTTTTTTCAATTTTTTAAAAATGCATCGATTCATTGATATGCTCTTTATCTATTTTATTGATATAAGCATTTAGAGACATAAATTTTCCCTAAATATTGCTTTGTCCAATCCCATAAATTTTGATATATGTCTCAATATTATCATTCTCTTTAATAAATTTATTTGTTTCTAACTTTTTTCTTTGACTCACTCATTCTTTAAGATTAAATTAGTTTCCAAATAATTTTGATTTATGTTTTCATAGCCCTTTATTGGATGTAATTTTATTGCATTATGGTCTGGAAAGGATGCAATTAGCATTTCCACTTTTCTGTATTTGTTGGTGAGGTTTTGATACCCTAATACATGACTAATTTCTATGAAGTTTCCAGGTGTAGCTTAGAAAAAGGTATACTCTGACAGGCTTGGGGAGCAAAGAGTGCACAGGCTACACCAGCACAGACATTGTAGTGGAGCCAAGCAGGAACCACCGGGCAGACTGAATCAGAAGCACCAGTGTGGATTCTCAGACATATCAGCCCAGGATAGGAGTCTATCAGAACTGAGTGAGAGAGAAGCACAGGAAGCCAGTAACAGCAGCAGCCATTCCTAAGAATATAAGCCCACTGATTAAATGTCTGTAAGTAACCTACTTGAAATTCCAGGAGCCAAGATGGCAAAATGATCTGTAAGTGCTCTCCCCCCCCCCCCCCCTTGTTGACCTTGAAAAACCCAGAGACTTTTCCCCATGAAATATCCTGGAGTAGTGGGACCAGCCAAAGGGGTAAACAATCTCTTAGCTCTAGAGGTCAGAAGAATTGTTAAGGAGAGACCCTCTTGCTATGACTGAAGGGGACCAGTGTAGAACCAGTATTTTCCCAGACAAACACACCTCAGGGAACCAGGAAGAGATCCTGAGCCCCAGGGGGATGGAGCCTGTAAGTGCCAACACCAGGACCCCAGATGTGCATTATCACAGTCAGGGGAATCAGGAAGACACTAGCACAGATGGGGGTTTACCAACCACTGAGCCTGCCTGTGTTCTAGCTCAGGAGAGACTTCCTGCTGCCAGACAACCTCTCTCCCTCACCTCATGCAGTGAGTTCCAGGGTAACTCTGGGGAAACTCCGGAAGACTTCACCTGGCCTCTGCCTTGGCACACTATACAGTTCAGAACCAGGTAGGATACAGAATTCTAGCTGCTAATTGAAAGAACCAGAAGCCACAACAAACAAAGTTCCAAGTTCTCATCACAAGAACCATGGAACAGAGCCCCTTATACGCCAGGAGTAGAGTTCCACTTTAAAAGCCAGGAAAAAGGCAATCACCATGAGCAAAGCAGAAATTAAAAGACCATAGAATCTTACTATGGGAGAAAAGATGAAAATATGAATACAGAAGAGGTCAACATTCATACTGTACTCCCATCTGAAAGCTCAGAAGGGAATGTGAACTGGTTTCAAGTCCAAGGAGCATTCTTTGAAGAGCTCAAGAAGGATTTTAAAAGCCAAATTAGAGAGGTAGAAGAAAAACTGGCCAATGAGTTTAAAAATATGAAAAGAGAATTCACTGAAGAGAACTGCTCCTTAAAAAAGAAAATTGGGCCAATGGCAAAGGAAGCACAAAACCCAACTGGGAAAACTGGATGAATGGAAAAGGAAGTACAAAACTTACCTGAAGAAATAACGCATTAAAAGGAATAATTACACAAATGGAAAAGGTGTTACAAAAGTTAAGTAAAGAAAACAATCTATTAAAAATTAGAATTGGTCAAGTAGAAGCTAATGATTCTATGAGACATCAAGAATCAGTGAAACAGAATCTAAAGCATGAAAAAATAGAAGAAAATGTAAAATATCATATTGGTAAAACAACTGACCTGGAAAATAGATTCAGAAGAGAAAAATCTAAGAATTATTGGTCTACTGGAAAGCCATGAGGGAAAAAAAAGCCTGGACAGAATTTTCCAAGAAATCATCAAGGAAAACTGCCCTGAGCTCCTAGATCCAGAGGGTAAAATAGTCATCAAAGGAATCCACAGGTCACCTCCTGAAACAGATTTCAAACTGAAACTACCAAGGAATATTGTGGCCAAATTCTAGAACTATCAAGTTAAGGAGAAAATACTGCAAGCAGCCAGAAAGGAACAGTATAAATATTCAGGAACTATAGTCAGGATCACACAGGACCTTGCAGCTTCTACATTAAAATATCACAGGGATTGGAATATGATATTCTGTAAGGCAGAGGAGCTGGGACTACAACAATGATCAATTATCCAGCAAAAATGAACATAATATTTTAGTCAAGGAGATGGACATTCAATGAAATAAGAGATTTCCAGACCATCCTGATGAAAAGGTCAGAGGTCAATAAAAATTTGATCTTCAAATACAAGTCTCAGGAGAGGCATAAAAAGATATGAACAGGAAAATCTTGCTATTCAATATGGGCAAACTATTCACAACTCTATAAGGGAAGATGATATTTGTTAATCTTGAGGATTGTATATTTATTATGATATCTGAAAGGAATATACATATTGAGAAGGAGTGGGTATAAATTAATTGAGGTGATGAAAAAATGTGATTTAAGGGTGTGAGGGATATTGATGGGAGATGTGAAAAGGATGAGGCAAAAAAAAAGTAAATTACATCACAGGAAGAGGCACAAAAATGTACTATAGTAGAAGGAAAGCGGAGAGAGAGTTGAGCAAGGTTTCAGGTTTACTCTCATCCGATTTGGTTCAAAGAGGGAATAAGAAACTCAATTAAGTATAGATATCTAAATTACCCTATAGGCAGTAGAAGGGGAAAGGGGAAAGAAAAGGGAGGGGAGATTGAAAGGGAGGAAAGAAGTAGCAAGGGAAAGGGGAATAAAACGGAGGGGGACTAATAGAAGGGAGGGAAGACTGAGGGAGGTGGTGCTCAAAAATTGAAACTCTATTTTGGAGGGGAATTGAGAAGGGATAACTAAAAGCATAAATGGGAGGGTGAATAGGATCGAGAGAGACACAGAGACTGTGTAATCATAACTGTGAATGTTGATGAACTCTCCCATTAAACTGAGTCAGATAGCAGAATGCATTAAAAACCATAATCCAACCATATGTTGTTTACAAGAAACACATTTGAAACAGGGATGTACACACAGGGTAAAGAAGAAAGGTTGGAGCAGAATATATTATGCTTCAGCTGATGTAAAAAAAAGCTGGAGTAACAATCCTAATCTCAGACAAAGCAGAAAAAGAAATAGATCTAATCAAAAGAGATAAAAAAAAAAGTATATCCTGCAAAAATGCACCATAGACAATGAAGCAATATCATTAGTAAACATATATGCACTAAGTTGTATGGTATCCAAATTCATAGCAGAGAAGTTTAGGGAGTTATAGGAAGAAAAATACAGCAAAACTATACTAGTGGAGGACCTCAAACTCCCCCTCTCTGTACTTGATAAATCTAATCTCAATATAAACAAGAAAGAAGTTAAGGACATGAATAGAACTCTGGATAAGGTAGATATGATAGATTTCTGGAGAAAACTGGAGAATGGGAATAGAAAGCAATGTACCTTTTTTCTCAGTGGGCCACTGCACATATATATAAAAATTGATTATGTATTAGGACATAAAACCTCACAGTCCAGTGCAGAAATGTAGAGAAAGTTAATGCATCCTTCCCAGATCATAATGTAATAAAAATTGTATGCAGTAAAAGGCCATGAAAATATAGACTACAAATTAATTGGAAACTAAATAATCTAATCCTAAAGAACCAGCTGGTTAAACAACAAGTTATAAAATAATCAATAACTTCTATCAAGAGAATGAAAGTAATGATAAAACCTATTAAAACTTATGGGATGCTGCAAAAGCAATTCTTATGGAAAGCTTTATATCATTGAATGCCTACATGAACAAAATAAAGAGATCAATGAACTGAGAATGCAACTGAGAAAGCTAGAAAAAGAACAAATTGAAAAACCCCAAGTAAATACCAAATTAAAAATACTGAAAACTAAGGACGAGATTAGCAGAATTTAAGTTAAGAAAATTGTTGAACTAATAAAACTAAAGGTTGGTTTTATGAAAAAAAACAATAAAATTGATAAATCTTTCATCTAATTAATTTAAAAAAGGAAAGAATAAAAACAAATTACCAATATCAAAAATGAAAAAGGTGAACTTAACTCCCATGAAGAAGACATGAAGAAAAATTATTAGAAATTACTTTGCCCAATTGTATGCCCATACATTTGAAAATCTAAGTGAGATGGATAAATTTTTTAAAAAAAAATATAAATTGTGCATATTAACAGAAGAGGAAATTGAATACTTAAATAACCCCATCTCAGAGAAAGAAATTGAACAACCTATCACTGACCTCCCCAGGAAAAAAATCTCCAGGGACAGATGCATTTACAAGAGAATTCTATCAAACATTTAAAGGACAGTTAATTTGAATATTATATATACTATCTGGTAAAACTGGTGAAAAAGAAGGTCTACCAAATTCTTTTTATGATTCAAATATTGTTTTGATACCTAAACCAGGAAGAGCCAAAACAGAGAAAGACAATTATAGACCAATCTCTCTAAAGACTTTAGATGCAAAAATTTTAAATAAGATACTGGTAAAAGTATAAGCAACTTATCACAAGAGCAAAGCATTACGATTAGGTAGGATTTATACTAGGAAAACAAGCCTGATTCAATATTAGAAAAGCCATCAGCATTATTGATTATATCAACAACACAACTAATAGAAACCATATGATTATTTCAATAGATGCAGAAAACACTTTTGACAAATCAACACCCATTCCTATTGAAAACACTGGAGAACATAGGAATAAATGGAGCCTTCCTTAAAACAATAAGCAGTATCTACCTAAAACCATCAGCAAGCATTACGTGCAATGGGGAGAAGCAAGAGGTATTTCCAGTAAGATCAGGGATGAAACAAGAATGTCCATTATGACCATTATTATTCAATATGCTACTGGAAATGTTAGCTTTTAGCAATAAGAAAAAGAAATTGAAGGAATTAGAATAGGCAAAGAAGATACTGAGTTATCAGTCTTTGTAGATGATATGATGATATGCTTAGAGAATCCTAGGGAATCAAGTAAAAAAACTACTTGAAATAATAAGCAACTTTGTCAAAGTTGCAGATTACAAAATAATCCCAGATAAATCATCTGCATTTCTGTACATTACTAATGAATCTCAATAGCAAGAGACAGAAAGAGAAATCTCATTTAAAGCTATGGTAGACTCTACAAAAATTTGGGGTGTCTACCTGCCAAAACAAACCCAGGGATGATACAAATACAAGTGCAAAACACTTTTCACACAAAATAAGATCTAAGTGATTGGAAAAACATCAGTTGTTCATGGGAAGGCCAAGCTAATATAGCAAAAATGACAATTCTACCTAAATTAATGTACTTATTCAGTGCCACACCAATCAAACTACCAGAAAATTATTTTTTAGAGCTAGAAAAAATAATATCAAAATTCATCTTAAAGAACAAAAGGTCCAGAAAATCAAGGGAATTAATGGAAAGAAATGCTAGGGAAGGTGGCCAAGCCCTACCAGATCTCAAATTATATTATAAAGCAGTAATCATCAAAACCACTTTGTACTGGCTAAGAAATAGAGGGGTGGATCAGTGGAAGAGGTCAGGTATTCAAGACACAGTAGTCAAGGAATATAGCAGTCTACTGTTTGATAAACTCAAGGACCCAAGCTTCTGGGATTAGAACTCACTGTTCGACAAAAATTCCTGGGAAAACTGGATAACAGTGTTGCAGAAACTGGGCACAGGCCAATGTCTGACACCATACATAAGAATAAAATCCAAATGGATACATGATCTAGGTATAGAGGATGATGCTATAAACAAATTAGGGGAGCAAGGAATAGTGTATTTGACAGATTTATGGACAATGGAGCATTTTATGACCAAAGAAGAAATAAAGAACATTATGAAATGCAAAGTGCATAATTTTGATTACATTAAATTGATAAGTTGGTGCACAACGAAAGTCAATGCAGCCAAGATTAGGAGGGAAGCAGAAACCTGGGAAAGAATGTTTTCAATTAGTGTCTGTGATAAAGACCTCATTTTTAAAGGTATAGAGAATGGAGTTAAATTTGCAAGGATACAAATCATTCCCCTATTGATAAATGGTCAAAGGACATGAACAGGCCGTTTTCAGAGGAAAAAATTAAAACTGTCTATAGTGATATGAAAAAGTGCTCTAAATCGTTATTGATTAGAGAAATTCAAATCAAAACAACTCTGAGGTACCACATCACACCTATCAGATTGGCTAACATGACAAAAGAGGAAGATGATAAACATTGGAGAAGATGTAGGAGAGTTGGAACACTAATTTGTTGGTAGAGCTGTGAGCTAATTCAACCATTCCGGAGAGCAATTTGGAACTATGCCTAAATTACTGCAAAAATGTGCATGCCCTTTTGACCCCCCAATATTGCTTCTAGTACTTCATCCCACAGTTATAGCAGCTCTCTTTGTGAAGACCAAGAACTTGAAATCAAGGGGATGCCCATCAATTGGGGAATAGCTGAACAAGTTGTGGTATATGAATATAATGGAATACTATTGTGCTAAAAGAAATGGTGAACAGAAGACATCAGAGAGGCCTGGAAGGAATTATATGAACAGATGCTAAGTGAAATGAGCAGAACCAGAACACAAGGAATTTTTCTGGTAGACTTAGCCTTTCACAGCAATGCAAGGACCTAAAACATTTCCAAAGAACTCTTGAGGCAAAATGTCATCCACATCCAGAGAAAGAACTACAGAATTGGAACACAGAATGAAGCAGAATATTTTCTCTTGTGTTATGTTTTGATTTGTCTTTTCTCATGGTTTCCACCATTCATTTTAATTCCTCTATGCAACATGAGTAATGTGAAAACGTACTTAATAAAAATGTATGTATAGAAACCATATAAGATAGCATACCATCTCAGGGAGGGAGGTGTAAGGGAGGGAGAGAAAATCTAAGACTTTTGAAAGTGATTGTAGAAAACTGATAACAAATTATTTTAAAAAATACTCTTTGAATGATGTATGGTGTATGATCAATATCATCTTGGAAGATATTTTGTAGAAGTTTTGCTTTAAATACAAAAATTAGTTTTCACCATATTTCATAATAAAATATTATTATTGATTTAAAAAGAGACAAAAACTATACTCCTTCCTATTATATCATATTTAATTTTTCTAAAATTATATTCCTCTCCTTAACTTTTTTCCTTATTTGTTTTTATGGTTAAATTTATCTGGTTCTGAGAGGGAAAAGTTGAGATTTCCCATTAAGAGAGGTTTGCTCTCTATTTCCTCTTGTAACTCATTTTACTTTTCATTTAAGAATTTGGATGTTCTGTCATTTGGTGCATATATGTTTAGTACTGATATTACTTCATTGTCTATTGTGCCTTTTGGCAAAATATAGTTTCCTTGATTATCTCTTTTAATTAGGTCTATTTTTGATTTTGCTTTGTATGAAATCATGATTGCTACTCTGCCTTTTTTACTACATAGACTGAAGCATAATAGATTCTGTTCCAGAATTTTTGCTCAGTGTGTGTCTCTCTGTTTCAGATGTGTTTCTTGTAAACAATATATTGTTGAATGCTAGTTTCTAATCCATTGTGTTGTTTTCTTCTATGTAATGGGTGAGTTCATTCCATTCACATTCATAGTTATGAATGTGATATTAGTGATATTTTATCCATCTTCTTCTTCTTCTTCTTCTTCTTCTTCTTCTTCTTCTTCTTCTTCTTCTTCTTCTTCTTCTTCTTCTTGTGCTCCTTCTTGCTGTATCTCTGTGTGTCTATCTCTCCTGTTCCTTCGCAAAATTCTGTTTTACTTATGGCCATTACTTCCCTTAATCTGCCCTTCCTTCTATCAACTCCCCTTCTCTTACCTCATTCTCTTCCTACTTCCCTTTGTGGTGAAATAGACATATAACCAACTGAATACATATGTTATCCTCTTTGAGCCAATTCCAATGAGAATGAAGCTCAATAGTTTTATCTCCCTCTTTTTTTCCTTTCTATTGTAAAAGTTTCTACCTTGCATACCTCTTTTATGTGAGATAATTTGTTCCATTATTTTTCTTCCTTCCCATTCTCCCAGTGCAACTCTGTTTCTCACTCATGAATTTTTCTTGAAATCATCTATCACAATCAACTCACACACATTCCCTCTGTCTATGTATCCTAACTCCTTTGCCTGATTATAAAATCAGAAGGGTTGGAATATGATAGTCAATGTGGTAGCTGCTTAATCTTGTGTCATCCTGACTGTGAATCCATGATATTTGATTTTTTTTTCAGACTACTTGCCAGAATATTTTCTGGCAAGCTCTGAAATTTTGGCTATAATATTCCTGGAAATTTTTCTTTGGGGATTTATTACAGAGGGTGATAAGTGGATTCCTTCAATTTCTACTTTACTCTTGGGTTCTAAGATATCAGGGCAGGTTTCCTTGATAATACGTCCAGGATTGAAATACAAATATAATGTCTGGGCTATTTTTTCATGACTTTCAGATTGTTCAATATTGTTAAAATTATCTCTCTTAAATCTATATTCCAGATCAGTTGCTTTTTTCAATGAGGTATTACATATTTTCTTCTATGTTTTCATTATTTTGTTTTTATTGTTTCTTGATGTCTCATGTAGCCATTAGTTTCCACTTGACCAGTTCTAATTTTTAAGGAATTATTTTCTTTAGAGGTCTTCTCTACTTCCTTTTCTATTTGACCAATAGAAAATTTCTATTTCTTTTGTTTTCTTTCTTTTTGTTTTTAAAATTAATTAATTTATTTTTAGTTTTTCAACAGACACTTCCACAAGTTCCATATTTTTTGAGTTCCATATTTTCTCCCCATCTCTCCCCTCCACCCACCTCAAGACAGTGTGGATTCTGATTACCACTTCCTCCAATCTGTCCTCCCTTCTATCACACCCATCACTTCTCTTAGCCCCATCCCCTCTATTTTCTTGTAGATAGATTTTTGTATCCCATTGCCTGAATATCTTATTTGCCAGTTGCATATAAAAACAATTTTTAACATTCATTTTTAAAACTTCGAGTTTAAAACTCTCCCTTTCTCCCTCCCCACCCATCCCCACTGAGAAGGCAAGCAATTCAATATAGGTTATACATGTGTAGTTATGTAAAATACCTCTAACATCAAATTGTGAAAGATTAATTATATATCTCTCCATTCTATCCTGTCCACCCCATTTATTCTATTCTCTCTTTTGTCTCTATCCCTCCTCATCTGCTTCATTCTAATCTTTAAGGAATTATTTTCTTCAGTGAGTTTTTGGACCTCCTTTTCCATTTGGCCAATTCTGATTTCTAGAGTATTCTTCTCATTGGCTTTTTGGATCTCTTTTGCCATTTGGGTTAGTCTATTTTTTAAAACGCTGTTTTCTACAGCATATTTTTGGGTCTCCTTTAGCAAATAGTTGACTCATTTTTCATTATTTTCTTGCATTACTCTCATTTCTCTTCCCAATTTTTGCTCTATTTCTCTTACTTGATTTTCAAAATCCTTTTTGAGCTCTTCTATAGTCTGAGACCAATTCATATTTTTCTTGGAGGCTTTGGATGTGGGAGCTTTGACTTTGTTGTCTTCTGTTTGCATACTTTGGTCTTCCTTGTCACCAAATTAAGATTCTATAGTCTGATTCCTTTTATGGCTTTTGCTTATTTCCCTAGCCATTTGCTTAACTTTTGAGCTCTTTGTCAAGGTAGTTTTCTGCTTCCAGTAGGGGTGTAGGGGTGTACAGTCAGCCACTTGATTCCTCCACAATCTGTGGGTCTACAGTCTCAGAAACAGTCTCTGTAGCTGCCATTCCCCCTGCTGCTTCTGCTGTGGACTCCTCCAAGGGCTCCTCCACTCCTCCTCTGCCCTGGTGCTGGGGCCTGACCACTCTACTCTCTCACACAGTTCCCACATTTTTTTTCCCACTGACCTTTCTATTTGTCCTCAGCATTTTGGGGTCTTGAAGTCTGAAAGCTGCACAGGTGCTCAAGATTAAATCTCCCCAAAACCTGCTCAGGTCCCGTCTGTGACAGCATGGCCCACAGTGCACTGAGCTCTGCTCCTAGTGTAGAATGATAGATACTTCCCTGCTCCCTTTCAGGCTGTCTTGGTCTAGAGATTTCCTTCATTCCATCATTCTATGGGCTCTGGTTCTCCAGAAGTTGTTTAGAGACATGTTTTACAGATATTTGTCTGGGTTTGTGGGAAGAACCTTAGCAAGTCTGTGATGTTACTCTGCAACCTTGGCTCTGCCCCTCAACCCACCTCCAATTCTACTTTATAAGGAGTTCTCTTTTGTGGATTTTTTGTGCCTATTTTGTCATTTACCATATTTGGTTTTTTTTAAGGTATTATTTTCTTAAGTATTTTTTTGCTTCTTTTACCAGCCTGCTGCCTCTCTTTTTATACTTTTCTTTCATCACTCTCACTTCCCCCAAAGTTTCCTTTACCTCCTTTATTTGCTTTTTAAAATATTTTCTGAGCTCTTTCAGGAATTCTTGTTGAGCTTGCGTACAACTCACATTTATTTCTTTAAGGCTTTACTTGCAACTGTTATACCAGAATAAATTCTGTTGTTTTGTTTTTTGTTTTTTGCATTGTTGCTTGTTTATTTTTTCAGCCTGTTTCTTGACTTTTAACTTTATATTTAACTTTATGCTTATGTTTAACTTTATGTTAAAATTGGCTCTGCTCATGTGCAAGTTTCAAGAGTTTCATGCTACTGTTTTCACATCTGGTTTTGGGTGTATGCAAGATTTTGGTACTTCTTAGCAGGGTATGCTCCAAAAAAAGGTGAAGTCCCCACTCTCCTGGCCTTTACTGTGATCTTTAGCCAAGGAGTGACCTTATTCCCCTCAACTATAATTGCTAATAATCCTCTTGGCACTGTAACTGTGACCAGGTTCCCTATTCTCCTACAGCTGCAAGAATGGTGTTCTTTTTACCTTAGAACTGAGTCCAAGCCCCTGGTTCCCTTGTGAGTAATCACAAGCAATCTTCTCTGCCTTTGAAATGTAACCCAGAACTGTGTATGACCAGTGCTACAGGGTCCTGAACCCAGAATTAACAAAGGGTTCCCTGAAATCTCTTTCTGACCCTCTTACTGTCTTTGAACCAAGAACTCCCCAAACTGCTGGCACTGTCACAGTAGCCTCCAAAGCCTCTTGCTGGTGTTGCATTCCTGACCTGTGGTGCTGTCTGGGATGACCACCCACTCTGGCAACCTCTTCAGTTTTGAGAGGCAGAAAATGCCTCTCCGCTACTTTTTGTTGGTTCTGCTACTCTGGAATTTTATTTGAGGCATTATTATAAAGTTATTTAGAGGGGAATGTTGGAAGAGTTCAACTGAGTTGCTGCCTATGTTCTGCCATCTTGGCTCTACTCCCTCCTCCTCCCACCAACATTTTCTAGCAACTTGTCAGAACAAGTTACTTTCTGTGTGTATTGTGTGTGCCCAAGAATCTGCCTAAAACACATAATTGTGTAAATATAGGATCAGAAAATGAGGACCAGTTGTTATAAACAACTGAGAGATAACTGATAGACCGTTTCAATGGTGTCTTCAAAATATAAAAGAAAATATGCATTTTTGTTGAATACTCCATGACAGGGTCTCTTAGCCTCCTTTGTACTATGTTCTTCTTTGAAAGTCTGGCAATATCTATGTTCCCCTTTCTCAGAGTAACAACTATTACCTGTATTCAAAAGAAGGAAATGCTAAACTTCAGTTAGAGGTTAGTAAAACTAAATCAAGTATTTTTTTTTTCCATTACAAGTTCACAGACCTCCTGAAATCTGTACCCCAGGTAAGGAAACTATGCTCTATATAAACATTTTTTTAATAATAGTGTTACATAGAATTAGAAAAATGTGGATAGGTTGTGATCTGAACTGATAAAATACCCTCCTGTATCAATGAAATGACAAATCTATTAAAATATTAACCATCCATTTATTTGTTCTAGATCTGTGATTTCATCTATCTAATAAAATTGTTTTATGGAACCTCTATCTACCAATGGTGATCAGCAATTTGTAACTTAAGAGTCATGGGAGTTATTGAGGGTACTGTGAGGTTAAGTGACTTGTCCTTTGATAAACATTTGATGTATCAAAGGCAGGACTGGAACCCAGGTTTTCCTGACTCTACCCACTAGCCATATTACTTCTCTATAGGGTTAAAAGTACTGTCCCCCAATATTACTATAAAGCAAGTTGTGAGTATTAATATTTTGATTTTACTAAAGATTAATATGAATCTTAGAGGGATTTAATGACTTGCCTCACATCCCACATAATTTTTAGACTTATAAGAGAGGGAAGGGAAGAGAGACAGCATTTAATAAGTTTCTACGGTTGGTCAGGCACTGTGTTAAGAACTTTTTACAAATATTTTTTCATTTTGATCTTTACAACAACCTTGTGAGATAGATGCTATTATTATCCCCATTTTATAATTGAGGAAACTGAAGCAAACAGAGTTTAAATGATTTGCCCAGGTTAATATACATAATAAGTGTCTGAGACTAGATTTGAACTCATGTTTTCCTGATCCCAGTCCCAGTTCTCTATCCTCAGACAGCTACCTCTAATTATAAATTGCTTTCCTTGCTATCAATTAATCCATTAGACAATAAATCAACAAGTATTTATTAAAGTCTTATGTACTGGGTATTGTGCTAAGCAATGAGGATTTTGTTTTTAAGCAAAAACAGTCCCTGCCCTCAAGGACCTTACACTTTAATGGCATTGGCCATCAAGGTAAGTAGTATACCCCTCATTGTTTCATTCTATTGATCTAAAAACTGACTTTTATAGGAGTAATATGACTTTCCAATGATCAAGGCAAAATATGTACTGCAGAGGCACAGATAAAATGATTCTTAAACTATATAAAAGTGCTAAAAAAAATTCCCAAGGAATGCTAAATGTTAATATCTAAAGTTCCAGATTTGGCCCCAAAATGCTATATGTGTGTATGAGTGTTTATAATATGTATGTATACACACACCCTCATATATACTCATATATACATATATATATATATATATATATATATATATATATATATATATATATAGAGAGAGAGAGAGAGAGAGAGAGAGAGAGAGAGAGAGAGAGAGAGAGATTTGAGAAATTAGTTGTGAAGGAAACTCCACATAGACAAACTAAAATGATTTCTCCAGTTCATTTCTCCACCATGATTTTCTCCAGGAGCAGCTTGGAGATGGTGGGCACATAGAGTGATCAGTTTCTTTCAAATTTGACTTTTGAAAATGATCTACAGTCAAAATTTACTGATATCCCATATGTTCTTGGCAGTTCAAAGCCTTCACATCTGATCATTTAATACACCAAGCTAATTGACTTTTTCAGAATTATTCCAAACTGGAGCTCAGTTCAGAAGACTTTGGAAATGAGTCACCTGTGGTATCCCCCCAGAATCTTGGATAACTATTTGCCTGGATGGTTATAGAAAGAATTCCTTTTTAGGTCTGGGTGTGACTAGGTAACTTCTGAGGTCCTTTCAGCTCTGACATTCTGTGATGCTATAGGTTTCTGATCATTTCTAAGTGCTTTCAGTGGCACCTGAGCTCAAACTGAGTGTTTTGTTAGCTATCCATTGACAGGGTCATGCATACAAACAATCCATAGTGGGACCATTCTGTCTTATCTGGTATTTGTCCCAGCTTTGTGCTGACTCAAAATGCTGATTCCAAAGTTCTCTTTCAATAGTCCTCACACTACTGTCCAAAGGACTTCACCCATCATTCCTCTAAATATTCAATCACACACTGTTTTTGTGAGAACTCTGTAAAGCTCAAAAATATGGGGGAGGGGACTCCAGTTCTCTCAAATAGGGACAGGCACAAATGGAACTTGCATTGCAATTTTTAGAAACCCATGAAGTTTTATAGAAGGTTCAATATTCTTGGGAGGACTCCAAACTTTGTATCCTATCTGATTCATCTTTTCATTCCCTTTACACTACATTGCTTGGTGTTGGCAGTAAAAACAATGAAAACAACAGTATTAGAATTTATATAGTGCCTACTATGTGTCAGTCACTATGATAAGTACTTTATACAAATTACAGGCAGTAGATGTTATTATCACCATTTTGCAGTTGACGAAACTGAGGCAAAGAGAAGGTAAATAACTTGCCCAACATCACACAATTATTAAGTGTCTGAGATCATATGTGAACTAAGATCTTCCTGACTTCAGGTTCAACCCTCCACACTACTATGACATGGCATAGTGTCATAGAAGGTCTAAAAATTGACTGATTGTGATCAAATTTTCTCTCTTTTCTGAGATAGTTCATGCAATAGTGGAGACCTTTCCATTCACCCAGAAGAGCATCATATACTGACATTACACCTCTAAAATACTACTACTATTAAAAGTAGTTGGTAGATAGAGTGCTAGATCTGGAGTCAGGAAGACCTGAGTTCAAATGCCACCTCAGATTCTTAATAGCTGGGCAGATCACTTAATCTCTATCTGCATCAGATTCCTCACTTGGAAAATGTGTTTTATTTTCCACATGTTCTCTCTCCTCTAATCCAACTGTAATACTCCCCCCTTCCCCATGGGCAAATATATCATATGGAATGCATATGGAGATATGAGAAACCTAGAGGTCTTAGGCAAGTCACCTAACCTCTTAGGGTTTTATCTTCTTGCATATTAAATTGAGGGAAGAGAAAGTTGGACTGTAAGAGGTTTGACTCTTAGGAGCTCATTATTTCGGTGAAAGACAGTGCCTACATCCAATTGGTTTTAGCCCTACTGTAACTCAAACCTTCCAAACTCAGGATCTGTTAGCTTCAGCCTCTTTTAGTAGCAAAGATTATAACTCCTGAAGGGCAGAGACAGTTTTTGCTTTTTCTTTGTATCCTAATACTTAGCACACTGTCTGGCCCATGAAAGGTATATAACAAATCATAGCTGAGAAATGAAATGGAGGGCGACCATCTGCTTCTCATGGAGGGAACAGGAAAATACCAAGATATTCTTCCATCAACAAGCTCACACAGATGTAATTTCTGACCTGCAGGTCAAAATCTGGCTCATTACTATTTTATCATACTTGTATTAGCACCTCTCACTCCCCCGAATTACTCCCGTTAAACATCTTCCATGTTTTCCTTACATAATGTCCTAAATAAAAATAAATTGTGGCATTAGTGGACTACATTGCATCACATGAATTTTAAGTACCAAAACTTGAGGGAAATAAGGCTTTATGAAGGAATACTTTATAAATCTAAATTACACATGACAGCAAGTAGTTATGGAGTGTTGGTTTTTGGAGTTATTCAAAGAAAATGGGTCTCTTTGAATTCTCTAAATTCTGTTTTGAACTCTCCAAATCAAGCCCCAACTTACCTTTTCAGCCTTCATTATGTGACTATTTCTCTGCTCCCCCAAACATAGACATTATTTTCCTACCTTAGTACATTTTCTCATGTTTTTTCCCCTACCTGTCAATTTCTAACCCATAATTCAAGACCCAACTTGAGTGACCCCACCTTCATGAAGCTTTTTTTCTATTTCCCTGAGCCACTAGGTTTCATATTTCTTATTCTTTTCCTTGAACTATAATTATTTGTATAGGTGAGTCTTATCTTCCCCACTGGGCTAGAAGTCTCTGCAAGGTACTTTTGAAATCATCACACTTCTAGTACTTTGTACATAGTAAGTAATTGATAAAGTGAATTAAATTAAATCCAATTTTATTCTAGTTTCTAGTACTGTCAGTCCACTGGCTGTTTTCAGAAAAACAGAGTGATAGTATTATATAATGTAAAAAGTAATGTCCTGTGAATTGAGAGATCTCAATTAATATCCCAACCTCATCACTTATTTGCTATATGACCATGAGCAAGTCCCTTCCCCTAACTGTATCTCCTGTATAAATAAGGATAAAAGAACTGGGATTTTTATATCATGAGGCTGAGAGCAGAAGTACCAAGTGGTAGAGAAATGAGTTTTAATTTTAATAATATATATTATGTATACTTCATCTTAAGTGCTGTAAGGAGTTTAGTATTTTAAATTTTTAACATTTTATTAAGACTCTTTTCTGGATATACCAATATTACCACCCACACACACTCATTTATCTAGTGAGCCTTCCCTTTAAACAAAGAGAACAAAAATAATTCAAGAAAGGTCAATTACAAAGAGATCTCCCATGACCACATGTATAATATTCTATACCCATAATCCCCAGCATCTCTACTAAAACGAAGGAGGTATAGTTACTCATCTTTTCTGAGACTAAGATTGCTCATTACAGTTCTATAGAGTTTAACTTTATTTTGGTGATCTTTCCATTTATATGATTTCGATCATTATGTTGTCTCAATCTGCTTAAATATTTTATTTTAGTCCTTACAACGACTTCTCATGTTTCTTGGAATTCCACAGTAAGCCATTTCTCTCCACACAAAAATATTTCTTTACATTCATGTAATATGGCTTTTCCAGCCTTCCCTTACCAATGGGCACTGACTTCATTGGAGGTGTCAACAAAGTCAGGGTAAATATATAGGAATCAAATATAGGAAACAGAGAAGGTTCTAGAAAAAAAGATTTCATACCTTGAGAGTATGCTATTACGAATTTTAGAAATCTATTTTGTTAACATCTCACTTAACTATTCAGGAATGACTGGATTTCTGAGGATTAGACCCTAGAAAACAACATATGGACCAGCAAACTGACAATGGACAAAAATATCTGATGTTTGAAAATTTTCTGCATAAGGTTTCAGACATCATCCTCAAATGCCAGTTATTTGGTATACATTCAAGGATAAACCACCTTCTGCTTTCTTCTTCTTGCCTTTAGTTAATCTTCCTGCCTCAGATCTCTCCTTAACTCCACCTTCCTCTCTGCTATGAAAATAGTCTTCCTCAAGCAGTGGCCCCTCATTACTTCCAGGATCAAACATAATTTCTTCTATTTGACTTTCTAAGTCCTTCATGACTTGATCCCTTCCTGCCTTTCCAGTCTTCTTACACCTTACTTTTCCTTCCATATAATCTACAATACAAACACTAATCTATTCTTCACACTAGATTCTCCATCTTCCACCTCCCTCCCTCCATGACTGTCCCCCATGCTTGGAATTCTCTCTTTTCTTATCTCTTCCTGACCTTTCACCTCTCCCTGTCTTCCTTTACCAAACCTTACTTTGTCTGCATCATGATTTCCAATACTTTGTTCCCTCCATTGTTTCCTAGTTCTTCATCCCTGCATCAGTCACTCTTTCCTCTTTTCTCTTTCTTGACTCATTGTTGAACAAATTCAATGACATATTTTTCTCCTCTCTTGAAGACGTACATACCTTATCATTTTGTCAATTGTACCTTGCTAAGCCTTCAATATTTCAAGGATACCAGCCTTGCGTTACTCTCACTATGCACTATTACTCATATACACTTGCTGCTGAATGAAGGGAGAAAAATGATGCAATCATTCTGACCAGAGCCACTACAAATTTACTCTACCCAACCTCACCTGAGTCCTCATTGCTGCTAGGCTCTCCTACTGTACCTCCCTTATCAACCCACTATCCCACTTTCCACAGTGTCTCTTCCAGACCCTTTCATCCCTCCATGGAGTCTTCTCTTCCCACCTTCTCAATTGAGAAAGTTGCTTCATATTTTATTTAAAAAATTGAAGCCATTTCCCTTGAACTCCCTCTTCCTCATCTTCATCTCACAGCACTCATATGCTTCTGCCACAATCTTTCAACCCTGTTTTATATAAGGAGGTGACTTTACTGTTTACCAATGCCAAACCTACCTGCTCAAGGAATCCCATTCCATCCTATGTCCAACAGAGTGTCCCCTCTGTCATCCCCAGTCAGACTTATTTTCAATTTTTCCCTGTCTACCTGCTCCTTCCTGATGCCTACAAGCATCTCCATGTTTCCCTTATCCTGAAAAATATCCTCACTTGATTCTCCATCTCCTAAACTATCACCCTACATTTTGTCTTCCCTTTGTAACTAAACTCCTTGAAAAGGCCATATACAATAGGTGCATCCACTTTCCCTCTCTCTCTTCTAAAACCCTTTATATCATGGCTTCTGACTGATCATTCCAATGAAACTGCACTCTGCAAAGTTACCAGTGTCTTTTACTTGCCAAATTCAATAACATTTTTTCAATTCCCATTCTCTTTTAACCATTCTCCTTGGTCTCTCTGTAGCCTTTGACATTGTTGATCACCCTGTCATCCTTGATATTTTCTTCTCTCCAGGTTTTTAGGATACTGCTCTCTTCTGGTTTGACCCTTCTTTCTCCATCTGCTTTGATTGAAACTCATTCAGGTCATTCCCTCTAACTGTAGATAGCCTGGAGGATTGTCTTAGACCTTCTTCTCTTTTCCTTCTATACCACTTCACTTGCGGATCTCATCAACTCCTATGAATTTAGTTAACATTTCTTTACCGACAGTTCTTCAATTTACCAGTCTTACTGCATCTCTGTTAACCATCTGTAACAGCAAGGAACCTGTTATGCACAGGAGGGCCTGCTGCACAGGTTCTTATATCTGATTTTTTGGAAAGGAAAACAACTTTTGAGGGGTCAACAACCACTTTAATGAAGCACATATATCATTCAGTTAATTCAGAGGAAAAAGCCAGCACCCTGAACTTCAGAGAAAACACAAACAGAGAAATAAAGACCAACAGACAGGGATTCCAACTGTCTGACCTTACATATATAGTTACCAGAGAGAGAAGCACCAACATCTGGATTTTCAAAACCTAGGGGCTCCTTAGCAGCTGCCCAGAGTCTTGTCTAGCCAAACAAACTTCCAGTGAGTAAGCCCCGAAGTGAAACCTCACCTCAGAGTATCTAAGCACTTTTCAGAGCCAGAGGGCATCACAACCCTTGAGAACCAGTGCCTCATTAGAAATTAATGAAAGGTATGAGCCTTCCAACAAGAACAACAACCAATCTCTCCTAATCAAGCTTCTCTTAATGGTCAGGCCCATTAATGAGTGGGGAAGATCTTTAACTCTCATTAGCATTATACCATCAATTTCACATCTCCAAATGCCTTTTATATATCTCCTGCTGGATGTTCCAGAGATATCTTAAACTCAACATGTCCAAAATGGAATTCATTATCTTTCCCAGTAAATCTTTCCCTCTCCAATTTTTTTCTTACTGTGAAGAGCAACACCATACTCTCAGTCCCTTCAATTCTAAACCCAAGAATCCACCATGGGATCCTCATTGTCTCTCACAACCACACCCACCCATGCTCCATAATGAGTCTGTTGCCAAAGCCTTTGCAGCATCTCTTGAATATACCCCTTCCTGTTTTCTGACATTGCCAGCACTCTGGTGAAAGTCTTTATCATCTCATGCCTGGATTATTGCAACCATCTGCTGGTGGGCCTGACTGCTTCAAGTGTTTCCCCATTCCAATCCATCCTCCATTCAGTCACCACAATGACTTGACTAAAGCTCTTGTCACTCCCCTCCTCAGCAAACTGCACTGGTTCCCCATTGCCATCAGAAACAAATATAAAATCCTCTCTTTGTTATTCAAAACACTTTACAATCTCCCACCTTTCTAGTATTCTTCCACCTTAATCACTGCACCATAATCTTTGATTTAATGTTACTGGTCTCTTGGCTTCTTCTCACATACAACACTCTTTCATTTGACTGAGCTCTTTTTCTGTCTGTCCCCTTCTCAGCTTTGCCCACTGCCTTCCCTGGCTCAGATCCCAACTTCTACAGGAAGCTTTTTGCAACTCTCTTTCTTAATTATTTCCTATTTACTCTGTGTATAGCTCCTTTGTATTTGTTCATTTGCTTTTTGTCTCCTACATTAGATTGTAAACTCCTTCAGGGCAGTGACTATCTTTTGACATTTTTTGTGTTCCCAGCATTTAGTAGAGTGCTTAGCAGCACTTAGTCCTCACTTAACTAAAGGTTATTGACTAAGACATTTTATTGAAAGACTTTTCTAGCTTCTGTGAAGTCCATGCTAAAATTCTACCTTCTACGAAACAAAAATTTTCTTAATCCAAATTAATGCTGGTACTTTCCATCAACTGTTTTTCTCTGACACACACATATACATATATACATATATATTTACATGTATACATATAAATACGTGTATATATATATATTTATAATTGTTTTTGTTGACTAGTCTGGACACCTACCAAGAAGAAGTTCGCTTCCACATCATTCTCAAGGCCATGAAAATCTATCCTGGGGGAAAATCTCATCTAGGATTCAGGAATATCTTGGCCAAAATTTCACTTCTGAAATTCACACACTGGGTGGGGCTGAGTCTATCACATCACTTCTCTGAGCCTCATTTTCTTCATGTACAAAATAAGCATAATCTGTAATAAACCTGTAATATCTACTTCATAGGTTTGTTGTCAGACTCAAATGAGATAATATGAGTCAAGTGCTTTGTAAGCCTTAACTATGCAAGGTACAGTTTCAAATTACACTAACACATTTGGAACACCATATAAATTTCATCTATGAATAAAATTATCATAAACATTTCATCTGGAAGAGATCAAGTCCAATACCTTTATTTTACTGATGAGAAAGCTCAGTTTTGGAAAGACTGAGTAAGTCTACTTGAGGTAGGTTTTTACTAGGCAAATATATATATATATTTATGTATATATTTTTATGCACATACCATATATAACATTACATATACATATGTAATATATAATATACACATATAATATAATATAACATAATACAATATATTATGTTATATTTATTATATTATATACACACATTATATATATGCAATATATATATTACATTGCGAATGTATTCGTATATATTATTAGACATATTGTTGCATGGTGTAGTTTTTTATTAGTCAAAAAGGAGAGTTCAGTTTAAAGGTGATGGTAGGAAATAATTGGGGCGTAAAAGCAAAATGCATTAATAAGAAAAAAATAAGAAAATAATAAAATAACATCTTCCATGGCTATACCCAACTGCCTATATAAACTGATGGTCTATATGTCAACTATCATTCAAGAGATGGGATCTCAAATGGCCAATCTTATTTTTCTACAGTTTCCTTCCCATTAGGTTCCCAGTGCAATAGTGACCAAAGCAGATCAATCTGTCAATTTCCATTGCTGAAATCATTAAGACACCTTCAAAGACTGAAAAAAAAAGAATTGAAAATATATGAGTGTGAAACAAACCACTTGAAATGGAGACATTGGACAGCACTGGTTAACATTTGGCCAGAAGTGAGTTGCTTATTTCTGATGTTAACATATTTCTTTATCCTACTGTTTACCTATTAGAATTCTGATTAATATGGAAGGCATTTAGCAAGACAGGTTAGCATATGAAGATCACAGTCTTTGGAGATAAAAGTAACCCTTACAGACTAACAAGGTCAATGATTTAATTTCACTGGGGAGAAAGTTGAGGATCTGAGAGGACACTTGAATTACTCAACACTACTCAGGAAGTCCATAGTAGAGCTAAGATTCAACCTTAATTATTTTGATTCTGAATTCATGGCTTTTCCTAGCAACTCATCCTTCCTTCTTAAATTGCAATAGAAATAAAATATGATGTGTAAGAGAGGGTGGGACAGCGAGGACTCAGTCCTCAAAGCATGCACAATATGCTCTGTTTGCTGCCAATCCATGTGGGGAAGCTTAGTGACTCAGTTTGATGGCATATAATGGAGGGTTTCTGCCCCCAATGCACATTTCTGTCACTATTTTCTATATTTTTGCTTCATGATAAAGAAAAACCTTTTAGACTAGAAATGAGAATGTGTACAAAAGGCTCTAATGGAGAAATTGAAGATGCTGGGTAGGGGAAAGGGAATTCAGGTGCTACTTTAGCCTTACACTTGCTGAAATACATAATGACTCTTCATTGCTTTTGTGTGAATGTGTGTTTTCCCCTCTTCTTAGGTAGATGAGTATAAAGATGAAATGGATCATGCCATAAGCTTGTAAAAAAGGCATAGAATCCACCAGAGTTTAAGAAGATAAGCTCTGAGGAATGATCTGCTTGATCCAGCCCAGCAGTAGACTAACCTGGAAACTCAGATTCCGTGACCTTTCAGAAATGGAGTTACTCATTCATCAGTGGCTCACCCAGAAGTGAACTAAGTGATGGAAAGCGGTAATTTTAAGTTAGAGCCCACCATCCCCAAAAACTGAGGTGGCAGAGGTAAGAATATGCCCCAGTGCCAGGGAATGTATTTTTATACCTTACGGCTTATTATATATTCTTATTAAATACCCCATTACTTAAGCTAATTGTGACTTATTACTTGTCAATGATATTTAGGGAATGCCAGTTAGTCAAATGATACCATAGAGGTGCTGTCACTGGCAAATGACTGGAGATTGGTAGTGGAAGGTAAGCAAACCTGAATAATGTATTGGGACAAAAGCCTTTACCCTCAACCTCTTAGAATTGCCTGTAGGACTCTTAGTGGGGAGGTAGCTAGCTGAGTTCTCAGGATGTAAACTGTTCAAGTGTGTGTTGGGAGAGTAAGTCCAGATCTTGTTATAAAATGTCATTGTTAAAATCATCATCATCATCGTCATCATCATCATCATCATCATCATCATCATCATCATCATCATCATCATCATCATCATCATGACTGCATTAGAAAATACAGATGGAAGATTCAATAAAACCCATAGGAGGTCCATGCTGTTTTATTGAAGAACCTTCTTTGAGGGGATGCTTGTAGATGGGTAGCTAAGGCAATGTAGGAAGTTAGGTAACTAGGTTTCATCCAGCTGCAAAAATAAAGGGAATTTTAAATCCTATTGCCTAACCCACTTGTTAGAGATGCTGAAATTCTAACACTCAAGGTGAAGAGTTCTCTTGGATCATATAGTCCTGCAAATATCTCAAGAGCCAAAGGTAAAAAAAATTTTTTGCATAGTAATAGCTTATTTTGACCAGTTGGCAATGAGCAGCGTGAATCAATTCACCAACATCATGCTAATCTTGTTATTGTTGCTTTAGAAGGCTCAAAGGAGGGAAGTGAGCTCCAATTTGTGAGAACCAATTTGTTATGGTAAATCTGCTTTTCTTCCATCCTCCTTTTCCCCCTCCACACACTCCTTTTTCTATCCTAGAATTCTTTAGAGGCAGTATGGACTAGATTTGGAGTCACAAGGGTTGGGTTTCATATTTGATTAACCCCTTTGACCTTCAATTTCTACATCTATAACATCAGGCTTCTGGACTCCATAAAATGCTACAATTCCACAATTCATGACTCTTCCTGGGCATCCTTGGCTAAGGGTTATGTCTTGGACCAGGTGTGCATGATAGATACTATTTGTCATCTATAAGCATCAATGCGTCCTCATGAGTATGTCAAGTCATTATTATTGCCTTGCTGACATGGCTATATGTGCATTAGTATGAAGGAAAAGGGTTAAAAAATAACTGTGTGAGCACAGGATGCAGAACGAATGATGAGGCAACAATTTATGTGTAAAAGAACAGAGGGTTTTGGGAGATGGTGAGCTCCCAAATATGAGCCAACAGTATGACTGTTCCTAAAAGAATATAGTCTGTGGCTATTCTGCAGAAAGACAAAATGCATAGAGAGAAGAGATATTCCAGGGGTGTGCTGGTGAATGTGTAACGATCAGTTCTTGGGAGGAGGGGGGAAGCATATGCAACACATTTTTTAGTTTGACCTTCATTACTCGTATTTCCCCTTTCTTAAGTGTAGACAATTAACAAAACAATAAACCAATCCCTGATTTGTACTGTTTGCCATTTTCTGAAGTATAAATTCTCGCACTGAAAATTTGTTAATTGGCTCCAGCGCAATACTGATACATTCCCACTGTCATCTCCACGTAGGTGTATTAAGTTCATTTATCGGAGCATGTATTAGGAAGAAAATTGACAAGTTAGAGTAGACTCAGAATACAGTGTCAGAATGGAGAAATGCCTGAAGACCATTGAAAGTGAAGATTAGCTGAAAGGATGGTAGATGTTAAGTCTATAGAAGACACTGAGTGGGATGTGTGCACCAGCTGTCTTTAAATATTTGAAAGACTCTCATGAGAAATAGGAATCGCACTTGTCTCACTTGTCCTCAGATGGAAAGAATCAGAGCAATGGGATAGATTTCAACTTGATGTAAGGAAAACGAGCAAAACCTTTACTAAATGTTGATATTTAGATATGGTCAAAAGGAAAATGTGCAGCATTGAAAGATAGTGTGTTCTCCCTTACTACAGGTCATTAGGTGTTTGTTGGATGATTACTGTCTTTCTGAGGGGATAGAAGGTCATATTTAAAAAAAAATTTCTAAATCTTTTGTTTTTACATCACTTTCATTTCACAATATATTTTCCTCCTCACAAGAGCCATGACTTAGAACATTTTTTAAATTTAGTGAATAAAATGGCAAGATTGTATGAATAGGCAGCAAGTGGTACAATGGATTAGAGAGCCAGACCTGGAACCAGGAAAACATGAGTTCATGTCCAACCTCAGACACTTAATATCTATTTGATCTTGAGTAATTCACTTAACTCTGTTTACCTCAGTTTCCCCATCTGTAAAATGAACTCGAGGAAAAAAATGGCAAATCACTCCAGTATCTTTGCCAAGAAAACCCCAAAAGGGCTCACAAAAAAGTTGGAAAGAACTGAAACAACTGAAGAACAATAATTGGTATGAATTCATGCAAATCTTCCTGCTGAATAGTTCTTTGTTGGTATATGATGATGGGAAATCTATCTTTGAATATGGGTATGAATTGATAACCTCTGAAATTCCTTCCAACTCTGGGATTTGGGACTATTATGAGACCTCTCTGGAATACTAAGAATGCATAACTGATTGTCCGCTCATGTTTCTGTTTGAGTAAAGTGCCTTGAAAGGACTGCCAATGGGCCTCTGCTATTCTCAGTGCAAAGCCTAATCAATGGCAAGGGAGTACCATCTTTCTAGCTAAGATAATCATAGACTGAGAAGATTTAGTCCAGAATGTCTTTTGACACAATGAACATGTTCCAGGCCTTACATTCCTTAAGGAAATTGTATTTAGATAATAGAGAGCAAAGAAGTAGTCAATAACCAGCCTCACTGACACTAAGTATGAGAGTGGGGTGTCACTCAGTGCTGATGAGCCACTTTGAACATCCAGATTGCAAATTTCTGCTTGACATTTTTTCAGACGGTTCTATGAGAAAGAGGCTTTGTGATTTAGATATTTTTCTCAGGAGAAAAACAAAACAGTAATACCTTTTGCAAGATAGATGGAAGGGATCTCCTGACTTTGAAGGAAAGTTAAGGGGAGAAGAATATTTTAGGAAGGACTCTGATATGCTCTCTTTCCCCTCTTTGGTGATCTCCTCAAGTCCTATGAGTTCCATTATCCTGATGCAGATGACTCTTAATCTATTTGTCCAGCCATCATTTTTTTTTTTCTGAACTCCTGCCACCTATATCACCAAATGTTTGGTGGATGTCTACTATGGAATGCCTCTTAGGCATCTCAATTTCAACATGTAGAAAATGGTACTCATTATTCTTCTCCTCATCCTTACCCGCACATTTACTACTCTAATTTAGGGTCTCATTTCTTCTCTACTAAGTTACTGCTAGCATCCTAGCTGTTCTCATTGCTTCCAGACTCTTCCATCGCTGATTCATCTTGCACATGACTCCCAAAATAATCTTCTCAACTGAGGTCTGATCATTTCACCTCACACAGAAGCTGAAGAAGCTTAAAGGGGCACAATGAATAGAGTACAGGGTCTGGAATGAGGAAGCTCTGAGTTCAAATTCAGCTTCAGATCTTTACTAGCTGGGTGACCCTGAGCAAGCCATTTAACCTCTCTTTGTGTCAGTTTCTTCATCTTTAGAGCACGGGTAATAAAAGTACCTACCTCCCATTGTTGCTGTGAAGATCAAATATATTAGTAAAGTGCTTAGTAAAGTGTCTGATATGTAGTAGGCACTACATAGATGTTAGCAATTTGCTATTATTATCAGTATTACTCCTAATATAAAATATAAGTTCCTTAGCTTGTCATTTAAAGCCCTTTATGGCCTGACTCCAGGCTATCTTTCCAGACTTATTTAATATAAATCCCCTTCGTGCACTCTGTGTTCCAGATAAAGTATCCTATTTATCGCCTCTTGAACTCACCTTTTCATTTCCTTCCTGTGTACCTTTGCCCAAGCAGTGCCCACATCTGGAAGGCACTCCCTTCCTCTGCTTCTTAGAATCCCTGGCTTCTTTGGAGGTTCATCTCAGAAGCCTTTCCTGAGTCTCTTTAGTTGTTAATGTCCTCTCCTTACTCCTATTATTCATTATTTCCTTGTTTGTTTGGCTAAGAAATAGCTTTTATAGAGTCCTTTCCTTTTTGATCAGCACTTTACAAATATCACCTCATTTTTATATTCATACCAACCCTTGTAGGTAGGTGCTATTATTATTCCCATTTTTCAGGTAAGGGAAAAGAGGTTGACAGAGGTTACAAGGTCACACAGTTAGTATCTGAACCAGAATTCAGTTCATCTTTGGAACTTCAAGTCCAGAGATATGTACACTATACCAGCCTGTCTCTAAGAAGGATCCACATATGAGCTCTAATAAAGGGACACTGTGGTGATAGAATGACCTCAAGTGACAGGACTTTAACTGTTATCTGTGCTTTATTGTGTGGATAAACATCTTTCCACAACCCACATCTAAGAAGACTCTTCTATCTTGGACCACTGGAAAAGGCACAAATCCTTACTGGGTCATGTACAAGTAGAAGACAGCTTTATGTGTTTATGTTCAAATGTGGAAAATGGGTGTGCAAGATCCATGTGGTTTGTCTAGAAATGACTCCTTTCCATTCAGATCATTTCATGCCAGTATTTACATGACAACAATCGTGACAACATTTATAAATACTGTTTTTTTTTTTAAATTTCTCTGTGCTTTGAAAGTAAACAAACTGTGTTTGTATCTTCTTCCATGGCAATGAGATATTCCGTCTAAGAGACACAAATTCTTTTCCTTGTTTGTGAAAGGAACTCTAGTCACATTTAACCAGGAAGTGTTAGACATGGAGCAAGTGTCTATACCACCGAAGCCTGCAGGCAGCATTCACCTAAGTAGAGATGCCAGTAGGAATCAACAGTGACCTGATGCTCCCAAAGATGGAGGATTTATCTTCTCAATTACCTCTTCTAACAGAACAATATTTGATTATTTTATATAACTCAAAGAACCATACCATCATACAACAGCCTTTATTCACTATGGGGATGAATATTCTTTGAAATTACACATCAGCTGCAGCTATGAATCTTACCTCTCACCGTCTATTCCCACTCCACTGTTTGACCCATACAATCTGAACCACTCCATCACCAGTCAGCTTTGGACCTTCATTATTTCTCACCTGGACCACTGTAATACTTTCCTAATTGGTCTGCTTGACTCCAATCTCTTCTCTTTCTAATCCAGCATTCACATTCCAAGAATACTCTCTTCCTAATGCCATTTTCCACTGCTTACATGAGAAAAAAATTCTTAAGATATGCATTCAATATTCTTCACAGCATGCTCCCAACTTGCCCCATCCAGCTTTATTTTACTCACTTTTGTGCCTCCTGTGAGTTGACTAAACCAACCTTTTCCCCAACCTTTAAACAATCCCTGTGATTTCCCACTCTCACATCCTTGCTTACACTCTTCTTTCTCTCTAGCATTCTCTTCCCCACCATCTCTGCTTGTTGAAATTCTATCCCTCCTTTAAAGCTTAGGTCAAATGCAACCTCCTCAGTTGAGTCTTCTATGATTCTCCAGCTCTTTTTACTTCCTCATGTCTGCATTCTTGTAGCCCTTTATACTTCTTCGCTTACATTTTTCTCATTCCCCGTTTTATTATAGTTATAAATGAGTAGATACCAAGACCACAAAATAAAACCAAGGAAATTCTGGTATATCTGTTTTTCCGTCCTTCAGTAGTCAAATGTAACATTGTTCAATTTAAAAGAATCCTACACTGGGAGTCAAGAAATTCATTCATTTATCTGTTTGTTTATTTATCCATTCATTCTTTCTGTAAACATTTGTTAAGTACTAATATGTTCTGGTTGCTGTGCTAAGTGCTCCTGAGAATATATAAACAAAAAGGAAACATTCACTGCTCTCAAGGTGCTTATAACCCCCTGGGATAAACCACACATGAAAATATAAGTACTATTAAAATATACCTTAATAGTATTTATTAGAGATTAGGAGAGAGGTGGACCCACAGATTTATGAATTCAGAACACTTAGTATTCAATATAGTTTACAATTTAGTATTCAATATAAAAAAATAAGTTTAAGTAAGTATTATAATAGATATAAAAAGAAATTTGAAAGGGGCTAACAAGAAAGGGGATCAGGCTAGGATTCCTACAGGATGTGGTCCGTAAGTAGAACTTTGAAGAAATCTAATTCTAAGAGGTAGAGGTGAAAAGGAAGAACAGTCTAGGCCTATCTTCTTGGATAAGACCCAGGACCTGGAGATGAAATGTCTTGTATGGGAATACTACATAAGACAGTTTGTCTGGAGCATAGAGTATATCAAGAATAAGAAGGTATAACAAGCCTAGAAAGGCTGACCAGATATAAAGATAAATAAAAAGGGCTGGTTTTTAACCTAAAGCCAGTAGGAAGGCATTGAAAAATTGTGAGTATGGTAATGACACGGTCAGATCCAGGCTTTAGGGTCATCAATTTGGAAGTCATGTAGACGATGATTTGAAAATCTAAAGGACCAATTAGGAGATGACTCAAATAGTCCAGGTCAGCCATGATGATGCCTGCACTAAGGGGGTACTTGTGTGAGTGGAGAGAAGGAGATAAACATGAGAGATATTGTTAAGATAAAATAGATAACCAGTGACAATTGAATCCACGTGGGTAATAATGTAAAGTGAGAATAACTGAGCTTAAGAACCTGAGTGACTGGAAGGACAGTGTTACTCCTCTCCACTCCCCCAACCCCCAATGAGAAATAGGAAGCTTAGAGAGAAAGTTTGGTTTTAAGGAGACACAAGTTCTATTTTGTGCATGATGAGTTTGGGATACAGGATATTGAATTGAAGATATTTACTAGTGATGTGGGAGTAGAGCTTGAGAGGGAGACTACAAGTAGACACAAAGATCTGAAAGCCCTTCTCAGAAATGATGGATGAACCCAGAAAAGCTATTGAGATCACTATAAGAGTAGATAAGCAAAGAGAAGAAGGTTTATAACAGAGCCTTGTGTGACACCTTGTGTGGCATATCAATAATAATTGAGTAAAAGAAACCAAGAAGAGATGGTCATATAAGTAGTAGCATAATCCAGAATAGTCTCATAAAAACATAGAGATGAGAGAGTAGCTAGGTAGAGAGAGCAGACAACAAAAGATGAGGAGTTGGAATAAGCTCTCTGATCTGCCAATGGAGAGATAAGTGGCAACTTTAGACAGGTGATGTTGAAAGTCATATTACATGGTGTTCAGTAGTGGAGGGCAGAGCAAATGGATGGAAATGAAATCTTGGTTCTAGTTTCAATTCAGTTGCTAATTAGTGGTATGACTTTGGGCAAGTCACTCCCCTTCTGGGTCTCAGGTTTCATCTGAAAAATTTAGTCCAAGGAATCTCTAAGTTCCCTTTCATCTTTTAATCCAATGTGTATGTGAACATATGCAGATGTATGGTGTGTGTGTGTGTGTGTGTGTGTGTGTGTGTGTGTGCATTTCTGGACCTTCTGATGTCCTTCTGAAGGATCTATCAGCTTACAAGGTGAAGTTTTGATAAAGAATATTTTTTCTCTCTCTAAGGTATGCTTTATTTTCAATTTCTAGTCAACATAGGAGTGTATTGACATTGCTGCCTAAGGTGTGGTTACTTGATTGAAGATTGGTTAACTTTTGGATTTCTAAAAATATCCAATGTACAGCAAACCAAGAAATCACCAGGGAGCAGCTGAGAGACTGGCAACACAGGGAGCTTGATGTTGAGGTGACTCCAGAGACAACATTGCCTGGACACCCATGGAAAATCTGTTTACGCTCTAAACTTGAGTCGAACATGATCATTTCATGAGATTCTGAAGCAATGCTGTTAACAGTCCCCAACCTCCCTTTTGGCCCCTGAACATTCCTGATCCTGCTCAGAGTGTATAATTCTTTCCTGGGGGTCACTCCATTGTTCAGAGCAGATTAACAACACAGACACCAACTTGTAAAACCGTAAAATATTTGCAGTTCTTTTGAAAACACCAGCCAGAAAGTGTGTAGCCTGCTGGGTTGGGCCTTACTGTGTGTGTGTGTGTGTGTGTGTGTGTGTGTGTGTGTGTGTGTGCGCACAAAATCTAAAGTAAAATATGTAATGGGCCCCAGCTACCCTGTTGGAGATGAGAAGGAATGTGGCCTCTTGAAGCAGAGTTGTTTAAGACTTTTGGGAAGCCTAGAAACAGTTACAAAGGCCAAGGTGAAAAAATACCCCTCACCCTTTTAAGGAACAAACAACTTTAGCAGAGCCAAGCAAACTCAGGGATATCTGGTCCTGTTCTTCATCCCTGACTCCAGTGAGCAGCCCTATACAAACTTAAGATACATTCTGGTCAAACTTAGCATGCTCAGAAGAGGAGCTTTCAAGGGACTTGTCCATAAAGCTCACATATCTTCCTAAATATTAGGAAGGCATGGTCAGACAGGTGGTATCAGAAGAGAGACAGAGAGACAGAGAGAAAGAGAGAGGGAGAGAGAGAGAGACAGAGAGAGAGAGAGAGACAGAGAAAAGGAGGGAGGGAGGGAGAGGTAGAGGGAGAGGCAGAGAAAGAGTAGTCTCACAATAACACTGAGATGAAAGAGCATCCATATGGGGAGTTGTGGTCAGAAGAAACAAATACTTCAATGAGATCATGAAGGATGAGAACTCAGAAAAAAACTATCCAATTTGTCACTTAGAGATAGTTTTAGAGATAGTTTCAGTTGAGTGAGGAGTTTGGAAGTCCTATTCTACGGTATTGCATCGGGAAACAAAGGATTCCTCCTAATTAGCATACTCAAGTAAGTGGTCTCAAACCTTTGCATCAGGAATGTAATACAGCAAAATAGTAAACAGTAAAAATAACAATCTGCATAATATTTTAAGGTTTACAAAATACTTTCCGTGTATTATCTCCTATGTAGACAGGATTCATCTATTAGGCACTAGGCAGGAGTTAGACTATATAGGTCTGCATTGGTTTCATTGATGAATCCCTTAGAATGGTCATAATATTCAAATTCTTACTTCCTATTTCCATTGGTTTGGACCCAATTGTCGTATTTTACATAATTATAACTTAGAATACTGTGAATTTGAATACATGTGGCCACTTCGTGGGAGTCATTATTAGTTCTGGGGATTTAGCTGTAGTTAGATAAATAGCGTGCCCTAGTCAGTAGAGATCTCACTTCATAATCAAGACTTTGATTCAAGACTTTCTCCTACTACTGCCTGGGCAAGTCACTTAATCTTTGAGTGTCTCATGCAACTCTCTAAAATCATAAGTTGAAAAACAAATGTAGATATGCATTATTAGATTTAATTTCCTTTCCACAGTTTCTCTATGCCCATAAAAGCATGAATCTAGGCAAAAAAAAAAAGAAAGAAAACAAGTATAACCTCAAATTATTATGAGTCTAAAACGTGAAAATGTATGTAAAATGTTTTGCAAATATTGTGATATTTAAATGAAAGTTATCATGATTTTTATGTTGTTATTACAATCTTCCTAAGCACCAGGCCTGAAGTCAGGGAGATTCATCTTTCTGAGTTCAGATCTGGTTTCAGACAGTGTGTCCCTGGGCATGTCATTTAATGCTGTTTGCCTCAGTTATTCATCTGTAAAATCAACTGGAGAAGGAAATGGCAAACCACTCTGGTGTCTTTTCCAAGAAAACACTAAATGGGGTCACAAAGGCTCAACAGCTGAATAATAAACAACAACAGAAATGAGGAGGCCAGAATTCAACACAATTCTCTAAATGTGGTTTGGCTAGGGCAGAGTACCGTTAGGATATTACATCCCTTGTTTTGGACACCATGACTCCAAGGGGAATTACAAAATCCTAGCTTTGGGAAGTGACCTCCAAGGGTATCTAGAGACAGACATGGGATAGCACAAAGTCTAAACAATTTAGATTCAGGACTCCTATGTTCATCTCTTGGCTCTGCTTCTAAGTGTATGACCCTGGGCAAGCCATTTAGGCTTTGTGAGGCGGTTTCTTCAAGTAAAATAGAGATAATAAAAAATTCAATATGTACCTCACAGATGCATTATGGAGAAGAAAAACAAATTGTCAATCTTAAAGTATTACAGATTGGTGAATTAACACCACCATCATCACTACTACTGCTACTACCACCACCACCACTACCACCACCACTACTACTACTACTACTACTACTGCTCCTGCTGCTGCTGCTACATAAGAGTCATACCTCTGGTCTAGAGTGAAGGAATGCCTAAGATCCATTCTAATGCATTGACTTCTTTGTGGGATTACTTACTATGTTCTGGACACATAGAAATTATTTTTGGTCATTCCAAAATGGCACATAGGCCCATTTCTTTAGATTTCCTCATGTCTCCAGAAAGCTTTCTTTCTCCAGATTGCCTTAATTTAGCCTGATTTGGTTCCCTAGATTCATACTGTATTCTCCCCCATCTCTTATGATAAATCTCATTCAATTTCCTGAGGAGGGTGGCAAGCTTTATTGCTTAACAAACATTTCATCTGCTCGGCCATAATTTATATCTGAATGAGTTTATTGTAGACATTGCATTTCATTCATTGTGCAGTTAATTCTATAACGTGCTGCCCGTTTTCTGTGTGGCTGCTCTGCCATTATGTGCTTCTAGTACAATTGAATCTTCCCCTCGCCGTTTCACCGAATGGTTTATGAATATGTAATACAAACTGTGTTAACAAGGCAAATATACTTCATTTCTTTTATGGCTATTTCCAGTCTGGAGCAGGAAAAACCAGAGTAAGAGTACATGTCACTTAGGCCATGCGGCCTTCCTAAAGAAATGATCTCTTCCATACAAGTTGTCTTCTTCCAGGACCCAGGGTTGTCTCTTAGAGAGCTGTGTAATATCACACGGTGCTTTGGGAAATGAGCCCTCAGGCGACCTCCCATGGATTCAATTATCATTTATACACAGCTGACACACCGTTCAGCTTGTCTACCCCCGAGCTGACTGTCCTGGTTCAGCCCTGCATAGCACGCTGCCTACAAAATAGGTTGGATCAGATGTCCTGCTAACCACTTGAGATAAACACAGAAATGAAGAAAGGATGTCTCTTTTCCATTCAAGATGTGTTCTCTCTGTCTTTTTCCCTTCATTGCTTTCATCTCAGAGGTCAGTAAGATCATCTTTTTCTTACAACAGGCCTTCTATGCTGGATCTCAGTCTACAACAAAATGGGGTAGATGAGGAAATGCCTCAGTTGAAGCAAGACGTTTGGCAAAATCTCTAATGATATACTTAAGGACTTGATGATAAAAGATCATAGAGTTAGAACTGGACTGGATCTTGTAAGACTTCTGCTCTAGATGCCTCATTTTACAGAAGAGGAAACTGAGACTCAGAGATTTTAAATGATGTGGCCAAGCTGGAGAAATGAGAGTCAGGTGAAATATATAGTTGTATTTGGAAATCATTGAATGACTAGAATCAAAAAGAGATGATCAAAAAGTCATAGACTCTGAGTTAGAAGGGACTCAGCAGTCATTTAGTCAAATTCATATACCAAAGGAATCCCCACATCATATCATGTGCTGAATAAGTGATTGTCCAAATTTGCTTGAAAGCATGAGATTGATGACTGAGTCAAGGTCACTGGGGATCTACCCTTGGTTTTATGATTTTCAACATTCTTTGTCAAGAATTTAGATAAAGGTAAAAAATGCTATGCTTTTCACTTTTGTAGATGACACAATAGTAGGGGAGAAAGGTGATGTCTAAAAAATTACTCAGGATCCCAAAAGATCCTGATCTTATAGACAAATAAATTAAATTTCAATAGATGAAATTGAATGGAGTACTTTTAAATTCCGTGTTTGACGTCTAATAATCAGTTGTACTATTACAAGATGGTCCAGCCAATGGTTATACAACAGTTTATAAGACCTGGAGATGGATGGTAGACGTGGGAAATGGAGGAGGTGGTGTTTGTGAACTATAAACTCAACATGAGTCAACAGTTTGCTATGACAATCCAAATACAAATGCCATCATAAACATCATTAAGAGACACCTTTCATGAGAGAGGTGACTTTCTCATTATACTGTGTCCTAGTCAGATCACTAGAGAATTGTGTTCGAGAGTGGACACCCACATTTAAGGAAGGACTTCAACAAACCATTGCTTATCCATAGATGGAGGAATGACTGAAGACACAGCCATGTGAGGGTCCACTGAAGGAAATGTGGGTATTTAGGTAGGAAAAGACTGGGTGGAGAAGGAATGGGATTGTTTTCAAGCATTTAAAGGACTACCCCAAGAAAATTTATACTTGTTTTGAAACTAAGAGTAATGTAGGGAGAGTGGGCAAATTCCATTCTTTTTTAAGACCCAGACCAAGTATCAGAACAGATCAATGTATTCTAAAGGGTACTGAGGCTATGGAACAGAATGTCAATTAATTCAGTGACAGGTACCAGTGTACCATATTGCCTGCTAGGGAAATAAAATGTAATCCTAAACTGACACTGTGTTAACTCAGAATTCTGACTAGGAACTCAAGGAACATTAGGGTCAAAGGATCATAGATTTAGAGCTGAAAGGGACCTTTATAGGTCATCTAATGTAACTCCTTTTAAAAATGAGGAAATCAGGCCTCAAAGTCACAGAAGAAGCTACTAGCTGAGGCAGGATTTGAAATCAGAACTTCATCCTCCTCCAAAGTAACTGCTTTTCACAAAGTACCATGTTGCGTCTCAAAGGTCCTGACACCAGAACCAGTGAACTTCCCTTGGCTCCTCCTTGCTGCGATTATACTTACCTAATTGGAAAGCAAATATAGACTGCATGATGTAGACCTTTTTGGTCTGTGGGATCTTTATGACATTCCTCTGAAGACAATTTTCCTGTGACTTTCTCTCCGGGTGCAGTGGATATAAGGGATGTTAGGTTTTAAATAATAGTCCAGGTAATGTGCACAGAGGGAATGCTGGCTCAAATGAGCTTTTCTATTTTTATGTAGAATGTAATCACTTTGTTTCATGATGATGGAGTTTCCATTACTGTTATTAAAGCATTTATTATTCTAAGGGGGATACTACTCTTTGGTGGTACGTGCTCACAAGCCAGAGATGGTGTCAGCGGAATCCTTGTCCTCACAGAAGCAGCTCTGGAAGATATTGGAAGATACTCATGGATGTTTGGCATGGGGGTGGTAGTGGGGTGTTCAGTCAAGAGTACCTGCTAAAAGCAGCAGGGACCTAAGGAAAATCAGAGAATAGAAAGAATTTTTCAAAGGGCAGCCAGGAAGTGTGAGTATGGATGAACTCATGTAAAAAGTCCAGAGTTGGCCTCGATTGGGATTTCTCATGGTCTTTTCATCAGAGCAAGGGACAGCCCTGAGCAGGAGCATTTTATTAGGAAAAAATATCTAACTCCAACCACTCTGGACCATATTTGCTTTGGACAGTCAATTCAACTAGTCAATAACCATTTATTAATGTTTATTAATAATCATAATTAAATGATTACTTCTCAGATATTCTGCCCTGGTCATACAAATACAAGTAAAATGAAATATAGCCCCCTGCCCTCAAGGAGTTTCCATGCTGATGGAGAAGGCAACACATAAAAAGGCTGAAGAGGGCATAGGGTGGCATAATGGTGAAGTCTCTCAGAATACAGCTCACTTGGCCACCCTCCTTCTGGGAGGAGCCATCCAATCAGGGGGAGAATTCCCAAGGACAGGGGTGGAAATGGCAGGCCCATTGCTCCATCTCTGAAGACTAGTTTTCAGTGGGTTAGACTATGCTTGATGCCAAGTCCTGTCATAGTTTTATCAGTCAGTGAATACATCAAAGGACCATATAAGATCTAAGATGCTGCTGAGTATATAGGCAGCCTTAAAGAATGAAAATGGCACTGCAATTTCTAGAATTATAGTAGAATCAATAAGCCAGAATGACGCTAGCTAAGTGATACTGGCTAAGAGACTTGACCTTTCTGTATGATGATGATCTCCTCTCTCTACTGAGGAATACTATTATGGACCTAGAATTAGAAAAGTCCTCAGGAGCCATCTACACTAACTCCTTATTTTACAGAAGAAGAAACTGAGTCCCAGGGAGTTTAAGTGATTTGTCCAAAGTGTATAAATTTAAACTAAAGGCCTCAAGGAATGCTGTAAGGAAAGTACTTTGTAAAGCTTATCGCACCATAGACGTGGAGTTATTTTCATCTAGTTGAAGCATTCCATTTGATAGAAGAGGTGGGTGTTGTTGTTGATGATGACCTTTCATTCTCTAAGAGGATCAATGACATTAGGAAGATTGTGTCTTGATTTGAAAGTGAATTGAGAGATTTAACTGAGGCAGAGGTGTGCAAAGTCATCAGCCTCACTATCTCCTCCAGAGTCACTCTCTGAGTCAAGACAGAAGTCAAGATGATGGGAAATGGCTAGAAGAGGAGGAAATCAAAAGCAAGCAAAAAAAAACAAAGATTAGGCCTAGGCCACACAAAGAATCAGTAGAAGTGTGTTTAGGACTCAAGTATGAATCAAAGTCTAGTCCTCTCCGTATTGCCTGATGGAGATCTGTTTAGGAAAATGAAAATGAGATTGCTGGTGACTTCCTCAAGTTGCTCTACTGGTGACCTGGAGTTGCAGAATTCTGGGATCTCACAGTTGGAAAGTACCTCTGAAGGCACTTAGCTAGTCCAGCCAGCATAGAAATACTTCCTACAATCGCCTTCCAATCCCTACTTGAACACCTACACGGATAGAAAACTCATTACCTTGGAAGGCAGTAAGTTTTATGGCTGGCTTAATTTGTTGGCCTTTTCTAATAGGGAAAGTTATCCTTTACCAAAGTCTAATTGAGAATCTTGTAGCTCCCTAAATTTGTAGTACCCACAGTGGCTGTGGGGTGTGTGGAAAGTATGGTAATAAAAGAGAAGGCTTTTAGAAACTTACCAGTGAAGAGGAAAAGCAAACAGATCAATGTATTGGAGAAGATCCCAAAGAAGAGTTTGTGAATATATGAAATAATATTTATAAAAATGGTTAGAAGAGTATCTAATGCATTGTAAAAAAAAAACCTATATAAATGTTAGTTATCATTATCTCTATATCTGTGTTTGACATGTGATACATCAGGGAATCTCCTGGAGATGTCAGCTCACAGACTAGTTGAGTAGGAAAGGCATTGAATCAATCAATCAATACACATTAGTTACATGCCTACTATGAGCAGACAGTGTGCTAAAGTCCGAATTCAAAAAGAGACAAAGACAGTCCCTACTCTCAAGGAACTTACAACTTGTAGATTCACAGAAGTAACTGGAACACGTTCCTATACTATTATGGTCACCCAGTCACCAAGGAGTAATTGGATACCTGGGATGTATAGATTCATCTCCTAGACTTCAGCGATTCTGCAGAGTCATAATTAGGTCAAATAGACCAGGATTTTATTTGGGGAATTTGGAGGAGAGAGGGAGAAGAATTTTTCTATCTCTTTGTGACTTAGTGTATTGTTACTGTTCAGTCATTTCAGTTGTCTGACTCGTTATGGCCCTGTTTAGGGTATTCTTGGTGAATACCCTGTATTGGCTTACCAATTCCTTCTTCAACTCATTTTACAGATGAGGAAACTGAGGCAAACAAGATTAAGTGACTTAACCAGGGTCGCACCCTTAGTAACTGTTAGAGGATGAATTTGAATTCAAGTCTTACTGACTCCAGGGTTAGTGCTGTATCCACTGGACCACCTAGCTGCCTCTGCCTATTGTTTAGCCATCTCCAATGGATGTGATTGATGAGATCTCAGGGTCAAAGGATGAAGTATCCATAGTTTAGTGACTTTTATTTTTAAACCTTATTTACAAATTTTTTTCCCAGAATATTTGGACCAATTCACAGTTCTAACTACAGGGCATCATGGTGCCTGCCTTCCCGAAGTCCATCGAGTAATAGCCATTTTCCTGTTCTGCCATCCATGTCATCTCATAAGTGTAAAATGGAATCTCAAGTGATAGACTAAAGCTGCCAAATAACACACACATTTTCCAATATGGTCAGTGCATGAATGGGTTTTGTCTGAATCTACTTATTTGTTACAAGGAAGGGCTTCTAACATGGGGCAGGAGGAGAAGGTGAGTAGTTGGTTAGTGACTGGGAAGTGAAAGAAGAAAAAAGAGCATCTGTCAATATTAAATAATTCCCAGAAGTGAACAGAAGGAAATTTGGAAGAGGACACAGACAAGCAAGAAAGTGTGACTATATTTTGAAACTGATATTTACTTTAAAATCTGTATATGTCAAGTTTCATGTATTATCTACTTTTTTGTCTTTTATTGTATATTGAAATGTTTTATGTGCCAGTGTTTAAGTTCATAATCAATAAAATAATCAGTATTAAAAAAAATTATTACCATTCCAACCCTTGGGGGCCATACTTCTTTCTAAATCCTTTGTGTAGGAAATGGGAGAATGGAGAGGGAACTAATCATTCCATATCAGAGGAGAAGCCACAGTTGTAACATCATAGCTCTATTATGATCCATAAGCTCTTGATCTCAGTAGAGGGGAGAATATATTTCTATGACCTACTTACACTTCCAGCTCACCTGGACCTAGTTTACAATGCAATATATTAATACAATAAACATTTATGAAGCATCTACTACATTCCAGTCACTATGCAAAATGCTGGAGGTATAGACAAGAAAAAGCAAGACAGTTCTTGCTTTTAAAGAATTTACAGCCTACTGAGGGAAGATAACACAGAAAAAGAATATAAAAAGCAGGTGGTGAGGGAAGTCAAGAGTATATGTCATGGGAGCATGACTCCATCATGATGGTAGAGTCAAGACCAAGTAGAGTGACTGGTAGGAAATGAAGAGTTGGCTATGCTTCTGAGAATTCTTTACATGGAGACTTTCAGAGAAGTTTTTGCTTGGCCTTCTGTTCCTAATGAGAGGGTCATTTAAATCTTTAAGGGTATCTCATTAATACCAAGCAATATAGCCCAACCTGATCTTGGGTGAACCTAGCACAGCTCATGTCTTCCACAGACACTGGACTTTTGATCATTATTTTCTGAAGTAGCCTCCCCACCTTTTGTATAAATATCTCTCCATCTCCCTCTTTCTCTCTCTCCTCCTCTCTCTTCTTGTTTCTTTCTTTGTCTCTCTCTCTTTTCCTCTCTTCTTTCTCACTAAATTAAGAATTTAATTTAGATGTGGCACTCAGTGACACAAAAATCTACCTAGGGGCCACAAATTTTCAAGTATATTAATGTCAGAATGTTCCATTCTCTGACTGCAGAGAACATCAAAATGAGTTCTCCTGGGACACTCCAGTAACAGTTTACATTCCTCTGCATCTGGCTCCTGGCAAGCTTGCATCAGCTAGATGATATAATAAGGGAATGAAAACTTCTTCTATGTAAGCAGATGCCATTATTCCCACCTTTACTCCACCATAATAATGAAAATTTCCACCGTGGTTCCCCTCTGTTGGCATAAGATCTCATACTGAAAAGGAGTATGAACTCTTCTCCCCATGGTCCTTTTATGCTTTATGTAAGCTAGCTTTCTCCTTTTCTATAGGGAGTTTCATTTTGTTTAGTAATTCCTTTTTTAATTCATTGTTTTCAATTTTCAACAATCACTTCCATAAATTTTAAATTTTCTCACCCCTCCCTCCTAAAGATGGCATGCAATCTTATATGAATTCTACACATGCATTCTTATTAAACACATTTTTCACATTAGTCATGTTGTATAGAGGAATTAAAGTAAATGGGAGAAACCATGAGAAAAATAAAAACAAAACAAAACAGAACAAAAGAGAAAATAATTTGCTTCATTCTGCATTCTGACTCTATAGTTCTATCGCTGGATGTGGATGGCATTTAGTATCAAGAGTCCATTGAAAGTGTTTTAGGTCCTTGCATTGCTGAAAAGGGCTAAATCTATTAGAAACAGTCCTTGCACACAGTGGCTATTACTATGTGTATTATTCTCCTGGTTCTGCTCATTTCACTCAGCATCAGTTCATATAAGTTCTATCATTCTGTCTTTCTAGATATTTCTAAAGCCTGCCTATTCATCATTTCTTATAGCATGATAGTATTCCATTATATTAATATACCACAACTTGTTCAACCATTTCCCAATTGATAGACATCCCCTCGATTTCCAGTTCTTGGCCACCACAAAAAGAGCTGCCATAGATATTTTTGTTCATGTAAGACCTTTTCTCTTTTTTATGATCTCTTTGGAATACAGTCCCAGAAGCAATATTGCTGGTTCAAAGGATATGTACATTTTTGTAGCCCTTTGGTCATAGTTCCAAATTGATCTCCAGAATAGCTGGATCAGCTCACAGCTCCATCAACAATGAATTAGTGTTCCAACTCTCCTGCATCTTCTGCAACATTTATCAGCTTCCTTTTTTGTCAGGTTAGCCAATCTGATAGGTGTAATGTGGTACTTTAGAGTTATTTTGATTTACATCTCTATAATCAATAGTGATTCAGAGCATTTTTTTTCACAAGACTATAGATAGCTTTAATTTCTTCCTCTGACAACTTCTTGTTCATATCCTTTGATTACTTATCAATTGGGGAATGACTTGTATTATTGCAATGACACTAGTTTTCACAGACACTAATTGTAAAAATCATTCCCAGTTTTCTGTTTCCATACTAATCTTGATTCCGTTGGCTTTGTTTGTGCAAAAATTTTTCAATTGAATGTAATCAAAATTATCCATTTTGCATTTCATAATGTTCTCTATCTCTTGTTTGGTCATACATTTCCCATTCTCCATAAATCTGACAAATAAACTATTCCTTGATCCCCTAACTTGTTTATAATATCAGTCTTTGTACCCATTTGGACTTTATTCTGGTATACATTGTCAGGCATGGGTCTATGCACAAGTTCCGTCAAACTGTTTTCCCAGCAGTTTTTGTCAAACAATGAGTTCCTGTCCCAGAAACTGGGGTCTAGACTGCTATGATCATAGATTACTGTGTCTTCTGTACCTAAGGTATTCCACTGGTCTACCCCTCTATTTCCTAGTGGTTTAGATGATTGCTGCTTGATAATACAATTTGAGATCTGATATGGCTAAGCCACTTTCCCTAGCATTTCTTTTAATTAATTCCCTTGATATTCTGGACCATTTGTTCTTCCAGATGAATTTTGATATTATTTTTGAGCTCTAGAAAATAATTTTTGAGTAGTTTGATTGGTATGACACTGAATAAGTATATTAATTTAGGTAGAATTGTGATTTTTACTATATTAGCTTGGCTTACTCATGAGCAACTGATGTTTTTCCAGTTATTTAGATCTGACTTTATTTGTATGAAAAGTGTTTTGTAATTGTGTTCATATAGTCCCTGGGTTTTTTTGGCAGGTAGACCCCAAATATTTGATACTGTCTACCATAAATTTAAGTGTAATTTCTCTTTCTATATATTGCTGTTGTACTTTGTTAATAACATACAGAAATGCAGATGATTTATGTGGATTTATTTTGAAACCTGAAACTTTCCCAAAATTTTTTATTATTTCAAGTAGATTTTTTACTTGATTCTCTAGGATTCTCAAAGTATATATCATATCATCTGCAAAGAGTGATAACTTAATTTCTTCTTTACATCTCCTAATACCTTCAATTTTTTTCTCTTCTTTTAAAGCTAACATTTCTAGTACCATATTGAATAACAGCAGTGATAATGGACATCCTTATTTCACACCTGATCTTAGTGGAAATGCATCTAGCTTATCCACATTACATATAATGATTACTAATGGTTTTAGGTAGATGTTACTTAATATTTTAAGGAATTTCCCATGTATTCCTGTGCTCTTCAGTGTTTTCAATAAGACTGAGTGTTATATTTTGTCAAAACTTTTTCTGCATCTATTGAGATAATCATATGTTAGTTTTGTTGTTGATATGAACAATAAAACTGATAGTTGTCCTAATATTGAACCAGCCCTGCATTCCTGGTATAAATCCTACCTCATCCTAGTGTATTATTTTTGTGATAAATTGCTGTAATCCTTTTTAATAACATTTAAAATTTTTGCATCTGTATTCATTAGGGAAATTGGTCTATAATTTTCTTTCTCTGTTTTGGCTCCTCCCAGTTTAGATCTCAGAACCATATTTGTATCACAAAAAGAATTTTGTAGGAGTGCTCGTTCACCAATTTTTCCCAAATAGTCTTCACAGTGTTGGAATTAACTGGTCTTTAAATTTTTGATAGAATTTGCTTGTAAATACATCTGCCCCTGAAGATTTTTTCCTAGGGAGTTCGTTGATGGTTTGTTCAATTTCTTTTTCTGAGATGCAGTTATTTAAGTGTTTTACTTCCTCTTCTGTTTATCTGGACATTTACACTTTTGTAAATATTCATCCATTTCATTTAGATTGTCAAATTTATGGGCAAACAGTTGGGCTAAGTAATTTCTAATTATTGTTTTAATTTCCTCTTCATTGGAGATGAGTTCACCCTTTCCATTTTTGCTACTTGTAATTTGGTTTTCTTCTTTCTTTTTTAAATCAAATTGATTGAACAAAGATTTATCAATTCTGCTTTTTTTTCATAAAACCAGCTCTTAGTTTCATTTCTTAGTTTGATAGTTTTCTTAATTTCAGGTTTATTGATCTCTCCTTTCATTTTCAGTGTTTCTAATTTGGTATTTAATTGGGGATTTTCAATTTGTTCTTTTTCTCCTTTTTGCAGTTGAATTCCCTATTCATTGATCTCCCCTTTCTCTGTTTTATTCATGTAAGCATTCAAAGATATGAAACTTCCCCTAAGAACTGCTTTTGCTGCATCCCGTAAGTTTTGGCATGTGGTCTCATTACTGTCATTCCCTTGAATGAAATTATTGATTTTTTCTATGATTTATTGTTTGACCCACTCATTCTTTAGGATTAGATTATTCAATTTCTAATTAATTTTTGTCTATGTGTCCATGGCCCTTTATTAATTTTTATTGCATTATGATCTGTAAACGATACATTGGCTATCTCTGTCTTTCTGCTCCGGGTTATGAGGATTTTATGCCCTAGTACATTGTCAATTTTTGTGTATGTTCCATGCACCACTGAGAAAAAGGTATATTTCTTTCTATCCCCATTCAATTTTCTCCAGAGATCTGTCATATCTACCTTATCCAGAATTCTTTTCACCTCCTTAACTTCTTTCTTGTTTATTTTGATGTTGGATTTATCAAGTTCGAAGAGTGGGAGTTTGAGGTCTCCCACAAGAACAGTTTTGCTATCTATTTCTTCCTGAAACTCCTTTAACTTCTCCTCTAAGAATTTGGATGCTGTACCACTTGGTGCATATGTGTTTAGCAATGACATTGCTTTGTTGTTTATTGTGTTTTTAACAGGATATAATTTCCTTCCTTATCTCTTTTGTGTAGACCTTTTTTGCTTTTGTTTTGTCGGAGATGTTGCCCATGTTGAATAACACCTTTTTCCCCCATTTGCATTTTTATCCCTCTATTGAGTCTTGTATTTGAAGATCAAATTTTCTTTTGAGCTTTGACCTTTTCATCAGGAAGGTCTGGAAACCCCTTATATCACTGAGTATCCATCTCCTTGCCTGAAATATTATGCTCAGTTTTACTGGGTAATTGATGCTTGGTTGTAGTCCAAGTTCCTTTGCCTTACAAAACAATCATATTCCAATCCCTCTGATCATTTAATGTAGAAACTGCAAGGTCCTCTGTGATCCTGACTGTAATTTCTTGATATTTGAATTGCTTCTTTCTAGTTGCTTGCAGTATTTTCTCTTTGACCTGATAGTTCTGGAATTTGGCAAGAATATTCCTTGGAGTTTTCAGTTTGGGATATCTTTCAGGAGGTGATTGGTGGATTCTTTTGATGACTATTTTACCCTCTGGATTTGGGACCCCAGGGCAGTTTTCCTTGATGATTTCTTGGAAGATATTATCCAGGCTCTTTTTTTCATCATGGCTTTTCAGTAAACCAATTATTCTTAGATTTTCTCTCTTGGGTCTATTTTCCAGGTTAGTCATTTTTCCAATGAAATATTTTGTTTTCTTCTATTTTTTCATTCTTTAGATTTTGTTTGACTGATTCTTGATATCTCATAGAGTCATTAGCTTCCACTTGCTCAATTCTAATTTTTAACAAATTGCTTTCTTCAGTTAGCTTTGTGCCTCCTTTTCCATTTGACCAATTTTCCCAATTAAGTTTTTTGCTTCCTCAACCATTTGACCTGTTTTATATTTTTAGGGAGCTGTTCTCCTCAGTTAACTCTTTTTTCATTTTGTCAACTGTATTTTTAAGTCATTGGCCAATTTTTCTTCTACCTCTCTAATTTGTCTTTTTAAATCCTTCTTGAGCTCTTCCAAGAATGGTTTTGGGGCTTGAGACCATTTCATATTCCCTTTTGAGGTTTCAGATGCAGGTATATTGTCAGTGCTGTGCTCTTCTGAATTTGTATTTTGATCTTCCTTTTCCCCGTAGAAAGATTCTATTGTCTTTGTTGTTTTCGATTTGCTTCTTGCTCATGACCATTTCCTTTATCCTGCCTTTTAAAGTGAATCTCTGCTTCTCAAGCACAGGGGAATCTTTCCCATGTTTGTAGTACTAGGAGACTGAGGCCTATTTACTGGTTTTTTGTATTGTGGCCTCTAGTTGTTTAAGCTAGAAACTATATAACGTTGCATTTATTTAATAAATAATAAGCGTTTCTGTTTTACCCAGGATCCCTGAGGATCTTCCCCTCCAAGTTTGATTTCTTTTTTAAAGGAATCATCCCTTGAGTAACTACTTAAAGAAACCTATTCATTAAATGAGTGTATCTCACTCAAAGTGAGAATGTGAAAAGACCTCAGCCTAAAATGGCAAGGGTCTCACATTCCATCCTGGAACATCTCCACTTGTCCTGATAAATATCAGGCCACTGGACCCAGATAGCTCAGGAAAGGAAAGTCAGGTTGGTGACCTTGCACAGCCCTCACTCAAATCAAAGTCAGCTGCATGATGTCAACCTCTTGATGCCATGGTCCTCTTCTAGAGCAAAGGACAAACACAACAACAACAAGAACCCAATATAATGCTGCAGCTGACCTGGTTCTGAGCTGGCATGTATACCAAGGCAAAGACCAGATGAAATCTTTCTGAATTTCCCCCAGGTTACACTGTGTAGGGGAGGGATGATTCTGGCTGCAGGAGTTCTCCTGCTCTCATATGGCTGAGATAGAGAACAAGCAGACTGAGCCACTGATGAACTCCCCTCTGTGCTGGTGTGTGCCCCATTCCCATGGCTGTGGTAAGGTACACCTGGGAGACTGATGTTGGCCCTTAAAGGCTGGTCCCTGTAGGGATCAGTATCTCCTCCTGGTCAGCTGAGTTGAGGCTTGCTGGGATGCCTCTGGTCTTGCACTGGTCCCCTTTAGCCTCAGCAAGAGGTACTTTTCTGGGCAATCTCTAACCTCCCAGATGAGAGACTGCTGTGCCCCTTCTGGTGAGTCCACTATTCCACAATATTTCCTGGGGCAATATTTTCTAGGTTTCTCAAGGTTCATGATGGGAGGGTGAGACCACTTATAGTTTACTCCTCCATCTTGGCTCCTGGAAGTTCAAGGAGGTGACTTTCAAACATTTAATCTGTGGGCTGATAGTCTCAGGAGGGGCTGCTGCTGTTAATGGCTGCCCTTTGCTTCTCTCTCACTCTCTTCCACGTATAGTCTTGCATCAAGAGGTTTGAGAATATACACTGCTACTTCTCATTCAGTCCACCTTGCATCTTTCCCACTGTTACGGCTGAGTCTATGTTGATGAATTCTATACTTTCTATATGCCCCTAGACCCTTGTAAGAGATCCTTCCTGTCAACTTTCCAGGCTGTCCTGGGCTGGAAATCTGCCACACTATTTCCTAGTGGATTCTGCCACTCTAAAAGTTGTTCAGCTTCACTTTTTAGAGTTATATGAAGGAGTTTGTGAAGGAACTCAACTTCGTCCCTGCTTTCACCCTGCTATCTTGGCTCTATCTCCTTAACAATTCTTTATTAGGGAAATATTCAACTTTTACTAAAGTTACTACTGGTGATAGCCTATCCATGATATTCACTTGTCCCATGATCATGGCATAAATCTTTATTTTGATAGCTTGTAGACACCTTTTAAGAGCAAAAGGAGGAACCTCAAGGTACTGATGGAGTAAACTGGAAACAAAGGCAGCTCTATGGCAGGAGTTAATAAGCTTTTTATGTTATCGATCCCTTGATCAGTCGGGTAAAGCATATGACTCCTCAGAATATCCTTCACTGCTATTTTCATAATAGAAGGAATTGCTAATTTCAGTTAGGAATGGAATCTCCTGAAATCTACCCACAAATAGGTTCCATGGATCACAGTTTAAGAATCCCTGTTCTAAGATAAGGTATCTGGACTTTTTTTTTTTATCATTGTTGGATCAATCTATTTGAGAATTATACTGAGAGATCCCACACGAATGTAAAAACTTTCCATCTTTTTACAAGTGTTTGTTGATTAAATGATTGAAACTTTTAAGAGGTGGGGCGGGGTATGAGAATGGAATGTTGATATATTTCAGAATCAGTCAATTTATTCATTAGTCTGATTTTTTTTCTCTTTTTATTATTGGTTACAAGCAATGAGTGCTCTTTAGAGAAGACAAGGAGAGATATATTTGGAAATGAAAATGATGAACAGGTAATTTTTTTTTCCCCAAAAGAACCAGAAGTGCTCTTAGATCATTGAATGTCATATCTGGCAAAGACCTGAGAATACAGAATGGAGAAGTCATGATATAGACTTTCATATCTGATGTGACACAACATAGGTTGTAGAATGTCAACCAGAAGAGGTTTTAAAACACAGAACAATAAAATAATAGAGTTTGAAGGAATCTTAGAAACCATCTAGTTTAAACTAACAGTCTTGAGTCTGAGAGAGAGAGAGAGAGGAAATGACTTTCCTCAGGTAACCCAGAGAATTCTACATTTAAGAATGATAACCAGACCTCCTGGTTTCCTGTTCACAACCATAAAAGTGTTTTGTTAGACTAAATTGCCCTATTCAAATTCACATCATATACCTTCTTTACTTAAATTTCTCCACATAAAAAACTCCAGAATTGCTCAAACTCACAATGTGTATTCAACTACAAATTGTTCTATTTATACATTTCCCCCCCAACATTCTATGGTATTTATCCTTACACTAGTTTGAGGAGGTGTTGGAGATCACTTAATCCAGCTACCTACTCAGTATAGACATTCTCTTTATAATGTACCTGATAGCTACTAATCTAGGCCTCTACTTGAACATTTCCAATAATTGGTAACTTGCTTCTTCATGAGATAATCATTTAACCATTAGATACTTATAATCCATTTTTCTTTATAATAGAATCTTATATTCCTAGACATGAAGACACCTTGGAGTTGACCTAGCCCAAAGATGTCAAAAACAACCTACAATCCTGCCAAATACAGCCCAAGCCAGATAAAACTGTAATTAGGAAAGATATATCAAAATAAATAGAAATATAATAAAACATAGGTGACAGATAATATTATAGATATTAGGCAATATTATAATAGATAAATAGCTTTATAATAGACAAATTTAAAACTAAGTCAATATGTCCATCACAGGAATCTTTGTGTATAGATTAGTGGCCCCATTTCCATTTGACTTTGATACTATATATTTTTTTATTGTTGAACATTTTTTTCTTTTTTATTATTGAAACTTAAATGCACAACAAGAAAAGAAAAAAGAAACATAAACTTAAATATCAAGTTTTAAATGCAAAATAAGAAAAGAAAATATATGTTGTGTACACAGCAGAATGTGAGAGGATTCAAAATATATATAATCAATTTCCATTTCAAAAAAGCCTGTATAATAAATGCTATGCATTCTATTGAGAGCTGTCCACTTTTCTTGGCTTCCAAGTTAGTTTTCTTTTGATCTCTGCTGTGTGTTTTTAACATGTTCTTTCCCCACCCCAAAAGTTACAATTAAGGACAGATCTGTTTATATATAGAATGAGATATATAGATACACATGTACATATATACATACATATACATAGACGTATACTTTTCCTAATAAATTCTACTTCCAATCTTTGCTTTTATATTTGTACATATCTCTTATTTCCTATCCATCTTAACTACTCTACTTTACTTCGACCCACTACCTTGCCCTCCTATTCCCCTTCCAAGGATCCCTCCCTTATCCTCCAGTTCCCATAAATCTAAACACCCTTGTATACCCCACTTTGACCTATTCTCTCATATGCCTCTGAAGATTCCTCTCTTATCCTCCCAAGGATCCCTCTCCCGCACTCTCACTTCTATTAATTTAAACACCCTTCTATATCTCCCTTTTAACCTATCCCCTCACCCTCCCCTCTAGAGATCCTCCCTTATCTTCTCCCTTCTCCTTATCTCCTTAGCATTTTATTTCTTTCTGAATTAAGAAGAGTTTTAGTCTTCTAGTTATATATGTATGGGTTTAACACTATTGAACTAGCCCACATCCCTGCCTGATGGGAGAATCCTTTTTATAATATTCATTCATTTATTCAGTCAACAAACATGCATTAAGTGTGTGCCAATGGAATATGCACAATAAGTCTAACCCTTTTTCTACATGAAAGAACCTTAAATACTTCAAGATTGTCCTCAGGCCTTGCCTTTGTCTTCTCTGTCCCAGATTGACCATTGCCCCCCATTATTTCATCTAGTCAATAGAGGAATAAACCTTTATTAAGTACCTGCTATGTGTCAGGCACTGTGCTAACAACTTAGGACACAAAAAAGGGCAAAAGCTAACCCCTGACCTCAAGGATCCTACAATCTAATGAATAGTCTGAAAACCCTTCACTACTTTGATTGGCCACTTCTTGACACAGTGCTGTCTCCTAAAATATGGTACTGAAAACAAGCTCAACACTGCAGATATCATCTGATCTAGACAGAAAGAAGAAGGATGATGTCACTTTCCTTGTTCTGAACCCATGCCTCACAAAGCAGCCTAAGTTGTCATTGATTTTATTTGGGGGGGGGGGGTTGTTGATTCATGTTACTCTTGCAGTCACTTGACACCCCTAGATATTTTTCACATAAGCTATTGCTCAGTCATGCCTCCCTTCCCTGTACTTATGTATTATTATTTTAGTCTAAATGCAAGGGTCTGCCTTTATCTCACACACAATTTCATCTCGTTGGTTTCTTCTGAGCATGTTGAATTATGATCAGAAGGAAAAAAAAAGACAAGCCACACTTACAACAGGGGAAAATTTCTGTAAAGTTCAAAGGAAAAGGAGTGGACAGGGGCAGGGGGGGGGGGGGGGTTACAAACCTCACAAGATAAAATGAACTCCAATTTAAAAAGCACATGGTTTGATCAGCCAAGAGACTGGGCAACGGTGTACTGTGGCTGTCTTAGCTGGAGGTTTCAGTCTATGGCGTATGTAGGTAAATACACTGAATGCTAATGGCTTTATAATAGTCTTATTAATTCACACACATAGTTAATGTTTAAGATAAACTCCACGTCTTTAGAGTAATTTATGCATTCCACTTTTATAGAATTCCAATTGAATGAATATGAACATAATCATTTTCCACAAATGTTCTCTGAGGAGTGTGCAGGCATGCCTGAGCCAGGGCTGAGGCGCCCCACAGCTTTATTCATAATGGCTGAGCCGATTCATTCCTTATTAATTTAATGGAGTACCAGGACGGCAGCCACACGGCAGCCTGAGCTTAGCAGTGTTTCACAAATGGGGCTTTTTGCCTGTAATCGCTTAATCCTACCAACTAGGTCTCAGAAATTGAATGAAAGAGTGAACTAGGTTTTAATTAAGTCCAAGGAATGAGGCTGTCTGAAAGACACCACAGTCTCTTAGAAATGTGATGGCAAAACATGTTGGACTAATACCCTGGTGCTCCTGGCACCCCCAACCAGGTCATGGCTGGCCTGCAACTTCCAGGAAGATGTCTGTTGGCAACCTTCTTTCTCTTCTGTTTAGCTACTCCAGAAAGCCAGCAGCAGAGCTGGCTGCCTTAACCTCAGATCAAATTCTTTAGCTAGATCTGGGCTTTGGGCTCAAGTTGTCTTTGTTATTCACAGACATCATAACTCCCATTTAGAGAACATTTATATAACACTTTATGATTTGCAAAATCCTCTATTTGTTGTGTCATTTGATCTTCACAATAACTCTGTGAGATTGGCGCTCTAATTATCCCCAATTTATGGAAAACAGTTTCTACAGCCCTTTGAGGTTTACAAAGTACCTTGTTCACAGCCAATCTGAGAGGACGAGTGTGCATTATCATTCTCATAAAGATAAGGAAACAGAGACCTAGAGAGATAAAAACTATTACTAGAGGTGAAATGGCCAGCAAATTCTAGAGGATTCAAGTCCAGGTCCCCTGACTTCAAAGCTAGGGTTCTCTTCAGTGTATTAGATGACAATCATTATCATCTTTCACTGTCAGGAAATGAACTTCAGAACAAAGCTTCTGCTAATGATTAGTAACCCTGAGATATTAGAACAATAAATGGCAGGTTTATCTGTCCAAAGGTCTAGGTACTTTGAATCTTTCTTGGCTGGGAAACAGCACATAGAGTCTCCAAAAAGTACAACTAGGGAATCAAATCAAAATATTCCTTTTCTATTTTATTCCTATTCTCCCTTGTCAAAAACAAATAATGCCCTAAAATTATCCGGAGTCAAGGACTTTAACAATAGAATAAAATTATCCTGCATTTTTTGCTTCAATAATCTTCTGTAAAAGACCATTGAGGGTCAAAAATCCTACTTTCTGTGGGACGTCTTCTTAGACCCCAATAATGCTCAGTCATTCTCTTTAGCACTTATGTGGGACCTTTAATAATACCTGACTATTAAATGAACTTTGAGGTTTGCAAAATGCTTTCCCTTCATTCTTGCATTTCATCCATATAACAATTCTATGATCCTGGCATCGTAAGCCCCATTTTACAGATAAGGCAACTAAAGCTCTGAGAACTTGTCCATTGGTGTAGAGCCAGAAAATGTTTGAGTCAAGAATTCAGCCCAGATCTCACCAACTTCTAGGCTCAGTACTCTGTCTACTACACCACACTGTCTCCTTTTATATGGTATTTACTTGCTTTTATTAGTACTGAGGTGGAGTAAACCCACAATGTCCATCTACTCTGTCACAGCTAGGATGTGATAAAGATGCTGAAACGAGAAGAACTGAGCTCCCTTTCCAGTTCTATCACTTACTAGCCAGGAAACCTTGGAAAAGTTATTTCTCATCCCCTCTGTTCATTATTTTATTTATCAGTAAGTTGAAGATAGCAATGATTCTACTACCTACCTCAGAATGTCATTGGGAGAGTTAGATGAAGTGATAAATATAAAGAATTTTTGAAATGAAAAAGAATGTAAATATATTAATGGCATTTACTGTTAACCTCATAGAGTTATATGTTCTCTTCTCCTAAAAGTATACTAATAATTGACATTTATAAAACACTTTGAAGTTTGAGAGGCTATTATACTCATTATGTTCTTTGAGACTCATAATAGCCTTTATATGTAGGTATTATGTGTATTGCCATTTTGAAGATAAGGTGAGAGTTTATGTGGGTTGGCCGTAGTCAAATGACTGTCAAGTGTGTAAGGCAGAATTTGAACTCAAGTTTGCTTGGTTTAAATAGAAACCTCTATCCATTTCAATAGTGATGTTAAATTAAAAAAGAGTGCAACTCTGGTGAGCTGTCTACATTGTTTGAATGCCAAACATACACTTGCCCAAAAAACTATTTCATGGAGAGTTCACAAAGGGCAAGGGCTCACATGGTGGCTAGAAGAAGTGATACAAGGATCCTTTCAATGTCTCTCTTAAGAACTTTGAAATTGATTATGTGACGTGGAAGGCACTGGCACAGGACCCCCTAGCATGGGGCACCCTTATCAGAGAAGGTGCTGTGCTCTATGAGTAAAGAAGAATTAAAGTAGCTCAAAAGAAATGCAAGACACACAAAATTTAGAGAATCCACCCTCAATGTTCACATGGATTATTTGTGTCTGAGTAATCCAATTTCATGTTGGTCTGACCAGTCATGGTCAGATACATTCTAACTTGACTCTAATGTAGTGATGGCATTTTGGTCCTCTGAGATCCAAGGACAACAAACTCCAATGGAAATGGGGTCACTAAACTGTATGGAAGCATCCTTGAGGGCTGTATATTGATTTCAAAAGCCACATATTACCATTGTCTATGTTCTATTGTATTTTTCTTTATTTTGTTAAATATGTCCTACTTGCATTTTTATCTGGTTCAAATACTTGACGTCTGCACTACAACATTCAGTGATAGGGAATTGAGCTTCTTTTGTTTCTGTGCTGTCCTCTGTGATACTCAGGATAAGGCCCTAAGTGAGGTAGACACTCAATCAGGTTACGTGAATGCAACAGACTGAGGTTTCAGGCTTGATAACATATTCTCCATCTTGCATTTGCAAGGTCATAGATGCAGGTATCTTCTGCACTTGGGTTGCTTTTCTGGAGCTTAGTCCAGACAGTTGCAAACAAACATTGTTCAGTAAATGCTTCTTGATTGAAGTTGTGGTACCATTGCCTACAAAGGAATGCTTGGTCTCAAGCTGCATTGGTCATCGTATAGTTCTACCTGGAGTCTCAAAGTCATAGATGCTATGAGCAAAATGTTTCCTTCAAGCCTCAATCAGTCAGCCAACCAATGAATCAGTAACCTTTTATTAAATATCTACTATGTGACTGACACTGAGTTATATTCTCAGAATACAAAGGCAAAAATGAAAAATGACCTTGAGGTTTATATTCTGTGATTGAGAATATGACTCCATTGGTGGACAGACATGATCATTCCACAGTAGAACCCAATGTTTGTGGGAGTATCTAAAGGACTCCTCCTCCAAGTACTCGTCACAATGTCCAAAGTCAAGATAAATGACAAAACATATATCTATCAATCATTGCATGTCTACCATGAGTCAAACAGGCCCAGTTCAACCATGGTTGCTACAACTGGCACAGCATGTGAAGGCCTAGACTTATCCTCCTAGAACTCAGGACTTCTGGTGGGTCTACAATCCATGCAGAATTGGACCTTTGTTTAGTGAACAGAATAGAAATAACCTTAAAGAAATAAATGCCAGAAATGTACTTAGCATGTAATTAAATATGGGCTTAACATAGTCCTCGGATTGTCTAATTGCTGCTTTCTTAATAAAGCTTGTTTAATGCCTCTAAGTAATTCAAATAGAAATTGGGAAATGGGCTCACCCTTTGTGGGTATAGAGGCCTAGGAAGTTAAGCATCAGTATATTTTATCCTGGCCTTCAGTACCTTAATATGGAAAAAGCTATGTCCCTTAACCCTATCCTTCAAGTGCTATTGAACATTATAGCCATTGCAGTTTCTGCATCTTGGTGCTTCATCACAGTGAGATTGTTTTGAAATTCTGTCCATTGCAGTTTCTGCATCTTGGTGCTTCATCACAGTGAAATTGTTTTGAAATTCTCATTACTTCCACAATGTCACTATTGTTGGATCCCCATTGGAGTACCCTGTTGGGAAAAACAGCAAAACAAAACAAACAAAAAATAGTCAGCATAGACATGTTAGCATACAGAACATTCCTGGGTATGTAAACTCATCTTTTTTGACCAAAAAGGAAATTCCACAAAAGGGCATGTTTCTCTTGGGTCTCTATGCTAATGTAATACTATTGGAATTACTTGAGACCTAGACACAACTATATTTCCATACTTGTTTCCAGAGTCATAACTAGGAATTCTCCACCTTATGCAAGTAACCCATAAGTGTGTCTGAAGTTGAGTGGGAAGAAAGGGGAAGAAAGATCAAATATGACTTGGAGGAGCTCATCCAAACTCCCATCTTGTAGCTTTCTGTTTCAGTTAATTATTCTTGCTAACAATTTTCTATGCTCTTTGTGAATTCAGTGCTTATACTGCAATTAGCTCACTTCTGTCTGCATAGAGGACAGAGACTTGAAAAATGAGTATTTTAGAAGAAGCAAAGACTGTTTCACCAGCATAGGTTGAAAGAACTAGAGATATTGTAGTCTAGAAAAAAAGGAGATGGGAGGAGGGGACAGCTGGAAAAACATGGTGGCTATCTTGAGGTGCTTGAAAGGTAGTCATGTGGATGACTTATTAGGTTTCTTCCTTTCAGTTCCAGAGCACAGATTAGAATTGAATGAAAAGTTAAAAAAATCCAAAAACATGATAGATTACTTCCTGTGGAAGTGAATTTCTTAACCTTTGAGGTCTTCAGACAAACTGGATTATTGCCTGTTTGAGATATGATAGAGAGAAATCTTACATCTAGGTTGGACCAGAAGGCATCTAAGGTCACTTTTAGCTCATGATCTATGGTTCTCTCTGACTCTTAATATATCAGTATAGTATTAATCCTATGTTATAGTCTATTGTAATAATAAAGCAGGAAAGGAGCTTAAGCATAGAATACAGACTGTAAGACCTGGGAGTAACCTTCAAGGTTTTCTAGTTTGGGGTCCACCACCAGAAACTCAATGTTTTGTGCTTTCTTAGACAAACTCAAGGCAAAAGCCTGATGATATGTATCTTCATGTAGATATTTCCTTAAGCAGAGAGTGTTTTCTGTGCTAAGGAAAATGAATTGCCTATCAGCATTAAAACTGAAGAGCTCAAAACAAGAATTCTTCAACTTGCCATCTAACACTTTGCATTGTCCTTAGTCCAGAACCCTCAAAAAAGTGAGCACTGGGACAGCTCTCCTGAGGTGATTCTCCCACTTAAGCTGCACCTGGATCCATATCCTAGCTTTACCATTTACCATCTTTGCAAACTTGACCCATCTCCTTAAACTCTTTGGTACTCTGTTTTCAAATCTGTAAAATAGGTATGTTGGAGCAGATGATCTTTAAGCTTATTTACAGCTTTCAGTCCATAACACTCAGATTTTCACACACACACACACACACACACACACACACACACACACACACACACACACACACACACACACCCTGAGATGGGCTATTTATGCATTCAAAAATGATAATTGCAAAGTTTGATGGATTCCTTATACCAGAGTACTTATAAGAAAAATCAGTAGCAGTCTTTCAGAGCCCTTCCTCCATTTTCTTGTCCACAGCTAGGATGCAGAATGAGGACTATCTTGAGACAAAGAGTAATTATTCTGCCTTTCTGTTATATTGTATTTTGACTTAAGCATTGGAGCAATAACAGCTCATGACATAGAAAGGACATTTTTGTAGGCTCTCATAACAATTCAGTGTCTCTGTGATGTAAATAATTATGTTATCTTTTAAAAGTATATTCTATGAATATTAACAAAAATAAGCAGAAGAGTCTCTTGGTTGAATTCCTTCCAAAAAAAATCAAGCTACAAATTGGGCAAAGGTGTTCTGACCAGGGCAGAAGACAGCAGGGCTATCATTTTCTTCTTTCTGGGTAGTATTGCTAATATAGCTAAAAATGTTAATCACTTTCTAATAAACAATGTAACTCTAACTCATAAATGAGTTTGTTATTCAATAAAGCATTCAGTTATATTTCATAGGAATTGATATCTAGCCATAGCTCCCTATCCTATGCTTGTGTAATTTATTTTTAGGGCCCAAGAGAAAAAACTTCACATTAAGTTTAATTGGTGGGGGATTTAATCTCATCAGTCTGTGTGCTCTCTTCATCTGAAAAGATCATAGTCCGTTGATGTCTTCTTGTTTTGGGTCATCTTTGTTATTGTCCATGGCCATATCTATTTCCTTTCATTTAATTCTATTGAGCAAACATTCATTAAGTTTCTACTATGCACAAAATAACTTACTAGATACAACAGATATGAAAAGAAAGTGAAAAACTCCTAGCCGTTCAGAGAGTGAAGAATTTTTTTAATCCTATAAAATGACCCTTCGCTCAAGGAACTTACATTTTAATGATGATGACAACATGTAAATAAATTGACATATACAAGAGAAATACAGAATAACAATAACTAAACTTTGAAGGGAAAGATCTAGTGAACAGATAAGAATAGTTTAAAAATAGAGAATTGGAAACAAGGGAGAGATCAGACTAAGTACTCCAGGATGATTTGAGATAGAAAAGAATGTTAACAATTTGGGCAAAGAGACTAGGGAAGTCTTAAAAATGGTGTCTCCTGAGTTGAGAAGAGTCTTCAGTAGATCTCTATTGTCTTTATGATAAAAATCAAACCAAACCAAAAATCTCCTCAGTTTGGCATACCTTTACAATTTGACCCCAACACATTTTTCTAGGCTTATTGAACATTAGTCTCCTTCATTCTCTCCACATTACAGTCAAGTTAGTTCACCTTTTCTTTCCTAAATGTATTCTATTTTATGCCTCCATTTTTTGGCATAGGTTTTTATCCATGTCTAGAATCCACTAGCCCTTCATCATTGCAACTTATGGATCCCTTCAAACCTGATCTCACATGCCAATTCCTAGGGAAACACTCTAATCATCTAGATAGGATATTTTCTCCCATCTCATATTGTCATGTATATGGTTATCTGTTAACATGTTGTTAACTCTCACAGATAATTGAATCTCCTCAAAAGCAAGATTGTTTCAGTTTGGTTTGTTTGCTTTCCTACACTTACTGCAGAAAGAAAGAAAAAAAAGACAAAAGAAACCATTAAGAAAAAAAATAAAGTCCTCAATACATGGGTGCCTGGTCCAACAAATCAAATTCATACATTAGCCATACCTGCCATGTTTAATACTAGGCTAAATCATAATTAGTGATACTTGACTTTCTTGCTTTAGCCCTGATCTTATCTGAAAAGTTTCTAACTTCCTCTATTAGTATGCTGTAAGCTCTTAGATTTAGATAAATATTATTTACAATACTAAAAAGTCTATTTAAGGTATGACCTAATCATTCCTCAATTGAAAAATAGCGGAAGGATATGAATAAGCAGTTCTCCAACAAAGAAGTCAAAATAATTTATAGTCATATAAAAATATTCTAAGTCATTATTGACTAGAGAAATGCTAATAAAAAAAACACCTGGAGATGGTCATTTTATACCTATCAGACTGGTTAAAATGACTGAAGGAGGAATCAACAAATGTTGGAGGGGATGTGGAAAAATTGGGACACTAATTCATTGTTGGTGGAAATGGGCATTTTGGAAAACAATCTGGAATTATGCCCAAAGAGTTATTAAACTGCCCATATCCTTTGACCCAACAATACCACTACAAGTTCAATTTCCAAAGATGATTAGGAAAAAAGGAAAAGAAGCTATATATTCTAAAATGTTTATAGCAGCTCTCTCTGTGGTGGCAAAGAACTGGAAATTGCAGGGATGCAATCATCAATTGGGGAATGACTGAAGAAATTGTAGTATATGCTTGAGATGGAATATTACTATACAATAAAAAATTATGAATTCAATGATCTTAAAAGAAAATTAAACATAAAGGACATATGAAGAAAGAAGCTATGTGCATCCACAGAAAGAACTAGTAAATATCTATAGAACAATCTTACATAGATGTGTGCATATGTGTGTTTATACATACATGCATACACACCTATTTGTGACTAATGGTAACCCTATGTAGGACAGAGGGGGCAAGGAAAGAAAAAAAGAGGGTGGAAAGAAATTTACATTAAACTTCATCTTATATTTAAAAGGAATAGCAAGTTGTATGTAATAGATTTGCAGTTTCTTGTTCAATCATCTTTTTATACTATGTTATGGAAATGTTTGTTTTATTCCATAAATTTAAAAGCAATTTTTAAAAGTCTATTTACTTCTTGATTTCTAGATGTTTTGGGGAAAACAGGTGCTTGAATTTATCAAAAAATCTGTTCAGCATCTCTTGATATAATTGTATGATCTTAATTATATCATTAAAATGGCTTCTTATATTTGTAATCATCCTTATTTTGAATGAGCCCTGAATCCTTAGTATAAATTCAGTGTAGTCATAGTGTACAATCTTTCTAATATGTTGTATATTACTGGCTAATATTTGCTTATTTTTTTGCGCCAATGTTCATTAAGTATACTCCTCTGTGGTTATTTTTTCTTTTTCCCTGAATTATCTCTCTCTGATTTACCTATCAAGACAATATTTTTTATCATAGAAATAGTTTGGAAGTGTGCCTTCCTTATCCAATTTGTTTTCCTGTTGTTAGTATATTTAGATACTCTTTTTTTCTTATTAATCTGTGTCTGCTATATTTTTGTAAGGCTTTATTTCCTCTAAGTTACCAGCTTTATTAGCACATACTTAAGCAAGATATTTTCTGATAATTTCTTTTCTTTTATCTTAAGTCTTGTGCATTCTTCTTTTTCATTTTTGAAAAGAACAATTTATTTTTACTTTTAAAAAATCAAGGCATTTTATTCTATTAGTTTGACAGAAAAGCAAAGAGCTCTTAGTTTTATTTACCAATTTAACAGTATTTTTGTTTTAAATTTTATTATTTTTTCTTTTCAGAATAGCTTCTTTATTATTTAATTGGAGATTTTTTGAACATGCCCAAATAATTGATTTATTAATTCTCTCTTTTGTTGACAAAAGTATTTAGAGAACACATTTTCTCGTCAATTTGCTTGAACTATATTCCATAAGTTTGGCTTTTTCTCATTATTGTCCCTTTCTTTGATGAATTTTTTTTATTTTTCCACAATTTTTGACTCACCAGCTTAAAAGAATTATGTGATTTAGTCTCATTTCAATTTATTCTTTAAAGGGTCCTTGTTTGATAATTTTATTGCATTGTGATCAACAAATGATACGTCTAGTATTCCTGTTGTTCTATACTTTTTTTCCTAGGGACTTATGCCTCTATATATAGTTCATATTTATTAAATTACGTTGTACAGCTGAGAACTAAATAGTTTTCTTTCCATTTCCACTAATTGCCAGAAACTAACCAACTCTTATTTTTTAAGTTCTATTCATGACCCTAACTTCTTTCTTGTTTACCTTTCAGTTAGGCATGTCTCAGTCTAAAAGTGATAGAGGAAGGCATTTTATTTTAATTTTTTAATTTTCAATTTTCCTCCCAAATTTGATTACATCTTTCTTTAAGTATTTAGGTACTATAGATTCATGTATATTTAGTATTAATGTTGACTTGTTGTTTATGGTGCCTTTAAGAAGAGTGTGATTTCCCTGCTTATCTCTTCATCTATATTAGCTGTAACCTTATTTTAAATAATGACTACTACTCCTGTTTTGTTGTTGTTGTTGTTTTAAGTTCAGTTGAAGTGTAATAGATTTTGCTCCAGGGTCTCATTTTAACTCTATAGGAATCTCTGTGTTTAAGTATGCTTCTTGTAAATTACATGTTTTCTGATTCTGATCCTATTTCATTCTGCTGTTCTCTGTTTAATGGACCCGTTTCTCCTGTTCATAATCACAACTATGATTATTAATTGTTTTATTTTCCCCTTCTTTTGGTTCACTTCTACTGTTTCCTCTCTCTTTCATGCAATCTCTCTGTTCCCAAATAATGAGGTAGAATAAAAAGAGTTTCCCTAATGCTTGTGATCTTATAGGTGAAACAACCTCTTTCCTCTTTCTTGTAGAGGTTTTTTTTATCTTTACTTCACCTGTGAAACTCAATATAAATTCTTTATAAATTTGTTTTACCCTATCTAACAATTTAATTTGTCTTCTTTATGAATATCCCCTTTTCCGTCCTGCCCTCCCTTTGGAACTTTTTTTGCTGTTCTCTTTTGAGTTAAATGTATTTTCCTTATTTCCCTTTTGAGTTTAATGTATCTCTGTGCCAAAATCTCTGTGTGTGTGTAATGGTGCTTAATCTTATTTTACTGTATTCATTTGAAAATGAAGTTCATGAGATGCTCATTTCCTCTACGCCATCCTCCAAGAGTATATAATTGTCACCTCATAAAATTCCATTAAGCAATAGCGATTTCTCTCCCCTTTCTTCCTTCTTACCTCACAAGTACAGTCTCTTGTCCTCTTCCCCCATTTGTTTCTTCTCATAAACTATCAAAATATTATAGAACACACCAGAAGCTCTTTATCATTTTAGCCTTTCTCTACAACCCTTAAAGACATTGGGTTTGGGGAAGACATATGTTTATTATCTCTTCAATACCATGTAAATAATTTATCCTCACATATTTCCTTATATGTGTGAACCTTTCTGTGTTTTTCTTGAAGCCTGCATTATCATGTCAAACTGTCTACTCAATTTCAGCCTTTTCATCAGGAATACCTGGAAATCTTTCATTCAATTAAAGGTCTGTTTTCTCCTTGTAGGGTCAAAATTACTTTTGCCAGACGACTTATCCTTGTGTGTAAGCTTTTATCCCTTGCTTTTGGAATTTTATATTATAAACACTGTTCTGCTTTGATTGGCATCTGCTAAGTCTTATGTGATTTTTATTATACTTCCTTGATATTTGATCTCATTTTTAGATGCTTGTTGCATTTTAAATTTGTCTTTGAAGCTTTAACTTTCAGTTATTTCCTGAGCGTTTTCATCTTGAGGTTTCTTTCCAGGGTTGACTTGTGGATTCTTTCTATTTTCACTTTACTTTCGCGTTTTGTGTTCTATGAAGATTTTGAATTTTTTTTAGTTTTCAAATTTATTTATTTGTTTTCAATTCTCAACAATCATTTCCATAAGTTTTAAATTTTCTCCCCAACCCTCTATCCTTCTCCTCAAGATGGCATACCATCTGATATGGGCTCTGCATGTGCATTCTTATTAAACACATTTTCACATTAGTGATGTTGCATAGAAGATTTAAAATGAATGAGAGAAAGGATGACAAAAACTAAACACAAACAAACATAACAAAAGAGAAAAGAGTCTGCTTCATTCTGCCTTCTGACTCCATAGACCTTTCTCTGGATATGGATGGCATTTGCATCATGAGTCTTTCGGAAATATTTTAGGTCTTTGCATTGCTGTGAAGGGCTAAGTCTATCAGAAATATTCCTCGCACACTGTGACTGTTACTGTGTATAATGTTCTCCTGGTTCTGCTTCCTTCATTCAGAATCAGTTCATATAAGTCTATTCAAGTATTTCTGAAGTCTGCCTGTTCATCACTTCTTATAGCACAATAGTATTCCATTACATTGACATACCACAATATGTTCAGCCATTTCCCAATTGGTGGGTATTCCCTTGATTTTCAATTCTTGGTCACCCCTAAAAGAGGTGCTATAAATATTTTTGTACATATGGGTCCTTTTCCCATTTTGATGATATCTTTGGGGTATAGCCCTAGAAACAATATTACTGGGTCAAAAGGTATGCACATTTTTGTATCCCTTTGGGCCTAATTTCAATTGCTCTCCAGAATGGTTGGATCAGCTCACAGTTCCACCAACAGTGAATTAGTATTACAACTCTCCCACATCTTCTCCAACATTTGTCATTTTCCTATTTTGTCATGTTAGTCAATCTGATAGGCATGATGTGGTACCTCAGAGTTGTTTTGACTTTCATCTCTCTAATCAATAGTGATTTAGAGCATTTGTTTTCATATGACTATAGATCCCTTTAATTTCTTCCTCTGACAACTGCCTGTTTATATCCTTTGACCATTTATCAATTGGGGAATGACTTGTATTCTTATAAATTTGACTCAGTTCTCTGAATATCTTAGAAGTGAGACCTTTATCAGAGACACTGAATGTAAAATTTCTTTCCCAATTTTCTGCTTCCCTCCTAATCTTGGTTGCATTGGTTTTCTTTGTGCAAAAGTTTTCGATTTAATGTAATTAAATTTATCATGCATTTTGTATTTCATTATGTTCTCTCTCTTGTTTGGTCATAAATTCCCCCATTCCTCCTAAATCTGACAAATAAGTTATTCTTTGCACCACTAATTTGCTCATAGTAACAGTCTTTATACCTAGATTGTGTATCCATTTGGACTTTATTCTGGCATACGTTGTCAGGTATAGGCCTATGCCCATTTTCCACCACACTATTTTTCCAGTTTTCCCAGCAGTTTTTGTAAAAGAGTGAGTTCTTTTCCCAGAAGCAGGAGTCCTTGAATTTATCAAATAGTAGACATCTATAGTCATTGACTACTGTGTCATATGTACCCAACATATTCCACTGATCTACCACTCTGTTAGCCAGCACCAAGTGGTTTAGATGATTGTTGCTTTATAATACAATTTAAGATCTGGTATGTCTAAGCCACCTTCCCTAGCATTTATTTTCATTAATTTCCTTGATATTCTGTACCTTTTGTTCTTCCAGATGAATCTGATATTATTTTTTCTAGCTTTATAAAATAGTTTTTTTTTTTTGGTAGTTTGATATGACACTGAACAAGTAAATTAATTTAGGTAGAATTGTCATTTTTGTTATATTAGCTTGGCCTACCCATGAGTAACTGATTTCTTTTTTACAGTTATTTAGATCTGACTTTATTTGTGTGAAAAGTGTTTTGTAATTGTGTTCATATAGTCTCTGGGCTCATTTTGACAAGTAAACTCTCAAATGCTTTAGAGTGTCTACAGTAACTTTAAATGGGATTTCTCTTTCCATCCATTGCTGTTGAACTTTGTTAGTAATATGTAGAAATGCAGTTAATTTGTGTGGTTTATTTTGTATCCTGCAACTTTGCTGAAGTTGTTTATTATTTCAAGTAGTTTTTTACTTGATTCTCTAGGATTCTCTAAGTACATCATCATATCATCTGCTAAGAGGGATAACTTAGTTTCTTCTTTTCCTGTTCTAATTCCTTCAATTTCTTTTTCTTCTCTTATTGCTAAAGCTAACATTCCTGGTACTATATTGAATAACAGTGGTGATAATGGACATCCTTGTTTTACCCCTGATCTTATTGGAAATGCATCTAGTTTATGTCTATTACACATTGTGTTTGCCCATGGTTTTAGGGAAATGCTATTTATTATTTTAAGGAAGGCTCCATTTTTTACTATGCTCTTCAGAGTTTTCAGTAGAAATGGGTATTTTTTGTCAAAAGGTTTTTCTGCATCTATTGAGATAATCATGTGGTTTCTGTTAGTTTTGTTGTTGATATGATCAATTACTGTGATAGTTTTCCTAGTATTGAACAAGCCCTGCATTTCTAGTATAAAACATACCTGATCAATGTACATTATTCTCTTATTAAGTTGTAATCTTTTTGCTAATATTTTATTTAAAATTTTTGCATCTATATTCCCTAGGGAAATTGGTCTATAATTTCCTTTCTCTCTTTTGTCTCTTCCCAGTTTAGGTATCAGCAACATATTTGTATCGTGAAAAGAATTTGGTAGGACTCCTTCTTTGCCAATTTTCCCAAATACTCCATAGAGTGTTGGAATTGACTTCTTTACATGTTAAATAGAATTCATTTGCAAATCCATCTGCCTTTTGAGAATTTTTTCTTATGGAGTTCGCTGATAGCTTGCTTAATTTCTTTTTCTGAGACAGGGTTATTTAAGGATTTTACTTTCTCTTCTGTTAATCTGGGCAATTTATATTTTTGTAAATATCTCTTTAAATTAGATCTATTTTTGTTTTTTCTTTGTCTGATATTAGGATGGCTACCCCTGTTTGTTTGTTTGTTTGTATTTTTTTGCTTCAGCTGATGCATAATATATTCTGCTCCAGCCTTTTACCTTTACCTAGTGTGTATCCTCCTGTTTCAAATGTGTTTCTTGTAAACAACATATTGTGGGATTATGGTTTTTAGTACATTCTGCTATTCATCTCATTTTTATGGGAGAGTTCATCCCATTCACATTAACAATTATGATTACCATCCGTGACTTTCTCTCCATCCTATCAATTTCCCTCCCTGGTTGTGCTTTTATTTTCTCTGTCTTCAAAAGATTTTTACGTTTGATCACTTCCTTCCTCCATCTTCCTTCTCTTCTATCATCCCCCTCTCATTTTATTTCCCTTTTCCCTCCCTTCTAACCACCCCTCCCTTTTCTTTCTCCTTTCCCCTCCTACTGCCTGTAGGGAAAGTTAGATTTCTGTACTTAACTGAGAATTTTATTCCCTCCTTTAATCAAATACAATGAGAGTAAAGCTCAAATAATGCTCATCCATCTCCTTTCTTTCCCTTTACTATAATATGATTTTGTTCATATGATGCAGTTTTCCCTTTTCTACCTCCTCCTTTTCTCTCCTCCCTTCACACCTCTTAGGTAGGTTTTTTCATCATATCAGTAATTTATTCCCATACCATCTATCTATCTATCTATCTATCTATCTATCTATCTATCTATCTATCTATCTATCTGTCTGTCTGTCTGTCTATCTACCTATATCCATTTTAAATGTCATAATAAATATATAATTCTCAAGATTCACAAATATCATTCTGCTATATAGGGATGTAAAGTTTGTCCATATTTAATAACAAGGTTTTTCCCCCTGTTTCCCTTTTTATGCCTCTCTTTAGACTTGTATTTGAAGATCAAATTTTCTTTTGAGCTCTGGCCTTTTCACCAGGAAGGTCTGGAAATCCCTTATTTCTTTGAATGTCCATCCCTTTGCTTGAAAGATTAAGCTCAATTTCACTTGGTAATTGATCCTTGGTTGCAGTTCAAGCTCCTTTGCCTTACAGAATACCATATTCTAATCCCTCAGATCTTTTAATGTAGAAGCTGCAAGGTCCTATGTGATCCTGAATGCAGTTTCTCCATATTTGAATTGGGTTTTTTTTTTCTAGCTATTTCCAGTATTTTCTCCTTAATCTGATAATTCTGGAATTTGGCAACAATATTCCTTGACATTGTCAATTTGGGATCTGTTTCAGGAGGTGATTGGTGGATTCTATTTGTTTTTTAGATTTTGTTTAACTAATTCTTGATGTCTCATAGTCATTGATTTCAACTTGCCCAGTTCTAATTTTAGTAAATTGTTTTCTTCAGTTAACTTTAGAACCTCTTTTATTTTTTAAAGTTACTATCTCCAGTTAGATTTTGTGTCTCCTTATCCATTTGGCCAATTTTACGTTTTAAGGAGATGATTTAAAAATCATTGGTCAATTTTTCTTCTACCTCTTTGATCTGTCTTGTAAAATTCTTCTAGAGTCCTTCCAAGAATGCTCTTTGCCTTGGGACCATTTCATATTCCCTTTTGAGGTTTCAGATATGGGTATAGTGTTAATGCTGTCTACTTCTGAATTTGTATTTTGTTCTTTCCTGTCCCTATAATAAGATTCTATGGTCTTTGCTTTTCAAATTTGCTTCTTACTCATGGTGATTGTCTTTTTCCTGTCTTTTAAAGTGGTTCTCTGCTTCTGGGGCACCCCTTGTTTCTTATGCTGGAAGCTAGGGTCTTGGTTACTGATTTTGTGTACTGTGCACTCTGGTTCTTTCAACAGGAAGCTATGTTATGCTGCAGTTTGCCTGGTGCTGAGCTGGCTGGTGTATGGCAAAGGTGAGGGCAAGTGAAGTCTGAGTTTCCCCAGGGTTACACTGAAGCTCTCTGAGTGAGATGTGGGGGTGAAGAATTCTGGTCCCTGGAGATCTCCTCCTCCCCTAGGGCTGCGCTAACTCCCTCTGTGCTGGTGTCTACCAAATTCCCCTGGTTGCGCTAAGACACATCTGGGATACTGGTGTTGGCATTTACCAGCTCCACCCCCCTGGGTCCCAGGATCTCCTGCTCATCTATTCAAATGGGGCTTGCTGGAATGCTTCTGGTCCTACACTGGTTCCCTGAAGCCACAGCAAGGGGAGCCTTTCCAGGTGATCTCCCTAGACAATGATACCCCTTCTTCTGGCTCCACTATTCTAGGATTTTTCCTGGGGCAATATTATCTGGGTTTTTCAAGGTCAACAAGGGAGGGTGAGAGCACTCACAGTTTACTCCACCATCTTGGGTCCTGGAAGTTCAAGTCAGTGACTTTCAAACATTTAGTCTGGGTTGATAGCTTCAGGAGTGGCTGCTGCAGTTGCCATGTCCCTTGTGTTTCTCTCTCACCTGGTTCTGCCAGAATCCAGTCCTTTGCTGAGAGGTTTGTGAATCTGAACTGCTGCTGATGATTTAGCTCACTTGTGATGTTCCTGCTGCACTATGACTGCCTCTGTGCTGGTGCCTCCCATGTGTGCTCTGTGCTCCCCCAGGTGTAACAGGTCCTTCACATCAATGTTTAGAATTGTCCTGGACTGAAAATCTGCCACACTGTCTCCCAGTGGATTCTGCCACTCTAAAATTTGTTCATATTCACTTCTTTGAAGTATCTGAAGGATTTTGTGGAAGAGCTCAGCCAAGTCCCTGCTTTCACTCTGCCATCTTGGTTTTGCCCTTCCAAATATTTTTTATTAATAATTTCCTAAAATATATTTTTTTCTGGTTTGATTTTCACATTATACTAAAATTCTTAGATTATCTCTACTTGACCTATTTTCCATATCATTTTTAATATTATGTTTTACATTTTTTAATCTTTTGATGTATTACTGAGTCATTGTTTTCCATCTGACTCATTTTAATTTGAAGAACATTCATTTTTTAGAAGTTTTTCATTTTCTGATCTAAGTTATCAATTTTCCTTACCCTTCTTTCCTCCTGTGCATTTCTGTTCTTAAAAAAATTATTTCTGCAATCTCTGTGACCAGGGCATTATTTTTCCTCTGAAATTTTATTCATTTGTGGGGTAAACAAAATCTTTCTTGAACTTTACCCTTGGGGCAATCTCTTGAATTAAAATATTTCCCCATGGTAATCAGTTTTCCTTTATTTATTCATCTCATCAACCTTCTATCTATGTTGAAGAGTCTGTGCTTAGGTCAAGTTATGCAACTGAATGTCATGAGAAGAGCCTGACTTATTCAGAATATAATGGCCCAAAGTAGTCTCTTCCTTCAATTCTCCAGTTCCTTGAGTAGTCCCATTTGTCATACAGCTCTAAGTGCCCCCCAAGAATCTCTTTCTGGAGTTCTTCTCAACTGGGATGAGGCTCTAACCACAGGTTTCAGATCCCATAAGACTGTACTTTCTCTCACCACTGGTCTCAAGCCAAAATGTCTCATTAGATCTTTCCCCAGCTCTGAAAGGTCTCTTGGACAAGAAATATTGTTATGTGAATTATGATATTATCTCCAATGCAGTCTTTTTCATTTAGGCATGGCAGGAGGCATCTCAATCTAACGGAAAGTAGGCTCAACTTGGAGTCAAAAGAAACATTGGTTCATATGCCACCTGAAGTACCATGGTATATTTGATTGAGTGCTGGATTTAGAGTGGGGAAGATCTAGGTTCAGCTCCCATGTTAGACACTACTCTCAGTTTGATCCTGTGAAATCAGATTATTTTTGGGTCGCAGTTTCCACATATATAAAATGATGTGCTACTAGGTAGACTTCAAGATTCCCATCCAACTTTAAATCTGTCATCTAAATCATTTAACCTTGGTGAAACTCAGTTTTCTAATCTCTAAAACAGGAATCATAATGCCAATGGTTTTCACTTGACAGGACTATTGTGAAGAGCAGGTAAAACTACTTTGCAAACCTTCAAGTGATATATTAGTTTTAAGGCAAGCTATGATCAAAAGTTTCACAAAATTGTTTCTTGATGCCTTAGAATGCACAAAGAATCCAGTTCTACCACATTCTGCATCTCCAGGGGAAGGCATGAATCATTTTTCCTTTACATCTCAGAAAAATGAGAAGGTTAGACTCACTAGATTTTTTCTAAGATCCTTCTCAGTTCCAAACCTATCATGATCTCATTGTGTGTTCTATGATTCTAACATTCTGAATTTGTGATCTATAATCCTATGAGTCAATGATCTAATGAGCTTATGAGCCTATGACATAATATGCCTATGACATCATAAACCTATGAGTATATGATCTAATGATTTGTGATTCTCTGATCCCCTGAAATCCATTAACTCTTTAACTTTATAAACCTTGATTTAGGCCATATGTACAGACGATTGAGGTAGTGCATAGGAATGGGGACTTGTGGCAGGGGAGAGTGGGGGAAGAGGAGGGGCCCATCCAAGTCTCAACTATTACCTTCCCACAACTAGATATGCCCTCATGCACATCTGTTTTATTTTTAGCAATCCAGGAGGAGAACCCACCCTTCATTGTTCCATTGACATATAACTGTCTAATGACCCTTTTAACCTGTCAGTAACTATCACAGGGGGATATCTTGTGAAGACATTTCCCAACAGAATTGGCAGATGAGAGGAATTTGTTCCAGTGCTCAGGAAGGCAGCTGAAGCAGGTGCTGTGGAGGTCTTAGAGTTTGGTCAGACTTTGAAGACTCCAAGGTAATCCACTATATTCTGGGCCATTGTCAGTCATCTTGACTTTTGTCTTTTCACTAGATTGATGACTCTGGAAAAAAGAGTAAGACTAACACACAACTTTTGTGCAGCTCTGCCTCACTTAAATTCAGTTCACCCATGAAACAAGACGTCACACATGAAGTCATTGATCTTCTTTGAAAACAAAGGAGAAATAACAATGACCTATCACAGGGCAAAAGAAGTGAAGAGTGGACCTATACAATTGCCTGAAATATGAAGAAATGGAGACTTGTTAGTAATATTCTGTTTGCAGAGAAATGCTGTCTTAAGATTCTCATACATAAGCTGTTCATCAACATGATATTAACAGGGAGAATAATTATGAGAGGGCATAAGTGATTCTTTTCCTTATCCCAAAGGAAAAAATTCAAGGTCAAGTACAGAATGGCTGATCTTTTTTTTTTAAAAAAAGTAACATAATTTATCAAAACAAGCATATAATCATGACATCATAAAACAAGAGCAGGAAGGGACCTTAGGAGACATCTGTTTTAATCATCTTATTTTACAAAAGAGGACAGAGTTGGAAGGGGTCTTTGAACAAAGAACTCAGGATGGAAGAGCTAGGAAAAGGTTTGGAGATCATTTGCCTCTTCAATTTACAAATAAAGAAACTGAGGCCAGATTTTGAGAAGGGAAGGAGGAAAATGATTTTTTAAGGTCAAATATATTACCAGTAAGTCAGCTAGGATTAAAGCCATGATCTACTTCTGCCTTAAACCAGCCCTAACGCTATACCAGTGTCCATATTAGTTATCATTTCCCTGTCCCAGCTATGTTTCTCTGATTCACTGTCCTTAGGTACCACAGCTAAGCTGCCTTTTCACCCCAAAACACCCCTCAGATCCTGGAGTCTTCCAAAACTATGTTATTCTAGATTATCCCACCCTCCCACCATGCCAGCTCCCTTTTTCTATTGAAGAATTCCTTCCAAGGGATGTCCATTTTGAGGGATAGGCCCAGGGCTACCATGCTTTATTCTCATATTCTTCTGGATCTTGGAGACCTGAAAGTTCCAGGTTCAATTTCTTAATAAGATATATTCTGTTTAATATATTTCTCTTATAGGAGCTTTCTTTGTGGACAAGAAAGAGATCCTTGGTCTAGATCAGTGATGCCAAGCTCAAATAGAAACAGGAATCACTAAACAGAACATAACAATCCCTGCTCACTATATATTAACATTATCTATGCTCTGTTATTTTTTTTATTTATTTTGCTAAATATTTCCCAATCACATTTTATTCTTGTTTGAGGTGCACTTGAAAGTATTTAACCCTTCAGTCATGTATTTAATACCTTTGGTATAGATGACAGTGCACATTGGTGAATTTGGACCTGTTTTAATGACCAGAACCAAATAGTCGGCCTAAATGTTTGTTATTTTATATTTTGTAATGAACAGGTTTTCTTTTTCTTTCCTTTCAACATTCTGTTTAAAAATAAATAAATAAAAACTTTATATCAAATATGCATAATCAATCAAACAAATTCCTGCTTTGGCTGGGTCCAAATAATTATGTTTCATTTTTTGTATTGAGTATACATACACTCAATTGGTAGCAATTGATAGGTTGACAGCAACCCTCAGTCAGGAAATTGTTTTTCTTCATAATTCATATGTAATTATAATTGGTCCCTGCATAGATCAGAGTTCTCAAGTATTTCAAAGTTGCTTTATTATAATAACTAAGATAGATAGATAGATAGATAGATAGATAGATAGATAGATAGATAGATAGATAGATAGATGTAGCACCTACCATGTGCCAGACACCATGCTAAGCAATTTATAATCTCTCTAGATACAACAACCTTGGGGCATAGCGACTATTATTATCCCCATTTTATAGATGAGGAAACTGAGGCAAACAGAGGTTGAGTGATTTGCCCAGGATCACACAACTAATAAAATGTCTGACGGTGCTTTTGATCTTCCTAACTCCAGGTGCCAGTGCTGTACGCACTATATCATCCAGCTATCTTTATAATGTCATGATTGTATAAATTGTTCTTCTGGTTCTATTTGTTTCACTCTACATGCATCAGTTCAGAATTCAATGTGAATTTGGGAGAAGGTATATAACAGAATACTTCACAGATCCATCCCTGGCCCTGTGTTGTTGCTTCTGCCTCACTTTGCACAGACAATTTCATTTATGGCTCTTGAATATTATTTTTCATTTCAGTACTGTGTACTATTGTTAACAGCGTTTGAATTTTATAGCCAATGGTAATATGAGGCGAATGAGGACAAAGATTGTGTCTTATATCAACTTCGTATGTCTTTCAGAGCTAAGAACAATGTTCATCACCCAGTACATGGGTAAGGAGTATCTGGTGTATCAAATAATCTCAGAATCTCAGAGCTAGAGGGGATGACTTGGGCTTTTCAGCCTAACCTGTGCCCAAATACAACTGCCCTCTACAAGATTATCAGGTTATGGTCATCCAGTCTCTTCTTGAAGGTTTCTCCTAGGGGAGGAGGAGGAGGGGAGAAATCTCTTCCTCTTGAAAAAGGCCATTCCCATTTTGAACTGCTTGAGTTATTTGGAAAAATTTTTCTTTCATCACACTTTAATTTACTTCTTTCCTACTTCTGCTCAATCCAAATTCTGTCCTCTGATGTCAAGGAGAATAAATCTATCCTTCTTTCCTATAATAGCTTTCAAATACTTAAGGACAATTATCATTTGCCTTCTATCTTTTGCCTTGTCCTAACCAAAATTCCCAAGGATCCAATGATCTTTATTGTCATGGTTGCCCTACTCTATACATGTCCTGGTTCATTTCTATCCTTCCCAAAATGTGGCATCCTGAACTGAAAACAATGTTTCAGATGTGCTCTCTTCAGGAAAGAATATAGTGGCACAACCACCTCTTGAATCCAAGGCATCATGCCTCAATTAATCAAATTCATTTTATTTATATTTTTTCCTACTGCCATGCATAAATGCACTTCAGATTAGATTTTTTATTATTGTTTTCCACATCTTGAATTTTTTAATCCATTTGAGACTTAAATAGAAATTCTATAGAGAAGAGTACTATTATATTAACTCTAGTATTTTGGTCTAGTCAACATTAATTCATCTACATTGTGAAAGTTAGCCAACATATCAACAACTAACCCTCCCAATTTGGTGTGTTCCACAAATTCCATTAAATATGCCTTCATCCAAGTCATTGACAACAATCTTGAGCAGTTCAGGACGAAGGACAGATACTAGAGGCACTCTACTGCACACCTCCTGTAAGTTTGACATTTTACTATTTATACCTGTTTATTAATTCTGGTCATTCAAATAGACCCAAATCTACCAAACTATACTATTATCTGCACTACATATCTTCATTTCATTCATAAGGATAATTTACAAAAAAAGATATTGCAAAACAATTTACTAAAGTATAGGTAAACTATTTTTATAGCATTCCCTTGATGTGCCAGTTCAGTGGCCTTGTAAAACAAATTAGAGATAAATTTAATAGGCCCTATTCTTGATGAAGCTTTTCTGGCAGTTTTTAATGAACAACACTTCCTTTTCTAGAAGTTCACAAAACATCCTTTTAATTCCATGTTCTAGAATTCACTCAGAAATTTAAATGAAGCTTACTAGCCTATAGTTCAGTATGCCCTTCTCTGCTACTTTTTTGGGAAATTATAATTACCTTTATCTTCCTCTAGTCCTGCAGCATCTCATTCTTTGGTCTTTCAATGTTTGTTGTTAGTGACTCATCAATCACACGAGTCACTTTCTTCAATACACAGGAATGTAGTTAGTTCAGGTCTAATAACCTCAACTCATGAAGGGCAAGGAGGTTCTCTTTCCTCATTTCTTCACTTACCTTCTCTTTCAGATTCCTGTTAAACATTTCTGTCCTATCCTCCCAAGTTCAAGGGTCTTTTTCTTGGAAGAGAAAAAAATAGGAGTTGAGGAGTTCTGCTTTCTCTCTGTTGTTTCTCATTATCATCCTATCTACTGTGAACAGTAGTTCTATCCCTTCTTTGATCCTATTCTTTTCCCCAATGGAGCTTTAAAAAACAGCTTTTTTGTTATCCTTAGCATTCTTTGACAGCTTTAGCTCGTTCTGAGTTTTAATGGTCTTGACACTAGTCTTACAGGGCCATGGCACACGGTTTTATTCATCCTCCACTACTTTTCTTTGCTTCTATCTTTCATGCATTTTTTTCTAATGTTTTATTTATGTTCTCTTTTTTAACTATCAATTTCTCTGCCCAACAACCCCTCCCCCTGCCCAATACACACACCTTCAGTACAACCACTCTTTGTACCAAGGGCAGGCAGTAAAACTTGAGGAACCCTGGGCATTTCCATCTGCTCCAACTTGAATACTTAAAGCTTCTAGGTTTTTCCATTTCCTTCCTATGTGTCAGCTCACTTTCTTGGAGTGTAGACTCGTTGAGAGCAAGGACTGACTCACTTTTTAGTGGAAAGAGGGCAGGGCCTGGAATCAGGGTAACTCCTCTCTTCATGAGCTCAAATCTGACCTCAGACACTTACTAGCTTGTGTGACCCTGAGCAAGTCACTTAACCCTGTTTGCCTCAGTTTCTCATCTGTAAAATGACCAGGAGATGGAAATGGCAAGGCAGTCCAGTATCTTTACCAAGAAAACCCCAAAAGAGGTCACAAAGAGTTGGACATGACTAAAAGACTAACCAATAACAATAAGTCTAATGCACTTAGTACAATCCTTGGCATATACTAAGTACTTAAATTTATTATTATACCTTCCTTCCTTCCAAACAAATGTGTATTGTCATGTGAGAAAATTTTTCATCTTTAGGGTTCTTTCTCTGTGGCTCTATTTGTTATTAAAGATATTTCCCTCTTTCTTCTTCATTGGAATTTTTTGTTGCTTTTTCAGATTTGTTCTTATGAACTTCTCATCCTTCCTGGACTGAAAATGGAATCCTATAAAACTTTTTTTTCCTAACCCTTTAAAATCTATTTTCCTCCAAATCTAGGGTGCATTCCAGTTTCTTCCTGACTTCCCTCTATTAAAAGAGGCAATGACCATTTCCACTTTGGATTCTTTTCATTTCTATTTCAGTGTTGGTAACACCCAAATCGATGTCCCCTGCCCTTTGAAGGATCACTATGATCATTGTATTGGTTGTCCTGGTGGGGAGGAGCAGGAGAGAGAGGGACAGAGAGACTGAGACAGAGACAGAGACAGAGACAGAGACAGACAGAGACAGACAGAGAGGGGAGAGAGAGACAGAAAGAGGAGAGAGACAGAGACAGAGAGAGAATGAACCAAATGTTGTTCGGTGCTGCCTTCACTACTAATAACTGACACTTATATGCTGCTTTAAGATTTACAAATCACTCTACAAAATTATCTCATTTAATTCAGTATGATGTTATTATTCCATTTTATAGATGAGGAAACTGAGGCAGACAGAGACTGTGACTTAGCCAGGATCACAGAAGTAGTTCAAATCTGAGGTCAGATTTGAACTGAGGTCTTCTTGACTTCGTCAGTGATGTACTCTATTTACCACACCACTTAATCTTCCAGGCATATAATCTCCTTCTTGACTTCCCTGTCCAACACTTCTTCCCCTACTGTTAGTCTGTAATACATTTCTACATCATGTATTTCTCTGGTTTTCTTCACTCACATGCCTTCTAATATATTTCCTAGGCTTACATGAATATAGTTTCTTGATACACAGAGTTGCCTTGCCCTATATTTTCCCTATTCTTTCCCTTTTGAATAAGGTATACCTTCCCAAAGCCACATTTCAGTCATGGATGACATCCCATGAAATCCATGAATTTAAACTGCCTAATTTCCCTTAATAATAATTAAATTTGTAATTTTAAGAGTATGCAAAGCACTTTACAAATATGATCTTCTTTTACCCACACAGCAATTCTTGGATGTAGATTATGATTATCTTCATTTTACAGATGGGAAAACTGAGGTTGACAGAAGTTTAGTAGCTTGCCAAAGGTTACACAGTAAGTAAGTGTCTGAAGTTGGGTTTGTTCCTGATTTTAGGTTGAGCACACTATCCACTGTGTCACCTAGCTAGCTTTGCTTCATCATTTTTTAGACCTGTCCTCTGTGCATTTATGAATAGAAATTTGAGGTTATGAGTTTTCTGGCTGACTACTCTCTTGGGTTTTGTTTCCTGTGAATTACTGGAAACCTCTACTATTAGTCTTCTTATATTTTAGCTGCCACACTCTAAGGTATCTATTTTGGTAGATATATGTTGGGAGTTTTATCCTTCCTGTCTCTTTTCAGTTTAAAGGCTTTTTGGTTAGATTTATAAGACCCCAGGCAAATATAATTTTACCAGCCCTGATTAGATACACTCCAGGTCTACTCAATTCCATCATTTTTTTTGTTTTAAGCTATGGTATAGAAATCCAACTCCCAGTCTCAAACGTCATCTTCTTAATCAGCTTTGTTGCTTCTCAAATCTGATTTTATTTTCCCCAAACCTTTACCTTCCATTAGCAGGAATGATGAAAATACTACTTGGGCCCTTGAGACCTAGCATTAATTATCAAAGACTTCATGCATCTATCTCTGTATCTATACTATTGCCTAATATTAGTTATTGTAACTTCTTAGCATGCACCTAGGTGACGAGTTCAAATCCAAACTCAGATTTGTTTTAGCTGTGTGATCTTAGGCAAGTCATTTAACCTCTTTCTGCCTCTGTTTATTCATTTGAAAAATGGGGCTAATAATAGCACTTATCTCCCAGGTTTGTTATGGGAATCAAAAGAGATAATATTCGTACAGTGATTTGCAAATCTTTAAGTGCTATATAAATGTTACCTATTATTCCTGTTGGTCTAAATTAATGTTTCTGGTTTCTTTGTTGGCTCATAGGATGAATAGGAAAGGTCACTAAGACATGAGTACTGTGTTCCACTACTGGACACTGATATTCACTACCTGTGTGAGCACAGGTGTGCCATGGCAAGTCTCAGCCTGTTTTCCCTTCTGTAAAATGAGGGTGACAACACTGGCACTATTCATTAGGTTGTAAGTTCCTTGAGGGCAGGGGCAGTCTTTTTGTCTCTTTTTGTATCACTGGTGCTTGGCACAATGCCTGTCACATGATAGGCACTTAATAAATGCTTATTGAATGACTATGAATTATCACCTTCACAGAATGATTATAAGGAAAGTGTCTTGTGGACTTTAAAACTCTATATAGATATACAAGTAATTAACCAAGAGCCTCCTATTAAATATTTTTATTTCCCTTTCCGAGGCTGGGTGTAACTGGGTAGAGTTTTACCATATCCTGGGGCAGGTGAGCTGGGAAGGCATTTATTACTTCAAATATAAAGCGATGGCATTCACCTCTGGCCACTCTTAGCTGACTCTAGTTTTAATCCCCCAGCTTCATGAAAAGGCCTTTCCTTTGTGAAGACATCAGCCCCTTTTAGGATCTCTGAGAAATAGACGAAGGCGTCCTGGAGTGGGACAAATGTAGAGGATTCCCTGGGCAGACATATTTTGCATAAAAATTGCAGCCTTTGATGGAATCCAGTTTGGAATGTTAATAAGGCCCATAGAGTGTGCGCTTGCTGCCCTGTTTGAGGCTAATGGCCTCCTCTGTCCCTGCTGATGGAGGGAGCAATAGGACAACATTCAATCCTCCAAAGTGGATTTGCTCCAGTGAGCCCATGTTCCCATCACGTTTGCAGTGGGTTAAAGAACTCACCCAATTTCCAAGGCTGCAGGCTATCGGCTTTGTTTCTGGTGTCTGATCTCAAGTTTCCCAGCTGAATATTTCCATACATACCTTATATACTCAGAGAAAGTCGAATCTAGGAGGAAGTCTTAGAGATCATCTGGTCTGATATCACATTTTACAGATGGGGAAACTGAGGCCTACAGCTGGGAAGGAACTTGTCCCTTAGAACAAGTACATAAGGAACAAATGATGTCCTTCCCAACAAAATCTGCCTCCATGTTTTGCTACTGATGATCAATTGTTGACTCTAGTGAGAGGCTCACAGGTCATTTTCCCAATGCCAATTTCTTCAATAGTGTCTCAAACTTTCTTAAAATATTGAAACTTAAAAATCAGACACTCCATCAGTTGGGACTTTTTCTTTCTTTTTCTGCAAGCTAATGGTTCAACATACCTATAATGGTGAACAAACAATATCAGGTTATAAATTCTATTTAAAAAGAGAAGAGTCTCATAGGCCATAGTGCATTGAAAATAGTCTGGTACGGTAGACTTGGATTCAGGACCTCTGAACCCTGTCCCAGATACCTACTATGTGTATGACTGTGGCCAGTTCACTTAGCCAAATTGAGTTTTTCATCTCTATTAAGTGGATAATAATATTTTACAATACCTATCTCCAAGGGATCTTTAGTTCAATTAAACAAACATACTATTACTGTGTATGCATGTATATTTGTGCGTATATATATGTATATATATATATATGTAATACCAAATACTACTCTAATTATTTGTACTATTACTACTATGACCATATGCTTTGACTAAGAGAATTCACTGCTAGATATATACTAAAAGTTATCAAGAGAGAATGGTCTCATGTTTAAACGATGTTTGTAAACAGCACTTTTGGTGAACAGGACTTTTTAATTCTCAAAGAACTGTTAACAAAGTGAGTGCTGAGCCTGAAGTTTGAATACCTGAGTTCAAACCTGGTCTCAAACACTTAGTAGCTTTGTAACCCTGGCCAAGTCCCTTAGCCTTTGTCTGCCTCTGTTTCCTCAACTGTAAATTGGGGATTGAAAATAGCACCTACCTCCTAAGGTCAATATGAGGATCAAATGAAACATTTACAAATGCTTAGCACAATGTTTGGCACACAGTAGGCACTTAATAAATGCTTGTTCTTTTCCTCCATTTAGTCTAGCGAAGGTACTCTTCCTGTTTTCTGTAGTGTATTCTTACTTCCCCTTGTAACACATTGAAGAGTAAGATCTTAGACAATAGATTTTAGATAATAAATTTAGATCTCTAAAGGAACCCTGAAGTCATCTGGTCTAACATCATTTTGCAGAGGAGGAAGGAAACACCATTGTCCAGAAATGTCCAGTAGCTTATCTTTGGTATTGTAGCAGCACATCCAAGATTCAAACCCAGGTCCTCTGATTTCAAAGTCAGTGTTCTTACCAGCAGTAGATAGGTACCTTATACAGATCATGTATGTATGTCCACATATACATTTATATGTGTATACATATGTATATGTGTATATATGTATATACATGTGTATGTATATATACGTATGTTTTGTGTATATATATATCAGCTATACAGTATACATGCATGTACAGCACTGCCTGCCACATAGTAGATATTTTATTGGTGCTCAGTATTTTTCCCTTTCTTTGTATTTCCCACACTTAGTACAGCATCTGGCACATAGAAAGCCCTTAATAAGCATGCTTATTGACTGACTGAACTGAATTCAGGAAAGTAGGCAAATTACATAGTCCCTAAAGTCCCCTCCCACTCTATCTCTCAACCTTTTAACCCTGTGAAGACCACCTCCCAGGACAGAATGCAACAGGAGTTATCAATCCCCCTCCACAATGAATGCTTGTTTATTTGACTGCATGGATGGACAAAGGAGTCCAACAGATCCCATTACCCCAGCTGCAAGTCCTCAGCTTTCAGTCCTCTTATAACTTTGAATTGAGACTACGTCCTGGATTAGATCTCTTGGAGGACTGTGCAAATTCCTCCCCAAAATTTTGAGAGATTCCAGTGCTTCCAAAATGGTTTGCAGAGAGCCCTTATAACTGTCCATAGCTTGAACAGTTGGAAGAAACTTGAGAGATCATCTAGCCTAATCTCATATTATAGATGGAGAAACTGAGACTAGGAGAGGAGTTATGAAATGATTTGTTCACAGGTAGGAAGCTAGACAGTCTACATTTGGATTCAGGTTCCTTGACTTTAGCCCAGGGAGTGCTACCTAGAAATCTGTATAGTTCTGAAGACTCCCTGATACTTTAAGGAACAGTTAAACCAGGGGTGGGGAACCAGAGACTTCAAGGTCACATGTGGTCCTCTAGGTCCTCAAGTGCAGCTCTTTGACTGAATCTAAACTTTACGGAACAACTCCTCTTAATAAAAGAACTTGTTCTGTAAAACTTGAACGCAGTCAAAAGTCCACACCCAAGGACCTAGAAGGCTAATGTGGCCTCAAGGCCACAGGATCCCCAGCCCTGAAACTGTTGTTGGGGAATAACACACAGCATCTGTCAAAAAGTATCACTTTATAAATGAACTCACTTTCAGTGGCTATCAATGAAGTTATAAACAACCAACCTTGCGGAGCAAATGTTCACCTCTCTTCCCAGATTCTCCTCTCCTCGAAAAGGGGAAGAAAAGAAAATGAATTAATAAATGAGTAAAACATTTGCTGAACACTTATATGCAAAGCACTGCTCATCAATGGATAAACCAATAGAGAATTAAGACAGACTGTTCTCAAGGAGTTCACATTCTAATGGAGATGATGACATTACCTACGGAAGTTTTCAGCCATGAGTCGGGTGAAAAAGTTCCATGGCCCTTAGGGTGAAGCAGCAGAGCATGTGATCATGCATGCCTCTTCTTTAATGTCACTATTACTAGAATTCTTGAGTTCAGGGTCCTAGGTTGTCCCCACAAGGATCAGAAAGGGGAGGATGGTCAAAGGTGGTGATGGTGATTTTGTTTTGTTTTGGTTTTTTTTGTCCTACATGCTGCTTCCTGTCTCTCCTTCAGGGCGCCTTGCTACTCAGTGAAGCTGGCTTGCCTACATTATGTGTAGCAGTTGGGGGGCAATTGGGGGAGGTGGGATGACTAGCTCTTTCTCCCAGGAGTTGTCTCCTTGGATGATGGCTGCATCTTTAAATAAAGGCTTCAGTGGAAAAGAGGGGGGAATTATCACCTTTTTTTCTTCTACACTCAGTAACTTGTCAATAAAGCACTGGACAGCATACAAATTCAAGGAACTCTTGGTAGGCATGGAAAACACATAGCCGTCCTGCACTGGCTCTTTAATTCTCCAGCTTCTCTCTTAACATAAAATTATAGGGGGATGCACAAAACAGAGATGCATGGCGTGATGCTTTCTCACAATAACCGGCCAACTTTAACTCATCTCAAGTGTTATTATAAGAAATAGAATTTACTGGTATGGACTTCCATTCAATCGTGTTCCTTGCCTGTTTAATGAAATGTCATTATTCCAATACAAATCCTTTCATTCCGCAGCCTGTTCCCCCCATCCTGCTATATTTCATTTCCTGCTGTTACGTGATATTATTGCCTTTTTTTCCACAGCTATTGATTTAGGTGTGTACAGTTATTACAATGCAAAATAAAACAGCTCCCCCATCCATTCTACCTTGTACCGCTGAACATTAACTTAATTTGTTTCAAATCTGCATTCGATTTGGCCAGGAAACCATTTATCTTTATGAAGAAAGTCCTCATAAAGAAGAGACTTTAGGAGATCGCTGCTTTAAAAATTTAATAGCCTTGTGTCTTAGACACTAGAAAAATGAATTAAACCTTCAAATAGTATATGTCTCAATGTAACCTTTTTGCATTCCTTACTATGTTTAATTTATTATATCCTGGGAAAAGGGGGAGGGAAAGCTCTGAGGACATTTCCATCTATGTGAGTTGTTTTTACATTTCATGAATAAAAGTCTGAATAAGATACAATAAGCACTCAGGGTTAGGCTGGAAATCAGTTCACACTGACACTGACATTTGAGGTTCTGCTGGTACATGCCTGGACTTTTCTCATGTTCCTCTTCCCCATGATGCTCTGTTTACAGACAGGCAGGAAGAGGCAGATCAGCCTCTCTCTAGGATATGCAAAGTGAGCGACTTCCTTTTGTGAATAGAAGACATCAACTGAGTAGGAGACAGGAATAAAGCTTCCATTGATCTTTCTTCTATGTGACTGGATCACATTGATAGCCAAGGCTAGGTTCTAGGCAGAGCAGCAGTCAACCAACAGAAAGACCAAGCAAACTCCTTGCTTGGGTGTAGGGTTTCATTTTTCATTAATGAAATGAGTGAAGATCAGTTTACCTACATCCTTTATCCTTTTAGTTCTTTTCTCCTTTATTGTCCCATCGAAATATTTAACAGGCTCCCAGGATGAAGCTTGACCTGATCAGTTAATTCTATAACGATCAAATTATCCAAACAAGTTTTACATTGGCATTGTGGAATGATTGTCAACAATTTAAAATTTTAGAAACATATAACTTTGGAACTGAAAGGAATATTGTTGAGTTCACCCCATAACTCCTTGGATGAATCCCCTTCTGCCACTTTACCAACAATTGGATATTTACTTTTACAGAACTAAAGTGACAGAAAAAAACTTACTTATGGAGGTTCCTATTTCAATTTTTCAATAGTCTCAATTTACACAATTTTAGAGCTTGGAAAGGCTAAATTCTAAAATTTCATTTAAGAAATGAGACCTCAAAAATGACACTTATGACATTCTCCCTTATTTTGGGTGGAAAACTATCTCCCTCATATTTCCACCCAATAGACCTCATTCTGTCCTCTTGAGTGAGTCACAAACCAAATGGATTTGAGTTTAGTCTCCTTTATTTTCTTCATTTTCTTCCAGTGAAAACTCTATCAGCATTAAGAAATCATTGTCCCCAGGCATAGAGTTTGGACTGAACTTATGAAACCCTTATAGTAGCCATATAGTAAACTTGTGAATGTTTTCTTGATGATTTTGAACATTCCTGATAAATGGGAGAGGTGGGAGGAAGCTCTGAGGTTCCCAGGGGTAGGAGCTGACAAGATGGTTTGGGTACCCTCTAAATTGTGTGCTCACAAAGAATTGGAAATTGAGGGGATGCCCATAAATTTGGGAATGGCTGAACAACATGTAGTATATAAATATAATATCTATTGTGCTATAAGAAATAATGAATGGGTAGCGTTCAGAAAAAAAAAAAAAACCTGGAAAGACATAAATGTACTGATGCAAAGGAAAGTGAGCAGAACCAGAACATTGTACATAGTAACAGCAACATTGTATAATGATCAACTATGAATGACTTAGCTCTTCTTAACGATATAACAATCTAAGGCAATTCCAAAGGACTCATGAGGAAAAATGCTATTCATACCCAGAGAAAGAACTGATGGAGTCTGAATATAGATGATCCCATACTATTTTTCAGTTTAATATTTTCATGATTTTTTCTTTTGATCTGCTTCTTCTTTCACAACATGACTAATAGAGACATATGTTTTACATGAGTGCTGCATGTATATAACATATATTAAATTGTTTACCAAGTTGGGAGGTGGGGTAAAAAAGGGAGAGAGAAAATTCTAAATGAATGCCAAAATTTGTCTTTACGGGTAATTACAAAAAATAAAATACTATTAAAATAAGTTATGTGTTCATAATGGGCAAGATGGGATTGGCATCAAATAAGGGACTCCAGTATTCTATCCTGGACAGGCAAATTATTTAGCTTTTTTTCTTACCTACATCCTACCATTCTACCTATCTACCTCACAGAACTGTAGGAAGAACCCAATGTTTGGTGTTCAGTTCCAGGCACCATGGTTTAAAAAGGACTTTGTTAACCAGGGCAGTGTTTGAGAAAGCGCAGCCAGGGTGGCGAATATCCTGTAGTCTGTGCCATGTGAGGGTTGGCTGAAAGAAACTGGGGATGGTTAGTCTGGAGAAAACTCAGAGAACTATGGGAACTGTCTTTAAATAAATGTGGAGGAGGGACTGAATTTGATTCAGGTAAACAGGGCAGAACCAGATAGTGTCAGCTCATACGGATTTACAAGAACCAATTGTTAATTTTTTAGCATAAATATTTACACCTGGGAAATCAATCAAGGCTTGATTGTTGTTTCCTTGATTGTCTAGACTTAAGAAAGTGGTGGGAAAAATAACAATGATGCAGATCAAACCTACAGGTGTCATGCATACATTATTTTTTCAGAGAACCAATTGTAAAACATTTACCGGGACATGCCTGGCAGAACACAGATCAGTGGATAGAAGTTACACACGGATTTACTATCAGGAAAAGCTTCCTACTAATTAAAACTGCCCAAAAGTGGAATGGACTGCCACTGGAGGTGGTAAATTTCCCTTTCTTGGAGATCTTCAGGCAGAAGTTGAAAGTCTACCACTTGTTGAGTACATATTATAGTGAGAGATACTTTTATGTATGGACTGAATTAGATAGCCATTGAAGTCTCTTTCAGCACTCATATCCTGTGATTATGTGAATTCAGTTTAATTCAAATCGATAAATGCTTGGTCAGTGCCAATTATTGGGAAGGCTCTGTGCTGGGATTGGTCTGAGGGATGCAATACACACTTAACCTCAGTTTACTTCAGCTTCCCCACATGTAAAATGGGGAGAATAATAGTACCTTGCATCCAGAGTAATTATAAAAGTCAAATGAGATAGTATTTGTAAACAAGGTGCAGTGGTTAGTATATGACAGGCACTGTATCAGTATTGTTGCCATTATTATTATTATTGTCCCAAAAGTCTTAGTATAATTTTAACATTAATACTTGAAAACTGCACTAAGATTCAAGAAACCATTTTGTATTTTCTTTTAGTACATTCTGAAGAAAGTATGAAGAATAGTGTTATCCCTTCTACACCATGACTTTCCCCATCGTGGTTTCGATATATTACAGGTCAGCATAAGAAATTAAATGGGAATTTTGGGGGAGTTTTGTAGAAGCTTCAGGTGGCACATAAAGGCCAACAAATGATGCAGAGTCTATGAGCAAATACTTAACTCAAATTTTACAATAAAGTACTGTAAGCGCCTTGTAAAAGAAAAAGAAAAAAAATTAAACTTTTTTGGTACAAAAGAAGGGCCAAGAAATTTCACATGGATTTTCTAGATCTTGGGGACACTGTGCCTCTAACATCCATGGGATAACTGTACTTTCTTTATAGACCCACTATCCTGTTCATTTATGAATTGGAAAATGCTTTTAAAATGAAAAGGATGGGATTAAAAAAATAAAAAAAACTAATACTGACTCAAACTTGGGTCTTCTTTCCAGTCCTAGATAACTTATCTGATTCGTGATCAACTCCAAATATTGATCCATTAGTGATATAAATCTAGAAGAAGAATAAAAAGATAACCTCTGAAAAGCAATAGGAAACTAAAGCATGGCCTTGGATAGAAAAATCTTGGTGCAAACAAAGATCTGCAAATCAGAAACACTTCTCTATTTCAACTGGAGGTGTTCTTCCAGCCTTCACTAAGTGGAGGGCTGGATTGTGAAGGCATCACCCCAAAATGATCCTCAGGGGCTTGGTCCCCTTCCTCCTTCTGGATTTCTGTCCCATCTCTGCACTTTTGGAAGTACATCTATGCTAAGGTGAGAGCTCATTAACATTCCCCTCATGGCCCACCCTCTGTCTAATTAAGCAGCCTGCTGGATTGACCAGGTGGGACTTGCTTTCTGCAGTCTCAGCAGGGGCCTCGCAATGCAAGGGTGAACATTTCACCTCTGGCTGACTGTGGCTAGCCCAAGATTTATCTCCCTCTGCCCTCCCCCATCAAAATGAGTCTGAGAAAGACAAGACACCTTCCTTTCTTACCAACCAAGATTTTTGATGGTCTCTTCATTCCTAATATTACAAGAAACATTTTGAATGTGGGAAAAAGCACAACTGATGCTTCTTAAGTTGGGATGACATGACTTACCATCTTCAAACCTGCTACCCTCACCAGTACTGTCACCAGAATGGCCATCCTAGTCTGCCCTTGGATGCCTAAAGATGCTGAAGCATGTTTAGTGATATTGTGACATTTTTGCAATGTTTAATTTGTAACTTGCTGAAGGAACTGGGAGTGATAGTTTCAGATATACCTTCCTGCTCCAGGTTCTATAGTCAACATTCTGACATTCAGTGTTCCAAATTCTTAGTTCCCTCCTGACTCTAGTATTTTATGTTCTAAAGTCTCTCCTGACTTCATTAGTCTCTCTTCATTCAGCTCTGACATCTTATGTTCTCTGTCCTCATGTTCCTTATGGCCCCTTATGCTCTGGATCTACGAGTCATCTTGAACACATCTCTATTTCCCATCCAGAATTTCTTTGTATGACCCTTAAAAGCAAGATGTAGTTCCCCTTAATGCTAGACTTAATTAGACTTCCCTCCATTGATTATATTAATAAACATGAACAGCAATAGCTAGCATTTATGTGCCAGGTCCTGTGCTAAGTGCTTTACAAATATTCTCCAATTTCTCCTATGTATAGCGGGTTTGCACATAGTTGTTTACATGTTGTCTCCCCCATTACACTGTGTTCTCCTTGGGAATGGTAACGTTTTTCTTTTTTTTTTTTTCCTCTGTATGCTCAGGATTTAGCACAGTGTAGATGCTTACTAAATGTTTCTTGTCTTGACTTGTCTGTATTTGATTGTTAGCATGTTGTGCCATGAAAATATCTAGGAAAAAAGATCTATTGTAACTTCTGACTCTTTTACTAACCCCAGTTCTTCATAAGCCTATTTCACATCTGTCGATCAACAAGCAACAGTGTAATACAGTTAGAAAAATTGACTTAAGTAGGAAAGGAATCTGGGGATTCTAAGAGACAGATATGAATCCTCAGCACTTAGCACAATGCCTAGTAGGTGTTTAATAATTGCTTGTTGAGACGGAAAGATGGGACATCAGAGAGAAATAGGAGCTAAATTAATTCATTAAGTCAGGGTCTAATCCCAGAGTCATTTGTCTGGGTGCTAGCCCTGTACTGCGTGACTCCCATACAAACTAAGGGGTTCATATTGTTAGCTCCAACCTCTAAGGATGATGGAATCCCAGAATCTCAAAGAGGTTTTAGGGGTCATCGAGTTTAACCCATCCAAGGACAGGAATCTCCTTTACAATATGTCTGTTGAAGCCCTCTGATGACAGGAGACTCACTACCTAATGAGTCAGCCCTATCCACATTTGGAAAATGCTCTGATTTCATTGGAATGTATTTCTTTATGCCAAGCCAAATTCTTCCTCTCTTTAACATTGACCTGGTTCTAGAAAAATGTAGTTATGCCCTTTGGGCCCAAGCAGGAAATATCTGAGCCCTCTTCCATATTTTCAAATGCTTGAATGAAAAGAATCATGATATTAATCTCTTGTCTAGGCTGGCTATTCCCAGTTCTCTCACCTCATCCTCATGATCTTTAGAGATGTCATCATCCCAGTTATTCACTTCTGGATACTCTGTACCAGCATACCAATGTCCTTCCTAAAATGTGGTACCTGAATATAATGCCACAGGTGTGGTCTGTCTAGGACAGAGTATGATGGGATGAGCATCTCCTTTATTATTTTGTGAATGTATAATTGGACTATGGTGGTCATATCAGCTTACTTGACTAATGCCACCACCATGCAGAAAAGGCTAGGAAGTCTCCTTCCAGAGAGTAATGATCATATATAATAGGATATTATGTAGAGACCAAGTATGTGCAGATATTCTGTAGCTGATTCTGGTCTGCTAGACACTTGATGAAGAAAGGCCTTTGGGATTGGCTCCATAGCTAGAAATGGGGGGGGGGGGTGTACTCAAAAGATTCCATTTTACTAAATTCTTTTCTTCACATTTTGTTGACTCCTTGATGTCCATATGTGGGAGAGAGAGAGAGACAGAGATGGGGGGAGGAAGGAAGGAGGGAGAGAGACAGAAAGAGACAGAGACAGAGGGAAGAAGCAATGTTGTGAGCAGTAGAGGTATCATTCCCTCTCCATCTGTGAATAATGCAAGCTTGCTTCTGATGGAATCCTAATAAAGCTGCTCCCAATCCCAATATTCTAACTTTGTTATAGGCCCCATTGAACAACAGGTCCATGACACATGTGGATATGAACTTGGTAGAACTGATACTATGTAGAAACTGTGTTGTCTAAATCCAATCCTTCTAGCACTCAAGGTGGTAAAGAGAAAAGTGAGCCCCCCAAATTGGTAGCAAATATTTGAACTTACATTTCTGCTATGTCTTTGAAATAAATATCTATTTGTAAAGCTAATTGATATTAACTGGTTAAATGGAACTTGGACACCAGTCCGTTAGTCACTGGCAGCTAACAGTGGGCTGCTAACCTGCCAGAATGGGGGCTCAAGCTAATAGAACTGGAAGAAAATATATCCCCAATCCCTCAGGGGTACCCCTAGGGCCTGAGGGGAAGATATAACCAGTCTCACATGGAGAAAGTGAAGTGAGAGAATTGCTAAATGATTGCATTAGCTTTTTTTTTTTTTTTTTTGGCTGACCTGTCACACTGCTAACTTCTATTGTTTGCAGACCACTAACATTCCCGGATCTTTTACTCACCAAGTGGTGTCTAGCCATGTCTCCTGTATCCTATACTTATGAAGATTTTCACCTCAACTGAATATACATTTTGCTACCTTAATTTTATAGCTTTCATCACTCTTATCTTTTTTTGCTGAGCAACAACATTTTCTTCCCGAAGTTAAAATCATCCAGAGAAGATACCAAAGCTTTAGAAGTATAGCTCAGCTCATTGCTTCAGAAGGTAATGATTCCTCCAGACTTGAGGCAATGTTTCCCCTGGTGGGAGATGATTTCAGTCATCTCAGGTTACTAAATCTTGCGAGTCAAGTGATGGAAAAAGTAGATCTTAACCTACTATATTTTCTATCTTCAAACAGTGAAACTGTTGTCCTGGGTTGGGGGTGTGGGGTAGGGTCAAGTCATGTCAAGAACTCAAGTCTCCCTGACTTCAAGGGCCATACCTAGCCACTGTACCATGCTGCTTAATAATAATAGCACATCTATATGATGCTTTTTGATTTACAAAGTATTTTCTTCACAGACATTGAATGAAATAGGATTAGATTTAGTTTAACGTTAAGAGCCTTGATGCAGGCCCCTCACCCTCGATGAAATAATTTTATATTTATATATAATTTGTGTTTTCTACGATCACATTGTTCCCTCCGATAGAATATAAACCTCTTGAGGGCAGAAACTATCCCTAGAACTTAGTAAAATGTCTAATTCCTAGTAATAATTATTAGAGCAGCCAGGTAGTGCTGTGGATAAAGCACCAGCTCCAGAGTTAGGAGGACCTCAGTTCAAATCCAACTTCAGACATTTACTAACTGTGTGACCCTGAGTAAGTCACTTGACACTATTACCTCAGTCTTCTCATCTGTAAAATGTGGTGGAGAAGGAAATGAAAAACCATTCCAGTATCTTCGTCAAGAAAACTCCAAATGGGATCACAAAGAGTCGGACATGACTAAAAGACAACAAAATAGAAATAATTATTATGAAGTAATAACACACATATACTCTCTGTTTGTGTATAAGTATATATATGTATGTGTGTGTGCATGTATGTATATATTTACATACATATGTGTGTGTATATGTATATACACATATATACATACAGATAAATATCTTCAAGTTTTGCAAAGCACTTTAGATTTCTCATTTGATTCTCATAACACTTATATGTAATATTTTCCACACGAGGTAAAATAGTTTGAGAGAGAATTCGTAAGTGATTTGTTACGCAGCAATCAGGTGTTGGAGCTGAGATTCAAATTTAGGTCTTCCTGACTCTTAAGTCCGGTGCTCCCATACACCACCACTTTGCCTATAAGTAGGAGCTTAACAAATGCCTGCCCTCCCAAATCTCATTCTGCACTGGTACACCTGGGCCACCCACCATAAAACTCTTCTCTTTCCTGATACGACCAATAGAGTGGTGGCCCTCACAGAGTCAGCCTCCAAACATGGCAATCCCCCAGCTGCCCCTCTTCGGGTTCACAGACGTGTATCTTGTTATTTGCAGTTCCTAATATTTTGATTATTTAGATGCAAATCCATCACACATAATAAATTCCCTCTCTTTCCAAATGCAATCGATTTGAAAAGCACGCAAGCAAAAACTAACTAAGCCCTGACAGTCTTTGCAAGTGTCTATGACAGGAAAGACTTAAGTGGCTGTAAGCTATTTCCCCTGCTGTCAAGCTTCCAGATGATTTCCCCTCCACAAACACATGCCCATACAGCCTGACTAATGCTTGCCTTTTTGGACATATGTGAGCAAATAAATGTAATTACGAGCAAGATGTAATCACAATTGCTTTACTATTAAAGCTGTGGTATACTCTCAGAGTTTAGTTAACAATGTATGCAGAGGGATGGAATTGCTCACCACTCTCCCAGGAAGAAAAACAGCCCCCAAGTATGGCCCCTTTTGTATATTATATCTGTGAAAACATAACATTTAAATGCAGAATTTGACTTTCCAAGTATCATATCCCAAAACCTTTTAACAAAAACAGCAGGGAGAGAAAGCTTTTTAAACCATGATACTCCATGAAGGATTATGAAAATGGAGGTCAATGCCGAAAACAGAATTGCAAATACAATGAGAAAAGCTTCTCATATGTGTAAATACACGAGGAAAATGTATTCTTCTCTGGTTTTGCTACCAGAGAATCCATACAGGCTCCTGGAGGTGGGAGCAGGGTGGTATGGGAGAGACAGGGAGAGAAGAGACAGAAAGGGCAGAAACCACCATATCCAAATGGATACATTCTGAGTGATGTGTCCTGCTGATAGCCAGAGAAAATGGCCACCGGCTTCCCGTGCTTTCCCTGTCTGCTAGTAGATGAGGCGGAAGAAGGTAGATGTACTACTCAGCAGATTCTTTTCATCTGGGGACTAGACAATAGGAATGCAATGTCAGAGCAATGCCTCCTGCCTGATGCTAACCCTGAGAGAAAGGCCAGGCCTAGCTGAATGGCACCACAGGCCATGGGCACATCAGATCTGATCTGGTGGTTCACAGTCACACTCAATGTCCTGATTTAGAATGAACAGCACAGTGGGCAAAATGATCAGGTGGGCACGCTACAGGATGACTGTGAGGCATAAAGAGGGTTCAAAACCCCGATGAGGGCCTGTTTCTGTTGCCTACAAAAGGGCAGATTATGTATTGCTTATTCTGTTTATTTTGCTTACTTGTACCTCAGAAGAGAGGTGAAGTTGTAAGGGATGGTCATGAACAATTTATTCAAATAAATTCAACATTTACAAAATAATTACCATCTACAAAGTGCATGCCTGCCCTGTCCTTGGGGCCATTTAACATGAAGAATGAAGGTCCTTCTAAAGCCAGCCTCATTGTTCTATGTAAGACACCACTCTACCTCTAAATATGTGTTTAACACATGCTTGTTTAATCAATGCTCATTGAAGGAATGAATGAACGAACTTCAAGTTAAAAAGATCTCTAAAACCCTGAAAATGGGTGGGGATTAGGAAGGACCTCCCTCTCAGAATCATACTTGAACTGAGCTTTGAAAAAAAAGCTAAGTCTAAGGGGCAGATATGAAAACAGAGTATATTCTAGGCATGTGGAGCACCCTTTGCAAAGACATAGAGGGAAATGAAATGTTAAGTTTCTCAAATAGCTCATAGACCAGTGTGACTAGAATATAGAATACACACAATGATGGGAGTGGGAAAGAGTAGAATAATTCTGGAAAGGTAAGTGGGAGTCAGCATGTGGAGGTATCTAAATGCCAAGGTAAAGAGTTTGAGTTTTGTCCAAGAGGGAAGAGGGATTCATGGAAATTTTGTTTTATTTTGAATAGGAGATGGTCCTGGTCTGCCCTGAGCTACAGAAGCATTAATTTAGCAGCTATATGGAGCAGGAATTGGAAAGGGAGGGAGACCGAGGAAAAGCAGCTATCTAGTTGAGAGATAATAATGGACTTAGTGGGAAAGAAATGGTGAGTGAGAAGACAAGAACAGATTTCAAAAGATTTTCAGGTAGAATCAATAAGACTTGGAAACTGATTGGCAAGTGATACTAGGCAGAGAGAAAGGTAAAAAATGACCTCAGTGTTGAGAACCTCAGAAACTGGAAAGATAGTAGTAACCTCAACAGAAATAGGGAAGTTTGGAGGAGGGGTGACAATGAATTGGGTTTTGTATGTGGTGAGTTCAGGATGCCCATAAGATTTCCAAGTGGAGATATCCAGTATCCCAATAACCCAGCATTGACTTTGAGGCCTTAAGGTGTAACAGAATATTTTCAACAAGCTTGGTTCACATCTCCTTCTTGATGAAACCCTCCCTGATCTCCTGTCTCTGAGGACTCTCAGACTTTTTGCTTCAGATTTCATATAGACCTTTGCCTCATACCTTTTAAGAGTACTTATTCCACGATTTTATGTAGTATAATTACTTGGGCATATATCGGACAGTCCTCCTTTTGACCTTTGAGCTCTAGGAAAAAAGCAACACTCTTATTAAGCAAGTGTTTTCTTGAATTCATTGACTGAACATGAATGTAGACTCTACATGTTTTGGTTCCCCAGATAAGGTTCCTCTGGCCAAAGGGTGATATTTCTTTCAATAGTTGCTACGCTAAATGCCTCCTGCTTTTCTTAGCCAAACTCTTAGAAAAAAAAAGTCTCATATCCTTGTTGCCTCCACTTTTCTTTGTCTTTTAACAATCTTCATTCTCATTTATGACCTCCTTCCTCCACTGAAGGTCTTCTCTCCGGTTACTGGTGCTTTCCTATTGGACAAATCTGACTGTCTTGTCTCATTCATCTTCTTGACTTCTTTGTAATGTTTGATGGTTAACCACCGTCTTCTGGATGTTCTCTCTGGGTTTCTCTCTCATGGATGCTTCTCTTTCCTGGATCTCCTCTTGTCTCTCTGACCACTCCTCAATCTCCTTTGGCTTAACATCCATCTGACACCCCATCATTTTGGGGATACCTCAGGATTCTTTCTTGGGTACTGTTCTCCTCTCTATGCTATATAACTTGCAGAAATAATCAGCTTCCATGGATTCCATCACCACTTCTGAGCAGATGATTCCCAGAGCCATATATCTAGTATTGATCTCTCTCCCACAGAGTGATATGTCCCCTTTTTACCACTTTCTTAGCCACTACCCTAGTACAGGCCCTCATCGTTTCTTGTCTGGACCCTTGTGATGGCCTTCTGATTGGTCTCTTTTCTTCAAGAATCTCTTCATTCCAAGTCATCCTCACCTGGACAGCTGCCAATGTGATTTTCTTAAAGTATAGGTTTGACCAGGCTACTCCTCTTTTCCGGGACAACAAACACCTTGCTGTCCCTTGTACATGATAGTCGATTTCCACCTTCTGAGTCTTTGTCTTGATATGTGTGTCTGAAATGTTTTCCTGTTATACCTCGTTGTCTTAGAATTCTTTCACTCAAGGCTCAGCTTGAACATCACCTTCCCCATGTGACTCCTTTCCTGACTCCTACAAATACTAATTTTTTTCCTCAAAACTCTACTTTGTATTTTCTTTTATGTTGATGCTTAATGTTATGTTTTGTTATGTTTTATGTTCTTTTATGTTTTATTATATTACAATAATAGTAAAAATGGTTTACATTTATAAAGTGTGTGCTATGTATTAGGCATTATGCTAAGCACTTTAAAATTTTATCTCATTTGATCCTCCCAACAGCTTTGGCAAGTAAGGGCTCACACATCTTATAGATGAGGAAACTGGGGAAAGGAGAGGTTAAATGGCTCACTCAGCTAGTAAGTATCTGCGTTCACTCAACATGACTTGATTAGCTAGCACTCTCGGGATGTTCCTGTCCTCTGGTGTTCTACCCAAGGGAAGGTACACTCCATGCCCAAAAGCTGCCTTTTATCCTCTGGGTTTACTGGCTACATTTCTTGCTCAAAGATCAAGCCTTAAATTCAATTCACTCTGGAGGTCATAGACTGGAGAACAAGTCCCCACCCAACTAGCACAGAGTGAATGTAATAACTAAGTAATAATTGTCTCTCTTTTACTCAGGAACCCTGAGGATCTTCCCCTCCAAATTTGATTTCTTTTTTTTATTAAAGGGGCCATCCCTTGAGTAACTCAAAGAAGCCTATTCTTTGAATGGATGTATCTCATTCAAAGTGAGAATGTGATACAACCTTAGCTTGAAAGGGCCAGGGTCTCCCATTGCATCCTGGACCATCTCCAGTAGTCCTGGTAAATATCAGGCCATTGGACTCAGATGACATAGCAGAAGAAAGTGAGGTTGGTGACCTTGCAGAGCCCTCCTTCACACAAATAAAAGTCAACTGCACATCATGTCATCATCTTGATGTCATGAACAAAGGACAAACACAGCAATAACAAGAGCAATCTGAGTTCATATTTGAATGTAGGTCTTTCTGACCATTAGGCCTGCATTCTATCCACTGCACCACTTATCTGCCTCTGAATATGAACAGGAAAAGGAGTCTACAGCCCCTATCTCCCAGGCCTGGTTCCTATTACATGATGCAGGTATACTTGAGGCTTGACTGCATCCATGACTAGTTAGAACTGAGTAGGCCTTCACAGTTAACCTTTAGGGACTTTCTTTTATCCTGATGGTCCATGTTCCCTAATCCTATATCCCCATCAGCAATGTCATAGCTGCCACAAGTCCTTTGTAAAGCCCTATGTAAACCTAAGACGGCAGAATCTCTCAGTCTTCAAATGGAGCACACATCCCACTATACATCAGTACTACCATACTGAATGCTGTCTAGGGTAAATATTAGGGTAAGAGAGGCTGCATGTGACTCTATTTATGCATCTACGCATTCCCTTCTATCCTATGACTATCAGTAATAAGTATCAATAAAGCATTCTGATTCACCCTTTGTTGCTATGTACCATCCATTGGCATAATATAATAATTGGTATAATATAATAATAATAATGTAAATTATATTAATATGTATACTTATGTCTCCCTTGATAGAATATAAGCTCCTTGAGAACAGGGGCTCTTTCATTCTCTCTTTTCGTATCTTTAGCTTCTAGGTAGGTATTACAGTAGGTATTTAGTAAATGCTTATTGACTGATTATTCTCTAGGCAATGAAAATAAAAATTCTTCACGTCAGTCTACTAGTGGGAAATTTTTTTGTGTTAAATACAACCCTACCGCAATCGTAATAATATTGTGTTTTATCCGTTTCTTTTTTGGGAAAGAAAGGGGGTAGTGGTGGAGTAGAAGAGATGGCTTTGCCTTCCAGCCAATCACTTTGCAAGCAAAGCAATCCAGGAGAAACATCTAGCCTCAAAAGCTCATTTTTTATCCCATTTATTCCTCCTGGTCAAATGTCTCACTCTTTTGACCAGATCACTTACTCCCTACCAAAGTGTGATGGCCATAAAATTAAGATCTTTTTCTGTTTTTGTTTTACTAAAAGTATCCCTGATTGAGTAATGTGAATAAAGAAGATCTTTCCCACCCATGGATGGGCCTGCCCATTGTTGGAAGCTTGATTAGGGAAAGTGTTTTGTAGGAGGGTTCTAAGTATCTTTTGTTTTTTTCTGTTGAAGCACTGGGGCAGAGGGTTATACACTCTGGCTCTAAAAAATATATAAATACCCTGAGGGTGAGGTTTTACTTTGGCTTAGTTTCTGTAAGAAAGTTTGAGTGCCACATGAGGATTCTGGGAAACTGCTTAAAGGAGCCCCCCAGCATTGAAAACTCAGATGTCAGCGCTTCCCTCTCTGGTAACTATGGTCAGACAGTTGGACTGTCTGTTGAATTCAGGCAGAAGAAGTCATGTCTATCGATCTTTGATTTCTCTGTATTTTCTTTGAAGTTGAGGGTGCTGAATGATAAAACTAGATGAATGATATATGTGCTTGGTTAAAGGAATGATATATATGCTTGATTAAAGTGATTGTTAACCCCTCAAAAGTTGCCTTTCCTTTTCTGAATGCAGATCTAAGAACCTGTGGTAGCAGGCAAATCCTGTGTATGTTGGGATGCTTACTATTACAAAGTATGAAATCTTTAGTCCCCTGATGATGTTAGAAGTAATTTGAACCAACCTCTTTCATCCAGATGATGCCCATGTCTCAATAAAGACAAAGAAATGTCAACCTTCCCACTAAGGTATTGGTAAATATCATAGAAGCATAGAATTTTGACCTGGAAAAGATCTTTGAGATTATGTAGCTAGACCCTTTATTTTATGGATGAGGAAATTAAGGGGAAGTTACTTATATAAGGTTGCACATATTGCAAGCATGAAGTATTAAGATGAAGATCATAATCCAGATTTTCTGAACACTAAATCTGATGTTCACTTTATTATACCTCAGTTTCTCTGGGATGATGCCTGTGAAAATAGGCACATAGCAAGTGTCAGGATTATATAAGGCAAGCTCATTTGTATAAACTCAGCCCAATTCTGGATCTATTAGATATGCAGTGAGGAACTAAAACAGGTTAGTAGAAGCTTAGGTGTGAGGTATCAAGCCTATATTCACAAGATTGAAATTAACCAGAATTATCACAGAATTATAAAATCTTAGAGTCAGAAGGGACCTCACAGACTATCTTGTTCAGATTCTGCTTGATTATCTTCAATGAGAAAGAATTCATTATCATCTGTACCATATCATAAGAATATACATGTGTGAACCATCCATCAACTGAAGCCACTTAATGAATCATTCAGTCAGTAGCCTTTATTCACGAATAGGCAAAATATAGCCCAAGTGTTTGTTTTGGTATGACCTGCAAGCTAAGAATAGTTTTTTACATCTTTAAATACAGCAAAACTTAATTTTAAAATGTAAAAATCATCCTTAGCTTTGCAGGCTATACAAATACAGGTCATAATTTGCCAACCCTTGCTCTGATGAATCTATGGTCTCATCAATACTTCCTCTTGTGATACAGATTTCAGCCCATTAATAGGTGGTCATCCTGTTTAACTCTTGTCTGTGTCTTCCTATAAATCCATGACAGGGGTCACCCAATATACTGGGATCCTGACTTTTTCTTAACATTTCAAGAATGTTAAGCACCTAAGTTGTGTAATAATTATCTTTTATTCTCACCATTTGATCAGTTTTTCCACTTTCCCAATCATATGTTTCTTTTACTCTGTTTCTCCTTTGTAATTCTCCATTGTGTAACTTGTTCCAGGCTGCTCATCTCCACCAGTGACTCTCCATAGCAACCCAACCCATGAAATTCCATTCTATTTCATGGAAATCTTTGTTGGAAATGAGAACTGCAACACCAGCCAACAATACAAATGAGTGGTTGTGCAAGATGCTACAGCCCTTTCCTTTTGCCTCTTCATTGGTGAGTTGTCAGTGTGCCATATGTAAAATAAGAACTAAGGCAGGCTGTTACAGAAACAAAATATTAATGTAAGATGGTTATCAACCACTCCAACCAGGCTGAGCTCAGGGAACAACATGTTAGAATAACACCATTGCTTCTGCCAAATAAATAGACAAAAACTTATAAACCTAGGAGCAAATCATCATATCACTTGGTTTGATTTTCACAGGTCGTCAATTCTAGGTAGAACAAAAATCTGGAATGTGAAAATGGGGCTACCAAAGATATCCTTCCTCTGGTTGAATGAACTAGAAAAGGGTAGTATCTCCAGAAGGGTTACAGACACTCTGTGGTTTCTAAATGTCACAGATTCTCTGGAAGGTGCTGACAGAAGAACTGGCATTCTAGATCTTCCTCGGATTTGTAATGAATCTATCATAATTTTGGCGTTCTTCAACCTTAACATGAATTCCCTTTATAATATGGAACAGCAGAACCCACCATTGAGGCATAGTTGTATTATCCATGCTCAAGTCTAGGTCCTTGTATGTCAGCTACTTTGATTTAATTCAGAAAAGGGAAAAATTGTCCCCCCCCCAAAAATGGCTGAGTTCAATGACCAGTTGATTATTTGTTTCTTTGTCATGTTGATCCATAAACATTTTTTTAAAATTACATAAAAGCTGAATCCAGAACAGAATAAGAAGATAATGTGGGCTGGATTGCATTTGGAAAATTGACCCATGTTTTCAGTTATTTTAAACCACTCTCTTTGCAAAATCCTCTCTATTCAACAACAATATTTTCCCATTGTGGCTGTATAGCTATGAAAACTATGAATCATGAAACACCATGACTTCTGAAAAAATCACATTTACAAGTGGCTCAAAGGAAAATAAAAAGATGCATGGTGGGAGTAAGTAGGCTACAGTATGTTACTGTGCCTGTCTGGAACATAAATGCTAAATTAATAAATGCTTGTTGACTGATTGATGGACTTTCATATGAGAAGTGGTACCAAAAATATCAAGGATATGGAAATGCTGTATTAGAAAGTGCTAAGAATACTGAATTTAAAGTAAGGATATGGGTTTCAATTAATCAACCAATCAACGAACAAGCAGTACGTGTCTACTATGTGCCAGGTACTGTGCTACGTACTGAGCTGATGAAGAATGAAGCAATTCCCATTCTTAATGAGTTTATTTATATCTCACCAGGGATAGTAATTAATATTATAAGTAAATACAGAAAAATATTAAAATAATAAATACAATAAAAGCAAAAAATAATAATAGAATAATAAATAAATACAAACAAATACAAGTAAGTTTAATACAAAGTAATTTGGGCAGGGAGGGTGACAATGGTTTGAGAGGATGAGAATAGCTTTCTAAAGATGGTGTTTCAGAAGCGTCTTGAAGGAATACGTGATATGAATGAAAGGAGAGAGAGCATTGCAGGCATGCAGGTGGGAGATGGTTTCTCATGTGTGAGGAACAAAGAGAACACCAGTTTGGACAGTAAAATTTGGGAAAGTGAATAATGGATATTTATGTTGGGAAGGTATATTGGGTCAGGTCACGAAGAGTTTAAAAGCTCAACAGAGGAGTTTCCGGTTTATCCTAGAATTAGTAGGGCTAACTCTCTGGACTTTATGGGGTAGAATATGAAAAGTAGATTACATGTTCATCATATTATTATCATATTTCATGTCCACACATCGAACATTCAAATTAACATGTGCCGATATAATAGATGATACAGTAAGATCCAAAGGGAGAAGAAAACCAATAGACCTTGTTCTGAACACATCAATTAACTGAGGCATGTAACTCCTGAGGGAGGTCAGCAAGGGTCCTTGTGATCTCCAGTCTTAGGTGACAAGAGAAGCAAACTTTCTCTGACCATGGACTTTCCATCTCCTGCTGCATATGTGACTTCCATTTGCACCAGTACTAAGAGAAACCATCTGATGGGGCTGAACCTGTCCTTGGAGGAAAGAAAAAGAGGAAAGTCAGTGGGGAGCAGTATTTCCATGTTCTACCTACTCTCCAGACTTCAAAAGGAAGAGAAGTGAAGCAGTCTTTCATCCGACTATGCACCCTCCTCATACTGTGATTGACTCCTCACAAATAGCCAGCCTTCTCTGGGATGAGGCATGCTACCTTCCAGTAAATGAAAAACATATTCACACCTGGTCATACCTACACATCGCAGTGATTCTGAACCCCTGCAGGTCATTATCCATATGCTATTCCCCAACACCTGATTCATTATTCCCATCCACCTCAACCCTTGTACCCCAAAGTCCCAACCAAGCATTATTCACCCCTTCAACTGTACCTGGCAGTAGAAGGAATAGAATACTTGTTCCATGGGCAACAAAATTCCCTTCATTCTACATCTTTTCATCTCCCATTCATTTGATCTTCTAGCAATCATCAGACTTGGCTTTCCTTCTCGCACCCTTTGACATAGCTTGCCTGTCTACCCTTTCCAGTCCTGGCTGCACCAATAAGATCAAAAGCAATAAATAGAAGTTGCAAAGAGGCAAATTAAGGCTCAATTTAAGGGAAAACTTCCTAAAATTTAACACTGTCCAAGGACCATGGGGGTAGAGGTGGGAGTTAAACTTCTAGCGCTTAGTGTAGTTCTTGGCACACAGTAAGTGCTTAACAAATACTTGTTGATGATTATGATAAAAAGTTGAATTGGTTGCCTCAAGAAGTGGTGGGTAGAAGTCTTCAAGTAGAGCAGTTACCGGATAACCAATTGTCAGTTGTATTATAGAAAACATTTTTTTCATATATAAATTGAGCTGAAAGACCACTGGAGTCTCTTTGAATTATAAACTCTTTATTTCTCTGATTCTACATTCCTAATCACAAAGATCAAATAACTAATCCTTTCTCTTTTCAGTTGGATTCTTTGGTGTCATGTGGATCCCAGTACTCCAACCTTTCTATGTACCTGTGATATCATGAATACGTCAGTTCTCTCCATTGATACAGATTATAGCTCATCCACATGGGGCTACCCTGTGAGACTCTTCATTCTTCTCCTCCAGTCATTAACCAGGGCCTTCCTTGAATTTTTCTGACATTGACACAGCCTTAATTTGAAGGAAATTATTCTTTTTAGGTCAAAGAATATTTTAGGGACCCTCAAAGTACCTGTTAAGCTTGTGTTCCAACATCTGGCCCCTGTGATTAAATAACAGTAGAGCAAGTTGTGTCTAAAAGGCTCCAACGACTTGTCCACAGTTTTTCACCTCTCTTTGCCAGTACTTAGACTCTGTTGTGGGGTGTCTTCCAGCTACAGATTTCTGATTGGCTGCTAGAGAGCTGGTTGCCTCCCACCCCTTATCTTTGATAGCAGTTCTATGAAGACAGACAGTCCAGGCAACATTTGTCTTGAGGCCCTCAACCCCATAGAACTCAGCGATAATAGTAACAATAATAACTCACTCTGACCAAAGTCAGTGAATCTAGCAGTTTGAGATTCCAACTTAAAGAGGGAGGATAGAGATCTTTCTGTTGTTGCATAAAGGATAGTTCCCTCAGAGTTAATATCTCCTTGGAATGCAGCCATAATATTTATATTTTTAGCTCTATCTGCACTGAGCAGGCCTATCAGGGCACTGCTACATTGCTAATTAATATCGGTTATCTTCTAATAAAGGGAGTTCTTAAAATGGGCTTTCCTCCAACTCACTGGCTGAAAATGCAAGAATCAAAGGTTGGGGATGAACCACAGGGAAACTGTATTCCAAGGCGAGCTTAACTTCTAAATCAAATAATCTCTGAACACCCGCAAAAAAAAGCATTAATACAACCCGTCAGTATCAGATCTTCGGCACTCAAGGTTGCATCCAATCTATTTCTTACTTATGAAGAAATGCAGGGGCTGTGGAGTGAATGGGGCCTCAAGAGTGTTTCATGAGATAACATAAAATGATAAAAAACAACTCTTTCTTGCAGGATGAAGTAGTCTTTTAGGAAATTTGCTGTCAAATATATCCTCTGAGACCAGGTCTTTCTTCACTCATAAAGACAACAGAAATGGTGCAGCATTTATCCAAAGAATTCAACAGCCAAAAACACTGGGCTTCGATAACCTGGCTAATTTGCTGGTTTGCCCCTGAATCACTAGTGGGTTTTCTCATCCCGGGTGACTTCTTTTCCTTGTCTCTTTTCCTCATAAGATATCCCACAGCTATTTTGAAGATTAACTTCAGCCTGGCTATTGGCTAGAATCTTCTTAAGAATGAAGGCAGAGGACAAAGTAAAATTGTTAAAAATGAACATTGATGATGATGGTGATGATGGTGGTGGTTTTGTGGTAAGAAAATATTTTTTTGCTGTTATTTCAAGTTGACTATACCGTGAGACTAATTTCGTCATTCCCACTTTACAGATGAGGAAATTGAGACTGAAAAGGGTAAAATAACTTTCTCATGATCACATAGGCAAGACTTGTGCCCAGATCTTCTGACTCCAAACTGAATTCTCTTTCCAATATGTCAAGATACCTGTCAATAATTGCAATGATTGGATGATACAATCGTTGCATAGGATTCCTTCAAAACATGGTGTGAGGTGGAACTCTACTTCTGCTAGGCCTTGAAGGATAGGCAGGATTCAGATAAATGAAAAAGAAGCAGGGCATCCTTAATTAAAAGATCAGTGAGAAAAAAGACTCAGAGGTTAGAAAGTTCAAGAATGATTCTATGGCTGCAAAAGAAAGTTTGCCCACAATCTCTGATTTGTTACATCCACATGTTCCTCATACAAAACCAAGGTTATGCTGGTAAATGTTTAACAACCAGCTTTCCAAAAATAAAACAAAAGACCGAAAATGTTCAAAACTCAAATGCATTTGAGTCTGCTCTGCATTATTAGCTCTTTATTCATCATTCTTTCATTCATCTTTGATTTATCATTTTAAGTCTAGAAAACCAACAAAACCAAATATCAAGTCTTAATTCATAGCCTGTGCAGATTTCTCAGGTGTTAATGCTCACCAAGCTGTCTGGCTCTACTTCATATATCAGGCTATATAAATGTAAAATAGTATTTTAACTATTTAGTAAAGACCTACTATGTGCTCTGGAGCGGGGGGTGCAAGGGTGGGGGGAGGAGAGAACATAGCAAAAATCATGATCCCTTCCTTTAAAGGGCAAATGTGCTCATATCCTCCAGTTTGGCGTAAAAATGAGAGTATAATGAGACAGCTTGCTAGACTTGGAATAATCCTACCTCTGGTATTTATTTACCAGCTATTTGAAGCCAGATGAGTGACTTCACAATCTGAACTGAGATTCAGTTACCCCATTTATAAAACAGGGGTGGCAAGAGAAGCCTATGCCATAGGGTTACTGTGAGGATCAGATAAGAATGAATCAGCTATGTTGTACAAACCATAAGGTATTATCTAAGATTCAGATATCACGGGCTTGATAAGGCAATTGCTACATTAGAAGTCCCCTTTACCAAGGGCTATTTCCTTAGCTTGGCAGTTTGGGGAGCAGAAGCAGAGGATAACATGGGACATGACTGACTAGGTGATTATGCTGCATCCTGAAAATTCAATTCAACCATGGATGGCCCAAAACCAAACCCTTGGTCACAACCAAAGGGCAAATGTTGGGGCTATGAAGAATGCCCTGACCAGAGGCTCACATTGAGAATCAGAATCTTTGCTGCTGCCAGAATCACACACCCTGTTGATTCCTAAATGGAACTCACACTGGCCAGGGGTTTAATGAGCCTAGACTGCAGATGAGGCTGTGTAGGTATTGAAAAAGAGGAAATCACTCTAAATTATACCCAATGGACAGCAGTTATAAGCCCCCATATACAATTTAAAAGTAATATTGTAATTTTTTGAAATTGCAAATTGAACATAATGATAAGTGACATTTTAGTTCAGGCACAATTAGGATCAATCTGCCTCCCCCAGGTTGCATTAGTAACAAAGCCTCAGCTAAGTTCACAGAGGGTTAATTTTGTGATCCTCGGAGACTTCCTAATGGTCCTTGTTAGCTAAACCTTGATTCCTAATGGGGGCTGCGTATTCATTCTGTTTTCATGGCACATCCTCAGACATATTAGGACATGAAGTGAACTTGACAGGGAGAAGAATATTTCCTTTCTCCTCGGAGATGCCCCAGGAGGGTTTTTTGCTGGCGACCTCCTCAGACCTTGGCTTTACATTAGAGTTATTGTCCTGAGAGAAGATTCAGTTAAAGCACCCAATTCATTTCCTATAGTGCTCTCTGGTTTATTCTTGGTGGCAGCTAACTTGTAAAATTTTATTATGAATTTTTTCCTTTGGTTTCTGTGATGGGGGAAAACAAATATCCTATCATCGGTCCTAAATGGAGTTGTATAAATCTATACTAAGGCCACATCTCTTCAGGGAAAATGGCAAGTGGCTAGTTATTAGTCGCAATGTGTCTCATACTATCTTTGGACTTAGAATTTCTGTAGATGGAACTTTTCTCTAGCTTGGGGGTAAGAGGGAAGGATGGAGGGAAAACCTAGTTTGTGGTTTTGTCTCCAAACAGATCAGGTGGATCAGTTCTGATTGATCTCTATCACTTCCAAGGAAGAAGTGAGGAGTATAAAAAGGAGGAGAAATACCTCTCCCATTTCTCCTGTCCCCTTCTCTCCACTCACATGATGATGACTCTGGTCCAAGCCCTCATCACATTCCCTCTGTATAACCTCTAAATTGTTCGACTTGTATAGCCTACCCCACCCCTGCCCACTTCTGCAATCCAAGCTACAAAAGACACTAAACTTAATTTTTTAAGCATAAACCTATTTTACTCCCTTACTCAAGAAACTCCTATGATTCTCTCTTATTTCTTGGACAAAACATAAGTACCTGTTTGGCATTCAGAATGTACGCTAATCTGGCTCCAACCTATCTTTGTTCTGTCATATTTCTATATGTCATATACTTGGTAGATGTCATCTGTCTGTCTGTTGTCTGTCATGTGCATGATCTCCAGGCTCTATGCATTTAGAATTAGGCTATTCTGCCATGCTTGGAATGTACTCCTCTTGTACCCAGGCTCTTAGGAATCATTAGCCTCCTTCATATCTCACATGCACTACTGTATCAGTAAGCACCCCTACATACGCAGAGGAGCCTGCTATCACAAACTCTTTGATCTGCTTTTCTAAAACTAAAGTCAACTTTTGAGGGGTCAACAATCTACATATGTATCATTTACTAATAGAGAAAAATACAAGAAGAGAAATAAAACCAAATGAGAGGCTTCCACTTGTTTAACCATCAACATACATGGGTAGTTACCAGAGAGGGAAGCACCAACATCTGGGTTTTCAAAGCTGGTGGCTCTTTAATCACTACCCAGAGTTTCCACTAGCACACAAACTTTCTTCCAAAATCTAAGCCCCAAAGTAAAACCTCATGTCAGAGTCTTTGTGTAGTTTTTAGAGCCAGGGGGCATCACAGTCCTTGAGAACCAGTGCCTCATTAGAAAATTAACAAAAGGTGTGAGCCTTCCTAAAAATCTTCTCACCAAATGGATGGGGAATATCTTCCCTAATCACATTATTCAGAGGTACTTTATACCAAAACAAAACCAGCAAAAAAATCCTACTTTGCTAGTCCTTACAACCATCCAACAAATGAAGCCTAACCCACTTCCCATGCACCCCTCACCAATGGTTAGTGGTCTCCCCTTGCTGCCCCATGCCTGCAACCCCAGAAGATTACTTTGTGACATTTTTATGTTCACTTATATGTATATGTGCTGTTGTCCACCCTTCTTTCTAGAAAAGGACAAATGACATCAGGAGGGTGATGTCTTGACTTGCAAGTGAAGCAGATCTGTGCTTTTTCCCAGCATGGAATGTAATATCCTTGAGGGCAGAGATTGTCTAATTGCTGCCTTCATAACCCCAGTGCCTAGCACAATGCCTGGCATATGGACTTTATAAGTGATTTTTAAGTGAATAATTGAATGATATGAAGTAGAGAAGATGGAATATTCTTATATTTAGTCCCCCCAAGGGGACTAAAATCCCTAAAAGAATCAGTCATCAAGGCAATTTCTACATGGCCTTGAGGTAACTTGATTGAGAGCAGGAAAGGACCATCTGGTAAAATTTTCTCATTTTGCTGATAAGGAAACTGAGGGGCAGGGAAGTTAGGTCATTTATCCAAGGTCACAGTCCTCAACCTGGATCCTTTCATCTTAGAGTTCACTGTAATGAGTTTTCTCTGACTTCTCCCTATTCCTATAACTTGATCTTGAATATGTGGATTTAGTCCCAGAAGAGGCCAAAAGCCAACCAAGGAAATCGTGGAATTAAGTGTGAGAAGGGACCTTCGAGTTTGTCTTCACACACTTTCTCATGTCACTGATGAGCTAACTGAAAGGACAGAAAGAGGAAAAATCACCACCTAAAGTCATGCTACTAGTAATATTAAGAACAATAATTTTTATTCAGCATCTGCCTTGTGCCAGACACTGTGCTAATTAATCACTTTAAAAATATCTCATTTGATTCTTATGACAGCCTTGGGAGGTAGGTGCTATTATTGTCCCCATTTTACAGATAAGGAAACTGAAGTGAATAGAAATTAACTGACTTGCCCATAGTCACAAAGCTGGTAAATGTCCGAGGCTGGATCTGAACTCAAGTCTTCCTGACTCTAGCTCTGGTGTTCTAACCATCACCTGACTACAAATAAAGGATTGTTCCACATATTTCAGGCTCACTCAGAGATTAGTATGTCCTAAGCCTGTGGGGCCACATGAAACTCAGGACCAATGGAACTTCTGGATAGATTTCTCAGAGAAACACAACTCTAATGACAGAAATTTACCCTGGACCCTGCCTGGACACCCATGCCTCCCTGTGGAAGGGATCAACAGGGTTGAAGAGTCAAAATTTCCATGGACCTACACTACCATCTAGTTGAGTTTTAGGACAGGAGTCAAGAAGACCTGAGTTCAAATCCAGCATTAGATACTCACTAGCTGTGTTACCCTTAGCAAATCACTTAATCTTGTTTGTCTCAGTTTCCTCAGCTGTAAAGTAGGGGTAATGATAGTCCCCAACTATCAGGGCTGTTATGAGGATAAAATGAGATATTTATAAAGTAGTTAGTATCTGGCACATTGTTGACACTATATAAATATAATTCCTGTTGTTGCTGCTGCTACTGCCAATACTACTGCTACTGCTACTACTACTACTACTACTACTACTACTACTACTACTACTACTTCTCTTCTACTACTACTGCTGTTGCTACTATCACGATTATTGCTATTGCTACAACTACTACTTCTGCCACTATTACTACTACTACTACTACTACTACTACTACTACTACTACTACTACTACTACTACTACTACTACCACTACTACTACTACCAGGAAATCCACTCTAGGAGAGTTAATTCAAATGTACTGTTACTAAAAATATTCAATCTAGGTAACTTTATAATGTGTTAGACCTGTAGCCAAGAAGACCTGAGTTTGAATCCTGCCTCATCTGTTTACTTGTTCTCTGACCCTGAGCAATTTACTTAGCCCCCTGGACTCAGCTTCCTCATCTGCTGAATGGACTAATAATGTCTAATTCATAGAATACTTTTGAGGAAGGAATGAGATAACATGTGTAAAGCATTTTAAAGTGTTGAATAAATACTAGACATAATCCTTCTCTATTTCATGCCCCTTGTTTTTTAGAAGAGGAAACTGAGCTCTGTAATTTAGAAGGGACTTGGTAAAAGTAAACACAGGAGACAAAGGAGATTATTTTTTTCTTTAATTTTGCTAATCTTGCCAAGAAATGACCAATCGTACCAAGAAATAGTTCTAGTTTGTGGGCCTTCAGTGTTTCATCCTTTTCTATAAAACAGACATTCTGGTATGGCATAGTCTTACCTAGACTGAGTAAGGAGAGGCAGGGTCTCAGAGCTATTTCTCATGGGCAAGTCAATTTCCCTCCCTGGGTCTCAGTCTACTCATTTGTAAAAGGGAAGAATTACCCTAGGTGGACTAAAAGATTCTTTACAGTTCTAAATCTGTGATACTCTGACCTTTCCAGCTCTAACACATAAGACCATAAATTTAGAGCTGTATAGAGACCATGTAGAATAACCTCCAACATTTGACAGATGAAGAAACTGAGGCACAAAGAAGTGTCTTCCCCAGAGTCATACAACCAGTCAATGTCTGAGGCAGGATTTGAACTCACATTTCCTTGACTCCAAGTCTAACACTCTAACACCAAACTACCCTTCAATAATTCAAACAATCTCTAATGTTTTGTTTCTACATGCTGGGGAAGTGTTAGAGTATGAGAAAGCTTGAGGGCCCCTCACTAAAGCCCTGACTCAGGCTTTTGTGTCACAATGAACAGTAAGCAAGGTGTGTCTGTCTGGCACTCCAAAATCCATCTTTCACATTAGCATTTCCCCTGGATAAAAAAAAAATTATCTCAGGAAATGCCACCTGGTTACCAAACCCATCTACCAGCTCTGATTCTGTGCCTGCCATCTGCCCAAGAACCCACTGGCTCTTTGAAAGTCATTGCCCAGCAAGGATACATTTGCAGTACAATGAGTTGTGTAGAAAAACCCGACAGGCAGGAGCAGCCGGCCACGGCCCTCGGAGTCTCAGGGCCTGGAGCCATGGATCGCCATGAGGTGATGACAGATGAAGACAGCAAAATTCAATTAAAGCTCATCTTGCAACTTCATGCTTGGCCTTCTGTTGCTTATGCAGAAGGCACCTTAAAACAGCTTGAAGATTAAACACCCACAATATTCCTCCACTCAGTTGTCTTGCTAGATTCAAGGCCCTCACAAAATTGTTGAGTTCTTCTGGGCACAGGGAATAAGAGAAAAGAGTAACAAAAACAACTAAATGGCATGTTGAATAGGTTTTAACCTACAGATCACAGCCTCAAACTCTGGGCTTAGACAAGCCAAAATTCAATCATATATGCTCTTGATTCACATTGCCCCTACAATGTTATTACCTTTGGGAAATCTCAGAATTTACCACAAATGTAACCATCCATGTATTTGGAAAGAAAAAGTTCACCAGTAATGATACATATTGGATACAGGACAGCCTTTATTACACCTCACAAAAAATGCAAAAATATTATAAGAACTCATGGTCTAATGCATATGTTGATGAAATGAAGAGTTCTGGACCTCAAATCAGGAAAACATGAATTCAAATCTGGCCACAGAGCCTTACTATGTGACCTTGGAAAAATCCTTTAACCTCAGTCTGCCTCAGTTTCCTTATCTATAATAGCGCCTACCTTGCAGGGTTGTAGTGGGTGCAGGAGATACAATCCTGTCCCTAGGATCCAGGTCAGTTCTTAGCTCTGCTGCTATCCTCCAAACTGACAAAGGAAAATAAAGGGTCAAAAAGCAGAGGGAGAATATAAAGAAGGCCCACCAGGCCTACTGGCTCTCTTTTGTGAGCCTACTCCAAGGAGTGGCTTTGTCTCAAATACTGGGTCAGCTTGATCATCTTCAATCAGTCCATACGACCCCAAGCTGATCATTTCATCTAAAATGAATAGGATATGAGAGCTCAACAAGAAACAATTTAGTCCTAAACAATAAGTTCAGAACCCTAGAAGTTTATCGAGTTGATCAGGGCACTATCTTGATTAAACTTTTCTAGAATCCTTTCTGGGGAGAATGAATTCATTACAGCTCAGTGTGTATACATAGGACATCTTTGGTCAGGACTTCACCGTCTAATTCAGTAGCTTGTAGTCACATGCATAGTTACTGAATAACACACATCTCCAATAAGGCCATTCAGAGAAATAAAAATAATGGGAAGGGAGAGAAAAAAATGGGCTACCATACTGTTGGAAAGCACACGCATGCACACACACATGCACACATGCACTCACATAGACACATACACAGAGTTCCTTGCATTCGTTGACTTCTAGAATCACAGTAACTCAAAACTGGAAGGGGCTCTGATATCTATAGGCATACCTATGGAAAACACCAATCCTTTCTATAGAATCTTTCAGAGCTGTTATGAGGATCAAATTAGATAATATTTGAAAAAATTCCTTCCACAAGTTAAAGACTTTTTATTCATCCTTCATATATCTTGCCTTGAATTTATTTGTTTAAATGTTCTCTCTTCCTTTAGACTGTAAGGTCCTTAAGGGCCAGGACTGTCTTTTGCCTCTTTTTCTACCCCCAATGCTTAGCACAGTGTCTGGCACACAGTAGGTGCTTAATAAATGTTCATTGATTGATTGACACTTAGTACAGTGCCTGGAACATAATAGGTGCTCAAAAAGGGTTTCCTTTTTTTCTTTTCCTTTCTTCCTTTTTTTCTTCCCTCCTTCCTTCCTTCCTTCCACCACATCCCTAATAAGAGGGTCTTTATCCTCCCTTCAGTAACTATCATCCACAGCTATAGGTCACAGACCATAATGTATAGTGCTATAAGAAATATTAAAGATAATATAGTCCAACCCTCTCATTTTACAGAAGAGGAAATTGAGTCCCAGGTAAGTTAAATGACTTGCCCAGGATCACATCAGTAGCAATTAGCAGAGGTAGTATTAGAATTCAGATGTTCTGATTCTAAATCCAATATTTCTCTGATATTGGAGAGATAGCTAGGTGACTCAGTAGACAGAGAACACTGGGTTTGGAGTCAGAAAGACCTGAGTTCAAGTCCAGCCTCAGACACTTACTAGCTGTGTGACCCTGGGCAAGTCACTTAACCTCTATTGGAAAAGGAAATGGCAAACCACTCCAGTATCTCTCCAAGAAAATCACACAGCCTGCGTGGTCTTCAGGGTCAGGATGAGTTAGACAAGAGTGAACAACAGCAGCCACCATTCTGGAAGTTCTAATTGTCTGAACAGTTGTTATATATCTCTCAATAAATAGATGAATAATATTGTACCTTATACTGAGTCAAAAATTTTACCTCCCTCCAATTTTCACCTACTATCCCTAACTCTGTGCCTCAGGGGCCAAATAGGACAAAACTGCCTGTTTCCCCCAGCACCCCAGGCTCTGGGTGCTGCCTCCTTATGTTTTTTTCCTAGGCTTAATATCCTCAGTTTCTCCTCTGGATATTTGTGTAGCATGGTGTCTGTGTTCCTCATTGCCACCCTTGTCCTACTCTCAGAACATTCTAGTTTGTCCCGAAGTGTAGTCCCCAGATCTGGATACAATGCCCCAGATGTGATCTGAACAAAACTGGACAAACTCATATGAGGCTATGCCATCTTCCTTTCTAGGTTAAGAATGGTGATTCCACAGGTTTCAGAGCTAGCAGGGAGCTTAGAGATCATTTAGTCTATCTAGGAAAAAATAATATGTGAAGATGATACCTTTCATTCTTTTGGACATTCAACCTTGACACTGTCCTTCCTGTAGCCTGAGATGATATTGACTTTATTTACCTGCCTTATGTCTACGGATCATATAAACCTTTCACCTTGAATTATGAGCTCCTCTTTAAAGGTCTGAATCATTTCTCTAGACAATGGGCAGTCAGGTATTTTTTGTGGTCAGTCCCACAATGCCCTGGGACAGGAGCACCACAGGAACTTTATTGCTAGTGGGTGTGACAAGGAGAAAAGTCACAGTCAAAGGGAAGAAGGAATATCCAGTGACATTTGTCCCTTGGCCATCAACTCTTCTACTCATTGGTTCCTATCTAAACTGTTTCATCTGGAAGTCTTATTTTTGTCCTCAAATTCATTGGCTAAAATATCTTGAGGGAATGCAACCTGCTTTCTCCTTCTGCAGGCCACTTTTCAGGGCAGAACAATCGCCTGTTCCCCTGTACAACTGTGCGTTTATGGAGGGAAGGCACTTGGGTTATTTTAAACACATCCAGGTGCAAAGGCAGACCAGGGCTCTTGTTCCCACCAGAGAGTTTTCCTTTTTCCCTTTTTTTTCCTGGTGTTTGCATGGCCTCCTCATCTTCTCATAATGACCGAACTACTAAAAATACTCTGAAGAATGCTTAATAAGGCTTTTTGTGTTTCACTGGTTACCATGGATACTATTTTGTGTACAGCCATAAGTATGTGTAAATATGTATTTTGGACAGTTTTTAAAAACACGTATAATTTACCCAACTATAACAGCTACTTCCAAGCTTCATAGTGGAGGGTGATAAGGCATATTTAAAGAATTTTATAGTGTGTTATTTATAGTTATTTACTTAATAGACTGCAACAGCTTCTTCAGAGGCTTCAGAGCCAATTGCGGAAACTAAATAAGCATTTACCCAGTTTTAAAAATGCATATTATTTACTCTATTGTAGCAATTGATAGTCTAGGGTGTAGAACAGTCTGGTGGGTAGGCAGTCACTGAGATGTTGACGCTGAGACTCCAAGTACAATGAAAAAGAATTAACAGGGAAAGAAAGGAACAGAATTCTTCATATTAACGCCCTTACTGTACAAGGGGTGCCTATAGATCTCGTGTTCTAAGCCTTTTTTTTTTTGGCTCATGGACTGCTTTGACAGTTTAATGAAGTCCATGAAAGTCTCTCAATAAAGTTTTTAAATGCATAAAATAAAATACATAGCCTTACAAAGGAAATCAATTATATTTATATACATTTGTCAATTTATATACATATATAGGCACATGTATATCTATATATGTATCTTTGTGTATATGTAATGTATACATACATGTATGTGTATAGGTGTATGTATATATAGATGTAGATAGATATCTCTATCTATTCATCTGTTTGTCTCTATCTCGTCTGTCTACCTACCTACCTATGTGTGTCTGTCTATCCATCTATCTGCCTGCCTATCTATCTATCTATCATCTATCTATCTATCTATCTATCTATCTATCTATCTATCTATCTATCTATTTATCTATATATCTATCTATCTATTTATCTATATGTCTATCTGCCTGCCTATCTATCTATCATCTATCTCTCTATCTATCTATCTATCTATCTATCTATCTATCTATCTATCTATTTATCTATATGTCTATATGTCTATCTGTCTGCCTAGCTATCTAAGTTCAGGACCCTCACATTTAGACCCCCTTCTATTCAAGGGTCCACTGAAGAGCATATTCAAGGTTAGGAGCAGCCACCTTCCTTCCCAATCAGAAGTTAATTTTCCAAGAATCCTATATGGGTAACAAGTGATATTGATGTCATAACAGTGAATTCTTGAGACTGTTAAAACCTAGATCCTTAAAATCAACTAACACCCTCCATCTAGAACCTCTCCAATTCCATCTACTTGCTCATCCACCCCCTAATACCATATCAGTAGGGAAAATTGGGCTTGAATTCTTGATCAAAGGCACTTAGCAAAGAGTTCAGCAGTGGCACCATTCATTTCACACTTTCTACCTAAGACAATTAAAAAGCAACCCAAGATGGAAATAAGAAATCTTGTGTGGACTAAGATGTAAAGGAGGCAAATGTAGTACATCAATGGACTGTCTAAAATGAAAATGGATGAGTTTTTCTAACAGATTTACAAGTGTACGGTATCACCTGGAAGCAGGATCAGACCTGTTCTGTTTGGACCCAGAAGGCTGAACTAGAAGTATTGGGTATATGTCAGATAGAAGCAAAGTAAGGCTTGATGTAAGAGAAAACATCCCAACAATTAGAGTTGTCCAAAATTAGAATGAGTTGTCTCTGGAAATAATCAGTTTTCCACTCATTGGAGACATCTAGGCAAAAGATGAATGGCCATTTGCCTGACATGTTGTAGAAAGAATTCAGTTTTAGGCTTGGGTTGAGCTAACTGGCTACTGGGATCCCTTCCAAATCTAAAATTCTATAATTCTGTAAAGGCACCTGGGACCTTTCCAAACCCCTAAGTGAGGTGAATGTGGAAGAAAACAGATGAAATCAGACTGTCTCAGTGCATAAAGATAGAGAATAAACAACCTGTTTGAGAAGCAATGTGGGGAACCTAGAAAGGGTATTTCTTTACCATGAAATTGAGTCCTTGGTCAATGTGTGGGTGATTCAAGATTCTTCCTGTAAGGGCAGTCATCAATGGTTCAGATAATAGATTCCTTACTTCAAAAAATGATAATGAGAACAATAATATTTATGTAGCACATTAAGTTTTGAAATTATTTTAATAAATCACTCAATAAATGCATCAATAAGAATTTACTAAATACCTGCTATGTGTCAAGCACTATATTGACACTGGGAATTCAAAGACAAAAGTGAAATAGTGTTTATCCTTAAGGAACTTACAATCAAGCTGAGGGAGACAGTATGCATGTACATATGTGCACGTATGTATGTGTGTATGTATGGGTTTATGTATGTATGTATGTATGCAGATAGGCACATAGATAGAGAGATAGATAGATAGATGGATCAATAGACAGGTAGATAGATGCTAGATACCCATATATACAAAATAGATATAAGATCCTTTATTCAGGATGGCAATAGAGGGTAGAGCTGTTTCATATAGAGCATATTTCTTGAGCACAGTTTTTCTCTCCATAATAGATTAAGGTATCATAAGCGATTTGTAGACATGAAGAACAGCCACTACAAAGGCATGGAAATAGGAGGTTAAATCTTGTGTCTGAAGAATGGGAAAAAACCCAGTATGGTTGGACTATGGTGTATATATGTGAAGAAGAGTAATGTCTAATAAGGGTGAAAAGTAGAAAAGGGTCAAGTGATAAAGAGCTTGAAGGTCTATTTGGTCTCAGAGGAAGGAGTGGAGCTTATTGGGTAGTGGAATGGTATGTTCTGATCTGTGCCTCAAGAATAGCAGTACGAAACTTGTGGAAGATGGATTAGAGTAGGTTCAAGACAGGTTGCAGAAAGACCAATTGAGAGACAGCTGAGAGATGATGAAGGAAGATCTAAACTAAAATGGTAGACATGTGAGTAAAAAAGAAATGGAAATGGGAAGCGTGGTGGTAGAAATGGTCTGACTTAGCAACTGACTGACCATGAGAATGAATGAGATTTGAAGATTACTTCAGGTTGCAGACCTCCATGACTGAAAGGATAGTAGTGTCTTATCAGATCAGATGCAGGGAAGTTTAGAAAGGATGTGGGTTGTGAGAATGTGGACTTTGAGATGCCTAGCAATATCCATTTTATTTATATCTGCCCTTCTTTCCTCCCTTCCTTCCTTCTTACTTTCCTTCATTCCTTCCTTTTCTTCCCTCCTTCTCTCCCTTCCTTCCTCCCACCTTTCCTCCTTTCCGTATTTCCTTGCTCCCCTTTTTCTTCCCTTCCCTCCCTCCTTTCTTTATTTCCTCCCTAACTTCCTTCCTTTTTACCTTGCTCCTTTCCTTTCTTCTTTCCCCTTCCTTACTCCCTCTCTTCCTTTCTTCTTCTCTCCCATCTTCTGTTCCTCTATCCCATCTTCCCTTCCTTCTTCCCTTAATTCCTTCCTGCTTCTCATCTTTTCCTCTTTCCTTTGTTCATTCTTTCCTTCTGTCTTTCCTTCATTCCTTTCTTCTTTCCTTCCCCCCTTGCTCCCTCCCATCTTTCCTTCTTCCCTCCTTTCCTCCTTTCTTTCCTCCCTTTCTTCTTGCTTTCTTTCTTTTAACATAATCAATCTTGATGATAGGAGTCGTAGAGACAAACCAAGAATTGTAGGTCTCCCAAAAAACCAGAACAGAACAAAACAACTTAGCAACATAAAGGAAAAGGAAAAGATAACTTCTCAAAACTTCTGGACATAGAAAATGAAATTCCAATTGAAAGAATTCACAGATCATCTTCAGAAAAAGCTCAAAAGCTGTGAACTCCAAGATACATAAAAGTTAAACGTAATAATTCAGTACAAAAACAAGTTCTGCAAGTCATCAAGGGGAAAAAAAGACCTTCAAATACAATGGAAAATACATTTCAATCACAGAAAATAGTGTCATTTCATTTTTAAAGACTTCATTTTTCACCAGCTGCAATACTTGGCTTTGACTCCACCACCATCATACCAACGGGTGGAGCCTCTCTGTGTCCTTTGTGGGTTGTCTTCCTCCATCAGACTGTAAACTCTTCTGAGAACAGGGAGGTTCTTTTTCATATTTGCATTTCCACTGCTTAGGACAGCACCTGGCACAGAGTAGGTGTCTAATAAATGTTTATTGTACTTACTGTAAAGCCCCTGAGTCATCAACTCTTCAAGCTCAATGAGCATCGAGGGCTTCATCATCACAAATTGAGAGCACCTTTCAACAATGAGTCATAAATATCCCCAGGAATCATCATCAGGGAGTCCTGGTATATGTTCTATGAGATGAATCCCTCCCTCCTCCCCAACCCCTGCCATCCCCCATCCAGTGTACTTCATATTTAAACATTTGAGTTGCTTTTTTTAAGATTTGAGAAGGATTTGAGTGTATGTGCTTTAAAACCTTTCTCTGTCTCCAGTCTACCTTCCCAAGTTTGTTGCACATCACTCTCCTTCATGTGTTCAATGCTCCAGTCAAACTGGTCACCTTGTTGTTCCTCCCACAAGGCATCTCATCTCCGTGCTCCATACCTTTGCAAAGACTGTCTGCCATGCCTGGAATGCTTGTCTTCCTCTATTCCTCTTCATAGAATCCCTATCTTCCTTCAAAGTTTATTTCAAGTCTATGAAACCTCTTTGCATCACACTAGTTGTTAAATCCCTCCCAGTCCTCCGCTACATTGTTTGGGATTCCCTTCAAATGAATCTTGTATTTACTTGGTTATATACACTTCCAGTTCACTACCACTCCCAATAACACACATACAAATATTCACACATTAACACAGACACACATACATTCAAATAGGAAAACCTTGAAAACAGGGATTTCTTTTGTTGTCTTGTATTGTATCTGTTTTTCTTTTCTTTGTCTATGTCACTGATGGACCGGTAATGTCTTCACAGCATGACTCAAGAAATGAAGAAAATATGAAAACTCAATAACTCTGAGTAACCAAAATTACTTTGGTGAAATTCTTCAGTCATCTGGAATCAGGGGGATTATGGGGTTTGGTAGTTTCTGAAGCTCTTACTTTTCAGAATGTTCAGATTCCTTAATATTATTCTTAATATTAGCAATCCTCCCCTCCCCCCAATCTATACTATACATGTCAGGCTGTAGACTGAGAGAAAGGGCTATCAAATCTGTACATGGCATGTCTGAGATTTTGTTGAGGTTAGGGATGGCTGGTCTGGATGGTATCTGACCTAGGCAGCTAAGTGCCTGTTGGGGGCTAGAAAAGAGTCATGTTAGGGAGATGGAAAAAAGGAAGATTCCCATTTCATATGAAAGTTTAGCAAGGACTTGATTTTCTTTTATGAATTGCTCTCATGTAGACCTATTTACTGCCACCTGGGCAGTAAAATTATTTATTCTAATTTTTTTCTTACCTTTTTTATATGCTTTTCTTACTGAATCCTGAAATATTAATTAATTAATACTGAAATATTAATTTTCTAATCTTTTAAAACTATTTTTATTATTTCAGTTTTTATTCTTCATATTAAAAATTATTCTTATTATTAAAAGTATCAAGTTTCCCTCTCTGACTGACACTGGAAGTTCAAAAGTACTCCTAGAAGCCTGATCCCACTCTGATTGGCATAGAAAATTTGACTTGCTCTGTGTCCAATCTGGGATTATTTTGCCCCTCCTTAGGTAAACTTGTGGTTCCCTACTCTGTCCCCCACCCAATGGTTCACCACATTAATGCTGAAATTTAGGTGGACACCTGAAGAGTTTAACCCCCGTAACTCAAAACTCCCAAGTTTATAGGATCTACCAGCTCCATTCTCCCTGGCAGCAGAGGTTACAGGCATACGCTGCTATGCCAGGTCTGATCTCTTCCTTTGCTCATTGTGGCAGGGAGAAAACCTGGACTTCTAATCATTAAGCCCTAAAGGATTTCTCACCTCTCTGTCTTTACCCAGGATGTTCCCTATGCCTAGATTGTACCCCTTCCATTTGCTGGATTTCTACTTTTCTTTTAGAATAAGAGGTCTTAACATGTGTATGTGTGTGTGTGTGTGTGTGTGTGTGTGTGTGCGCATGTGACAGACCCCTTGGCAGTCTGGTGAAGCCTGTGAACATTTTCTCAATGTAATGTTTGTAAATGCTTGTAGTAAAATATATAGATTATAAAGGAGATTGATAATGTTAAAAGTTTTCAAAATATATTAAAAACAAATTCACAAACCTGGTGAATTTGCTCATATTTGATATAGGCATGCCCCTCTTCCCTTTGAGCAGACCTTCCATTTATACTATATTTGTCTTACATGCGTGAGACTCTCTGCATGTCATCACCACCATTTGAGAGAGTGCAGTGGATAGAGCGCTGTCCTGGAGTCAGGAAGATGATTTTCATGAGTTCAGTTCTGTCCTCAGACACTCACTAGCTGTGTGACTCTGGGCAAGTCACTTCACTCTGTTTGTCTCAGTTTGCTCCTCTGTAAAAGGAACTGGAGAAGGAAATGGCAAACCACTCCAGTATCTTTGACATGAAAACCCCGAATGTGGACATGAAGTATTGGACGTGACTGACTAAAACCCATAAAAATAAGTATGTAACAAGTCAACATTGGTTAACTGGCTGACCAGGTGGTTTTATTATAGTAGAGACATCTATAAAACAAAACTACCATTACCGATGCAGATAGAGAAGTGTTCAGCAACTTGGTCTGAGAGTTGGCTGCAGGCAGTAAGAGGTTAATTTCTTTATCCAGACATATAGTCAGTATTCATCAGAGGCCTGATTGGAACCCAGGACTTCCTGACCAATTCTCTTATCCACGATGCTTCATTAACCTTCAACAGGGCATTAAAGAAAAAAATAAATCCAAGGAAATTGAGGATGAGGGTTAAGGTGCTTTGGAAAGGGCACTGGCTCTGGAGTTAAGAGAACCGGATTTCAAATGACACTTCTAATCAGAGGGGTACTGAGGCTAGTTTATGCTGGATGATAATAATAATGATGATTAATAACTGCTATTTACGTATCTCCTGTGTACTGAGGGAATCTGATTCATACATACACACACACACACACACACACACACACACACACACACACACACACACACACACACACACCACAAGAACCCCAGGATTTAAAGAAACACTCACTGGACTTCAGAGTGAAATTAGCCCCGGTGACCTTAACCCCTCCAGCTCTCCCCCTGTGGTTCTCAATATCTGCAGCTCAGGAATTACCATGGACAGGGCCCTAACTCACAATGAAAGTGCTTAAACTCAGACTCCTTCGGAGTTACTTAAATGTTTTATGAGCTCCCTGAAATGTTCAGATAATTAAAAACACTTTCTTAATTTAATAGCTTAACTTAATGAAATCGGGCTTTTATGTTTTATTTGGTGAGGAGTGAATGTCCTGTATGCATTTATTAATTTTTTTAAGACGATGATTGTTTCTATCCAGGAAAAAAAAAGAAAAAAAATCACCTTTTAAAGGGAAAAGACCCCTGGATTCTGAGACTTCTTAGGTCTCCTGTTCCACAAACTCGCAAGAGGAGTTGAGGAATCATCACTCGCTTCCATGTATGATGTGCTGGACATAATGAAGAAACAAATTTATTAGAGAAACATGGAGCCATCAATTACACGGTCATGGAGAGGTCCCCCAGGGTCCTCTGTGATTACCTATGTTATCTGGGCAGTCACTTTCAATGCTGGTGTGAATTGTAAAGCCCGCTGAGGGCTGCTCTCCTGTCAAGTCTGATAAGCCTGAGAATCTTAAGAGGAAAAGGCAGGAAGGCAAACAGGTAGATCACAAACCCCAGTGTTTTTCTAGGAGGACAAAGATGTCAGCTGCCACAGGCCAGGAGCTGTGCACTAACGTCCTCATCAGCTCGCATGACTGGGACTCTCCTGCAAGGCAGGGAGGACCTTGCTCATTTTCCGCTCAGAATGGCGATGAGATTCATGGGAACGATGATTAAGGGGCCCTGGAAACTGTTAAAGGTTTTAATGATTTGGGAAAGGTTTTAAAATTAAAAGCCAGGGCCAAGGTTTTAGCTTCTGTCTCTCACTTGTTGATTTGTAAGGGTCCTTCAACAACACAGATGAGAAGTCATCCAGGCTTGCTCTCCAGGGGTGACCCTTGTCCTCCCATAAAGATGCTAGAGGGGGGTCAACCTATTATTGTATTTACAATTTCCTGGCTGGCATTGCATGAGCACCAAGGAAGTATTCTGTCTGTTCACCTATCAAATTTTATCTTTGCCATATGATCTGTCCATCTTGTCTTCCTTGCATATAATTATTTGGTGACATTTTTTTTCTCCTGCCATTCAAAGTTTCTCATTGGATGTGTATGTGTGCATGTGTGTGTTTCTTTGTGTGCATGTGTACAGACAGAAATATTGATAAGTAGATACATAGATAGACAGATAGATGAACAGAGAGTGGAATATACAGACAGAGACAGAGAGAAATCAGTAATAGCTAGATAGGGATAAGGCCTGGACCTGTGATTTCTTTGGTGTAGGGAACTCATAGATATGGAAAGTTACCAATGCAGGTTGTCACTTTCTGTACAATTAGTGTCTTAAAATTGTCTAGAGTACTGAGAAGTAAAGTGACACGGTCATATACTCAGGATGTTACAGAGGCAGGTCTACAGCCTGTCTGTCTGTCTGTCTATCTATCTACCAATCTGCCTATCTGTCTATTTATCTGTCTATCTATCTGTCTGTCTATTTATATCTATCTGTCTATTTGTCTGTCTGTCTACATACATATACATATACATTGTGTATGTGTATATGCATTGAAGGTATGTATGCATATATACGTGTGCATGTACAGTGCATGTAGGTATTAATTTGTATTTTTATACATACACGCATTGTGTATCATGTGTATATATCTTACATGTGCATATATAGCCACATATTTGTGAATATACATATATGATGTTTTCGTACATATGTATTGTGCATCTATTTACTGTGTGTATATATATGATGTTTAACTATTTCACATTTACGCTGAACTTTACATATACAATCTCATGTTAAAATAAGAATTCATTAAGCCTTCTTATGTGCTAGGCATTATGCAAAGTCCTAGGAAAACAAATACAAGTAGAAAGAAAGTCTCCACCCCACCACCCCTACCCCAATTTGTATTGTAATGGAGAATGACAGTTTATAAAAGGAAACTGACTATTTCCAGGGAGGATGTTGAAGTTGCAGATGAAGGTAGTACAGAAGGGAGCTGAGAGTGCAGAGGAATTAAACCACAGTTGACCTAGCGGTTTGCCTTAAGAGCAGGCCACTTTAGGCATCCCCTCAGAAGGAGAGACCACAGGGGATGGGAGGACTTTCAGTGAGTGATTCCCAGGCTGGAGGGAGGTTTAGAATGAAAAGCTGCCCTGTCTGGTAGCTGAAGTCAGGTGTGACTTCAGGTGTGAAGGAAGGACCCTCCCAAAAACTCTGTGAGGTGGGTGCTGCAGATATGATATCTCCATTGACACAGAAGAAGACAGAGGCTCAGAGCAGGGAAGTCACTTACTTGGTCACACTGCTGCTAAGTAGCAGAGGTGAGATTGGAACCCAGACCTTCCTTACTCAAACTCTAGCCCTATAACCACTACCCTAGATTGCTTCTCTATGTGTTCCTTAGTAGAACATTGAAAATGAATAATGAGTTTGACTCAAAATTGAACTGGAAGAGAAAAGCTTTGGCATTTGGAAAATATCACAATTTTATTTATGACCCTAAAATAAAATAAAAATTAAATAAAATAAAAAAAATACAGGCTCATTAATACCAATATTCTTCTGATGGTGATATATGGCTGCAAGATATGTACCACTAGACACTCAAAAAAAAAGAAAAAGAAAGTGACTGTCAATCAGGGGGAAATGGAGAGGTAAATGGTTGATACAAACATACTGCAACACATTACCAAAGAAGAATTGTGAAGAAGGGGTATAATATATGTCACTGAAGAAAGGTATGATCAAAAAAGAAGGTCTACTGACATGTTAAGAGAAAGGTGTATCTAAATGGACAGAATCCATTGGAATCCTCAGGATGTTAAGAGAACTTGAAGAAAACTCTTAGAAAATTAGGCAGAAGCCCAGTGGTGTACTTTGGGGAGGACGTATATAAGAAAATGTTGGATGGGAAGGATGGGGTCTATATCACTGAAGAGACTACCACAGATCCCTTTGAGCATTTGAGTACTTAGGACTAGTTCTCAATTACATTAAATACATAATCCTATTCCTCTAAGTGAAAGAGAAGAGGAGGTGAGGGACAGGAGAGGAGAGGAGAGGAGAGGAGAGGAGAGGAGAGGGGAGGGGAGGGGAGGGGAGGGGAGAGACAGAGAAAAAAGAGAATGGATGAGAAGAAAACTCAGTAGATTGAGTTTTATATATACAGCAAAAGTAATCCTCACAGTGTCAGTTTGTATCAGAAATAATAACTGTCTTGATTTTTTGGAGTAGTAATGTTAGAGGAGTATTTGGACTAACTGCAAGGAAGGCTACCGTGTACTTTGGCTTGACCACAACCCTGGCCTAGCAGCATCAAGTCCTAGACTGGACTTGCTTGACTTGAGGCCATTTCTCCCAAATTAGCATGGGACCATTTTTGTACATTATATTCACAGGATTTTCAGCAGAAAGTGGTTTTAGCAGTCCCCTACCTCAATCCCCACATTTTAGAGATGAGGAAGCTGAAGATCGGATAGATTAAAAAACCTGCCCAAGGTTTTAGGACAAGCTAGTACCTGAGTTGGGACTAGAACTCAGTTATCTTGACCACCAATCTAAGGTTCTTTCCATGACAGTGAATTTCTCCTATTACAGACATTTTCCATCTTCCTATCAAATCCAGACCTGCAATGGAACATATTGGTAACCTAAATCCCTATTTTCATATGATGATTTTTCCCCCCTCAATATATCTAACTAGCTGTTCATTCATTTTGGTTGTATCTGACTATTCATGACCCCGTTTGGGGTTTTCTTGGGAAAGATACTAGAGTGATTTGTCATTTCCTTTTCTCCTTCATTTTACAGAGGAGGAAACTGAGCCAAGCTGGGTTAAGTGACTTGCCCAAGGTCACACAGGGTCTGAGACCAGGTTTGAACTCAGAAGATGAGTCTTCCTGACTCCATGAACAGCACTCTAGGAACTATGGCACCACCTAGCTCCCTAACTAGGAATGCTGTGGTTTGCCTGAACCTGATTCTTATCAGTCATGTTTGGAGGATTGAAGTGACTTCTCATATCACTCTTGAAAACTAATTTTTGGAATTCCCAACAATAATACTTGACAATATCTGACGCTATACACATATGTGCATGTTACATATACATACATAAACACATATATATGAATACATACAGACATATATATATATGCATATGCATACATACATTTGGTGTACACTATCTCATTTTAACCCTTAAAGAAAAAAGTTATTAAAATAAGATTTGTAACTTAAAAAAATTAATAACTGAAATTCAGTATGATGATTTTCCTTCATAATCCTATGTATCTTATTTTACACATTTAAAAACATTACTTTGAGAGGGGTTCCAGAGGATTCACCAGGTGACCAAAAGGTCCCAGGACATCAATGCGTAAAGGACCACAACTTAAACCGTTATTCTGATTTTACATTCAAGAAAATGATTCTTGGTGAGTGAGTTGACAATGTCCCTCAGTCAATCTGTGGAAGAGGGGGTGATCTGAACTCATTGCCTAGTAAGTCAAGGTTGCATTGGACTGCCCTCTCAAGCACAGGAAGGCTAATGAGGAACCTTACCAACTGAGAAGGTGGATAAGGACATTAACTCTAAATCCTTCCAGATCAGATCTCTTTTGTCCTCCTGCTCTGTGCTCCCACATTGATTACAGCTAATTGGGACAATTGGTTGAAGATGAATCAACTCTAACCACATGTATGTCTCTCTCTTAAAATTTGTACCATATAACATATCTATTGAGTGCACCATCTTCCATGAGAAACTATAGGTTTATTGCTCTCACCTTTCTTCTCATGCCAGGTGTCAATACTATTTATATACAATGACCACAGCCAAGAGGAATTTGCACTTATTTAGCAAGCAGGAAGCAAATTTATACTTATTTAAATCTTTTCTCTTGCTCACTTCTTGCCTGCAAAGAGATCAAAGTGTTCTTGTGTCCCAGAAGAAAAATACATTTTTTCCAAAAACAGCTATGATTCAAACACTACTCTACACCCACAAATATTTTTTTCAGTGACTATAAACTGAACATCCCCGTCCAGGCCCTCATCACATGATGTCTGGAAAATTACAAAAGCCTAATTGCTCTCCCCATTTCCAGTTTCTCCACTCTCAGATCCTCCTTCCACACAACTGCCGCAGGAATAATGCTAACTCACAGGTCTGACCATGACACACCCCATTTAAGAAGTTTCAGTGGTTTCCTCTTGCCTCTAGGGATAAATAGCATTTAAAGCCTCACAATCAGTTGCAACCAATTTTCCAGACTGATTTTACACTTGTTCCACACACACATTTTTCAGCTGATCTACTTGTAGTTTCCTGTCCACAAATTCCATCTCCATATATAGCTATGAACCTTTGAATAGGAGGTGTCCCATGCTTGAAATGCCTTCTCTGCTCAGCATCACCTCTGAGAATCCCTGAACCACATCAAGGCTCAGCTTAGATGCTGCCTTCTACACCAGGTCTTTCCTTATCTGACCAAATTGTTAGTACTTGAAGATGGATTAGAAAGACATCAAATTAGGAGTTAGGAGTCTGTTGCAATAGTTCAGGCCCAAAGTGATGGGAGTCTGATCTAGATTAGTGGCCATGTATTTGGAGAGAGGGATATTGATGTGAGAGATATTATGTACATAGAATTTACAAGACTCAGCAAATGATTGGTTAGAGAGCAGATAAGATTATGTTTGGGACCCTGGGTTACTAGCAGAATGGCTACACCCTCAAAGGAAATAGTGAGACATGAGTTTAGGTGGGGTTGCATAAATTACATTTTAAATATATTGCTTTTAAGATGCCTATAGGACATCCAAATGGAAATCTTTTTCAAACTTTTTTTTTAATAGACTGGGTTTATAAAATATCATTTAAGAAAAATCACAGAAATCTTTGCATCACATAGAATTTTTAAAGATAGAAGAAATCTTGGAGAATATTTATTATTTTTTATTATTTATTATTTTATTATTTATTATTATATTGGAGAATATTATATTTTTGCTTTACAGATGAAACACCTGATTCCCAGAAAGATGACATGAATACCCTGACTCATACAATAAGTTAGTCAAACAGCAAGGACTCTAAGAAATATATATTGTAGACTTTAGAGCAAAAAAGAGCTTAGAAAGCATTTGGTCCACTCCCTTCATTGATAAAGAGGAGTAAACTGAGGCCTAGGGAAGTGAGGCAAATGACTTTGAGTGATAATTTTAGTGGGGATTTCAATTCAGGTCTTCTGATCTTAAATACATTATACATTGAGACGTATGGGATGTTCAGGGAGAACTAACACCTCTTAAATGAGGGCTTGCTCATCCCTTTTCAGGGCTGCTCATCCACCTGTTGGTGTCCACCTTTATCCAACTCTCACCTGTGGCTCTAACAAGCTATAGCATGTTCAGTACCACCACCTGGTAAATCATTTTGACCGGTGGGCTGAACCAGGCTGAAGGAACCAACGGATCTCAAACCCATTGGTGAGGTAGGGGAACGTCTACCACAAACATGTGAAGACTTTTCCTGGTAGAATGGTCCAATGAGAACAATTTATTCAAACAGTGACCATGAAGGTGACAGAAGCAGGTGCTGGGGAGCATTTAGAGCTGGGTTGGGCCTGAAAGATGCCAAGGTCACCCACTGTGTCCCAGGCCATCACCTTAACTAACCATTAGTCTTAACTTTTGTCTTGCCACTGGACTTTGATGACTCTGGAAGAGAGTGAGGCTGATGACTTTAGTACAACTCTGACTCATTTCAACGCAATTTATGCAAGAGTCAAGGCATCACCCCAACATGCTATTGATCATTTTCAAAAATGAACAAACAATGACATTGTACATTCTACCATACTGCCCTGGACATTTTGGGATGGGTCAATATCCCAAGGGCTGGAGTTGATTAGGTGGACAGAAGTTTCAAATCCAGTGTTTTTCTTATAAGAGGCTTAGACTTCCAGAAATACCTAAAAAGCCAATGATTAAAAAAAAGGATCAGGCCTTCTTACACATCAATGTGGAGTTCTGCTGGCAGCTGAAAAATCCCACTTGGTCCTCGATGATGCATTGTTTGTGTCTTCTAAAATATTGCAATTAACCTTTGTATCACAACATAAACATTAATCACTTTAATGAAGTAAAACAAGTCCTATAGATGGCTTCCTTTCTAACTGATGTTTGGACCTGCTCTAAGGGACTAGAAGTTGCCCCTAAGCTACTAATTATTTCAAACTTTCTTAATTCCCTGAAGATCTGGCACTATTTAGGAAAATTATGGGTGAAATGTAATGACAGTTCACAAGCATACTGTACATGTCACAACTCTTATCATTTCTCATAGTTCAGGAAAGAGTGATGAGAGGGAGGCATGTAGGAACAGAAAAACAGTAAAGCAGAATCCTGGGTATGTCATATCTGGAATGGAGATTAGAACACGAATGTCACAGAACATCAGAGAATCTCAGAGTTGAAAGTGACCTTGGTGGCCATCTCATCTAATCTTTACCCATAAAGCAATCCTCATTACAATACATCTACTAGATGGGCATTCATCTTTTGTTTGAAGACCTCCAGGGAAGCCTATCCCATTTCTCTTACTTCTGCTTTCTGGACCTAAACTGATCAAGTACAATCTCTAGTTCATGTGTACTTGGAAACAGTATCAAATTTCCCCTGAATTCTCTTTTCCATATCAGATTTTCTGCACTTCCTTCATTTTATCCTTCTATATCATGGGCTATATTCTACTTGCCCTCTTTTGGATTCTCTCACATATCAATTTCTTTCATGATATATGTTGCAGCATGAATTGAACACAATAGTCAAGATGTAATTTCACCAGGGTTTTAGCAGGTGGAGTATCACTTCCTTATTCCTAGAAGCTGCCTCTCTTAGCAAAGCTCAATATCAGTTTGACATTGTTGGCAGACATCATGCTATTGACTGATATCAAAATCACAATCCACTAAAACCAATAAGACTTTAAAACTTGGGATATAAATTGTCAAAGCTAGCAGATAACTTGGAACAGATTGTAAAATTTCAGACCCAGAAGTGAGCTTAGAATACTAAACATAGAAGGACTGAGTTGGAAGAAGCCTTAGCATATAGAACCTAGAATGTTGGAATCATAAGACAATTTGGAACAGAACATGGAATTCCAGAGCTGGAAAAGAGATCAAAATAAAATACAGAGGATTTTAGAAGTGAAAAGCACCTTAGAACATAGAATTTCAGAGTTGGAAAAAAGTCTGGAATGTTGGAATGTGGAGTGTCAGAGCTCAAAAGGAGCTCATGATATACAACATAGTCTGTCAGAGCTGCTAAGAACCAATGGTTCTTAACCGCATGTGTTTGTGTTGTATATGTGTGTGTGTGTGTGTGTGTGTGTGTGTGTGTGTGTGCATGTGATGGATGCCTTTGTCAGTTTGGTGAAGCCTGTGGACTTCTTAGAATAATTTTATTAAATGTATAAAATAGTACAAAGGATTGAAAAGAAAGTCAAAGGTTAGTGAAAATAAAGATGTATTTTTTCCATCCACGTTGACAGACCCTTTGAAATCGACACATAGACCCCAGGTCTCATTTAACCCCTTTTTATAGATCCAGAAACTAATACCCAGAGAAGAGAAGAAGCTTACCAAAGACTGATGACCAGTTATCAGTAGAGATTGTACCAAAGACAATTCCATTGACTTCAGCATTCTTTCCTTTCCAACATTCTTCCTCTCCTATCTGGATGGTGGGGGTTTTGGTGAATTCAGTTCTTGGTGTGGGGCAGGGGAGGGAGGAATGTCATTCCAAAGAAAATATTTATAAGGACCATATAGAGTAAAATCTCCTTAAACTATTACCAGTTTATGAAGAATTGAATCAGGCAGAATTCAAAACAACCACTGTTCCATCATGTTCTGTCACAATAGTTCTGGAATAATCCCAACCTGCTTAGTTCAAGATCTGTTTCCTTGGGTTTTGGTGCCTTTAATTAATAATAGTTTGCAGAACAAATCTCACTGACTTCTTGCATCTTTCTGCTAGAATCTTGCCTCCAGTTTCAGGAGTGGAATCTCAGGCTATCTGGTTGAAAGGTCCTCATTTGCTTCTCTCTCTGTCTCTGTCTCTCTGTCTCTGTCTCTCTCTGTCTCTGTCTTTTTCTGTCTCTCTGTGTCACTATCTTTTTCTGTCTTTCTCTCTCTTTCACTCTCTCTCCATTTATCTCTCTTCATCTCTCTCCATCTCTCTCTCTCCCTCCCTATCTTCCTCCATCCCTCTCTTCCTTCCTTCCCTCCTTCTTTCCTTCCTTCCTTCCTTCCTTCCTTCCTTCCTTCCTTCCTTCCTTCCTTCCTTCCTTCCTTCCTTCCTTCCTTCCTTCCTACCTCTCTTCCTTCCTCCCTTCATTCTCTCCTTTATCCTTCATCGAGAGTGAGGTTGACAGCTTTGTGCAATTCTACCTCACTTAAATCCAGCTCATGTGAAAGTCAAGACATCAGCCCATGTTGAAAATAAAGGGCAAACAATGAGAGAAATATGGTATGACCTTAAGAATTTCACCTTTATTTCTCCAAACCTCAGTTTTTTCATTTGTGATAAAACTTGCATCATCTCCCTCATAAGACTGTTGTAATGGTAGAACTTTCTACGCTTAAGTGTTAAGGAAGTGTGTGTGTGTGTGTGTGTGTGCATGTGCAATTACTTTTTTGAAAAAAAAATGTAGCTAAGCTTATTAACTTAACAACAATATCTACTTTCTCCATTTATAGCCAAAAGATGAATACTAATGTCATGAAGAAAAATTATCAAAAGTCATTAAGGGTTCAATGTGCTCTTCTTGTGTGTAAATTTCCTGGTTGCTCCAATTTTTTGTAGTGCTAAAATTTTCTGGGGACCACCTTCAACCCTCCTCCCTTTGGCCACCTTCCTTCAGGTCAGAGAGTCCAGCTGGGTATTTGAAAGCAAGAAGGCTGCCTGATCCTGTGGCCAGGAGAGTAGACAGCCAAGAAAGATAATTATTCCAATTTACATAAATCATTTTGTTTTTAATTGGGGATCAGAGAAGGAATCCATGAATGGGAGGAGCGAGGGCAGGGGAAGATCATTACATCAATGGGTTGATCCCAATTGGATGAGATTCAGAACTTGAGGAAGGGGACAGCAAAGCCAGATCATTACTTTTATTTAAATAAATTGATATATTGTTGATCAAAGATAGAGGGTGGGGGATGGAGGCACAGGAATGTGCTTCGTGGCAAGGACACAAGAACATTCATCCTTGAGGAGTAGCTATCAAAGCAGTAGGGCCAAAGTGCTCTGTGAAACACTGTCTTCCAGCACCTTCTTTGGCCGGTACTGGGAGAATGGAAGGGGTGAGGGGAGAAGGGGGCTTAAGGGGTGGGAAATGACTACAAATTAAACTCCGCAAACCCAGGGTCTTCAGAGGCTCCTGGGAAAGAGCCAGAGCCTATCTGGTTGGTTGCACCAAAGTTTCCGGGCGCCATCGTAAATGGAATTCACAGCTTACTTTAAGTAGTTGGGAAGCCCCATAAATTCTGATTCTTGCACTCATCACAGCAGAGCTCCCCTTCTCTCCCCACAACCATTCTCCCCTAAGGAGGTCAGCAGCTGCCCTGTGGTCATTGAGCTATGATTTAGAGCCTTCCAGATAGAGAGGCAGTAAAAACAACCCAGTGAAGCCTTTCTGTAATGTTTTCCAGGGGGTTGCAATTCTGAACATTTTTATGTGGGGAAATACAACATGAGGCCAATCCCACTTTACTGCCTGTTTGCTAGAGCTCCAGGCCATGAACTTCATGAGAAGGTGTTAAAATCAGAAGGCATTCCAGCGACGGGGTCCAGCATGTACACACTGTGGCGGTGGGGGAAGATGTCTCTAGAATGGTCTCTCTAGCAGGCAGGTCCCCCTAAGGATGGAAATTTCCATCTATTTTGCTTCTCCCTCATCTCTGCTCTGCACTTGCTCAAAGGTTTTTAATGCTGGGGTTTTAATTTTCTTCTACAGCAAAGAGACACTGAGCTCCCTTCTGTCCATTAAACATCCTTAAAATCTCATTCTTCTCATAAAATCTTAACTAATAGTAAAGTAAGAATAAGCAACCTTAGCATGTTCCCCAATTGCATGCATGGATATTTTTCTGGGCAGTTAGAAAGAGTCACTGGAAAACTACCTCGCCAGGTCTGAAGGAGCTATATCCCCCTTGGAGGCTTCAATTCCTCAGGCCACCTGCGTTTATGTTTAGATAATGAACCTGTTGTCTGACTTCCTCTACAACAACTCAAGTGTTTTTTAAATAAGCAGGAAAAAAATGGAGCAGGGAAACTTAATTCCCTGGCTGAAGCAAGTTGGTAAATCTAGCCAAACGTCTTTATTTTATTTTATTTTTTTACGGTACATTAAAGGAACGTTTTTATTTAGCGCTGCTATAGATCTTCACATTATGGGGAAGTGGGTGCTTTTATTGCCTTTTTTGTCTCCAGAGTAGATTCCAGAAGACACTATCCTCTTCCCTCTCCTTGAGTGCTCCTGCTCTGACATCCAGGAGGAAGACCCTGAGCCTGAGCCAATGAATTTGGCTAGGCTTAATTGAAGGCTGTAGAGAATGAACTTTCTGTCCTCAGGCTGCCTTGGACTTTTGCTTAGGCACTGAAGGAGTAGGGGCAGAGTTCTATTTCAAATGGCATCTGGCGTTGAGTAGAAATTGTTACCATCTGGGGGGTGGGGGGGAGGTGGTGGAGTAGAGTGCATTCATTCCTTCACTAGGTATTAAGCAATATAACCAGTGCTGGGGATACAAAGACAACCATGAGTAATCTTTTCCCTCAAGGAAAGGACATAGTGTTAGAGAAAAACAATATATACACAGATGAGAAATTCTACATATGTAATATAAATATGTTTCTAAATATACTCATATTTATAAATATAAAATTATATATAACAGAATTATGTTACATGTGAGATATTATATAACATTGTTATCTAATATGTCATTACTTATTATTGTACATACAGATATAGATAAAGTAAATAGAGGGAAGGGTCTTAGTGACTAAAGCTATCGAGAAAGGCCACTTATAGGAGATGGCAGAAGAACTGATTTTTTTTTTGAGGTAATCAAGGTTAAGTGACTTGCCCAGGATCACACAACTGAAGTGTGATTTGAACTCTGGTCCTCTTGACTCCAGGGCCTATGTTCTATCACTGTACCTTCCAGTTGCCCCACAAGAATTGATCTTTGAAGGTAGATAAAGTATTTTAAGAGGTGGCAGGAGATTTCCAGACATGAGGAGCAGCCTTTGCAAAAACAAAGAGATGGGAGACCCATGACAGGTAGAGTAGGATCAGATGGTGGAGGGCTTTGTATGCCAAACAGAAGACTTTATGTGGTATTGGGAGGCAGGGATCAGATGAAGCCAGCTCAAACTGGCTCTATTAAGAGCTTATTATTAAATTGCTATGTGAGTATTCACATCTTGGAAATTACTACATTCAGGACTTGGTTTATTGTTTTATAGAGTTAAGAAAGTGATGAGGAAAATGTTAATAATGTGGATTAAAAAGTATGTCCTTGGCATTGTTTTTTTCTTTTTTAATAGAGCTGGTTGTTAAATATTTAACAGTCCACTCCTACCAGGACAAACAAGGAAGCTACTGGGGATTCTTTAGTAGGGGAGTGACATGGTCAGACTTGAACTTTAGAAATACCACTCTGACATCTTGGAGTGACAAGAACATTGTCTTTGCAATGAGGTGACGTAGGTTCAAGTGCTCAGCCTACTATTTAATTAGCTATGTAACCTTAGATAAGTCATTGAACTTCTCTGCATATAAATTTCCTTGGCTGTGGTGCAGGGAGGAAAAATTGGATTGGGAGTCAAGAGATGTAAGTTTGAGTTCCAGTTCAGCCAAGAGCTTCCTTGTGACCTTATCCAAGTCCCTTATTCTTTGCCTTTCTCTTTGCTATAAGATTGGCTTACATGAGCCCTAGGGTGTCTTATTACTTTAGATCTAATGTTACTTGATTTCCTTTCTACCAAAGAGCTAAAGTTTCCTGAATTTTGATACAGATGGAAGTTTTGAGATGATGAAGATGAAATAGCGGTAGGATTCTGGGAAAGAACTATTCAGTGCTGTCTACCCCATCACCTTCTTCCTGAGTTAAGTTAAACCTAATCAACCCCTCTCCTGGTCCATGCTCATGAACTATTGATGTCCAAAGGAATTTTAGAGTTCCTAGATTGGATCATACACTATCAGCCCAATTATGAGCCTTAGAGTTAATTTCATCTCTCCTTATTTTACAGATGGCCAAACTGAGGCACAAAGAAAGAGGAAATGCATTGTTCAAGGTCAAATTGCAAGAGACTAGAAACTAGGTCTCCCAGTATCTAGTCTTATATGGAGAAAAGGACAGGAACAGACCTGGGAGCCAGGAGATCTGGGATCAGCTCCTAACTTTAATAGTTCAAAGCTTGGAGACAGGGAAAGCCAGGTGGTCTTCCAGAGACTTAGGCCTTCTTCTGTTAAATATACATAAGCTATAATACCCAGAAAAGCTTTCTCATGAGGCATACTGGACGGAAAGAGCTTAGTGAACCTTAGAGAGCTAGAAAAACTGTCAAAACATTTATATTTCAGAGTTCCCAGAGGCCACACCTATGGATGTGCAACATGCACCTAAAATAGAAGCCATCCCAATCTACTTCCTAGGATATTTCACTGCCTGTTTGTTCGCAAACCTTCCCCTCCTAACCTTCCTAGAACCATTTTTTTTAAGTGGAGGTGATGCATCTTGAAAAGCCTTGCTTAAAAACAAAACAAAATGCTTTCCCTGTTTCTGAACTCTTCACAACATATATTACATCTGAACTGATTTTTTTCATGTATTCATTCATATAGCAACACAGTTTTCCTCTGGCTTGCATGGACAGTGCAGGGGATGGACAAAGAGCAAGGACATAGATACACACACACACACACACACACACACACACACACACCCCACACTATACGCAGATAAGTATATATAATGTATATGTATATATTGGCATGCATAATATATGTATGTATGTATATACATGTGTAGCATTTAAATATATTTATAGGTGCATATATACACACATACATACAGATGTTGATGTTGCCGTATAGATACACAAAGTCTACTTCTACGTAGATATAGTGTTTCTCTTCTAGTAGAATGGATACAGATGGTTCCATGGATGGAGCACCGGGCCTGGAGTAAGGAAGTCCTGAGTTAAAATCCAGCTTCAGACAATTACTTTGTGACCATGAGTAAGTCACTTAACCAGTCTGCCTCAGTTCCCTTAAATGTAAAATGATGGTAATAAACAATACCTACCTCCCAGGATTGTTGTAAGGATTAAAGGAGATAATATTTGCCAAAACATAGCACAGTACTCAGCACATAGTAGGGAATTTACTGAATATGAATTGGATTGAACAGGGACTTTAATTTGTGCTTTTATAACGTCTTTCTTTATTTTTAATATTTTGACAATGGAATTTCAGTGTGATTGGTTTCCTTTGAGATCTTATGGATCTTATTTTATGCATTTTAAAACATTATTCTGAAACAACATCCACAGGGAGGGAAGGCTATGAAAATTAGATTGGAGCTAGGAGCCCCCTCACGGACTATTTAGTTATCTTGGGTATCAGCTACTAGTAGACATTTTTGCTCTGCCCTTTCCATGGTCACTCTCCATGCGGACGAAACTGACTCAAAGGAAGAAGTGTTCACTTAGAACTTAGAGCTGCCACCTCTATTATGAGATATGCCTGTCCCATCCACACAATGGCAGCCCTTTCTTGATCTACCTCTTTTTGTCCAATAGAGCTATATAAACCCCAGTAATACCAACAAAAAGTTTTTCTCTTTCCTTAACTGTTTTTCATGAGCCTCAGCATTTTTTGGAGGAATGTATAATGATTTGATCCATTGGTTACATGTTCTTGATTTCATCTTTTGTATACATATTTTTTTAAATCTAAATAGGTTCGTCAGCTTCTTGTACATCCACACTGGTCTCTTCAGATAGATAATTCTTTTCTTTCTCTTCATGATTTTTCCTTTAGATGTCTTATTATATCTTTCTTGAGAATGAACCATTCTACTTGGGCTTAATTCCACTGTAGAGTTTTATTCCATAAGATATTAACAATCCTTTTCTATGAACCCTTTGGACTTTGCTCTTCCTAAATCTAAGGTGAATATCATATCATACCCAGTTTTTCTATCCTCTAGCTCTCACATAGACTGCTCATTTCTCCCACAATATTCCCATGATTTTCATTCCAACACCAAGTTTTATTTATATTGGTGAGAATCAGACCCAAAAATACAACCTCCACTTCACCATCCCATGTCAGTCTCCTCATCTATTATATCATTAAATTGTCATTAAGACAACTCCGTATATTGTTACTTTGCTTTAGGTACAAAAAGCTCTCAGAAAGCTAGATTTTGAAGAACACCATAACTTTTATATTATTTTCTTTGTTAGGAGTATGTGATGTTTCTTTACCAGTTTCTTCTTCCTTCCTCTACTACGGCTGGTCTGTAAAGTACTCTGACTACAAAATCATTTGTAGTAATCATCTGTTCAACATCATCTATTCCTCTCTTCTTTGCTTTTCATTCAAATATCCACTCAAATAATGTCATGCTTCCAGTCTCCACTTCTAGCACTTGACTTTACACACAGTAGTCAACCATCTTTATCAACACAACTGTCCTACCCATCAATGCCTTTGCTTAGCTTGTTTCTTCTGAATAAGCTATTCATCCAAAGCCACATTCCAGTAATGAGTTTTATCCTACAAGACTTGGTGATATCTGAAAATTCAAATGTTCCTCCCTAAATTAAGACCTCTAATTCTTGATTTTTGCCAAACCTTTGTGCATTTGTACATAGACATAAGAAACCATGGATTTTAATGCTGGGTTTAATGTATGAGTTTTCTTGTGAATTTCTAGCTCTCTCAACTGCTATCTCTCCTTCCTTATAGCTGCTAGAGTGGCAGGTATATGTAGGTCATTTTCTCCCTCCCCACCCTTTTTAGTTAAAACCTCTTTTTGATTAAATTTATAAGACATGTACAAAGACATTTTGAACAACTTTTTATGTTCATAAAAACATAGGATCATAGACACACACCTGGAAAAGATCCTAAAGGCCATTTCATTAATCCTCTTGATTTTACAGATGAGGAAACTGAGACCAAAGGAGGTTAAGTGGCTTACCTAAAGTCATACAATTAGTAAGTGTTCAAGGTGGGATTTGAACTTCCTCTGACCCTAGAGCCCTTGCTGCTGCCATTTCACCCTGCCCTGGAAGATGCTGGATTAGATGGTCTCTTCAGTCAGAATTCTCCACTGACTCCATCTTCCAAATCAGTTGTTCACTTCTTAAATTTGCTCATCCCATGCCTTTGATGCTATAATGGAACTTTTTTTTGCCACCTACATCCCTTGTTTAATGATCAATCAGATACAAGACAAATGTGCATTAATGAGTAAAGGGCTCGAGTGAATATTAACCTGTTTTCTGGAGCTGTGTAATATGCTTCAAAGTTTGGAGGCTGGCTCAGGAGAATTAAGAATTTAGTTATATATTTAGGCCACAGACAGACTTAATGGCACCTAGGTGGGCTTTGCGTTATTGTTTGTTTGTTGTTTGCTCTTTCCTCACCTTGCACACCTGAGTCATGAGTTCCTTTGTTCAAATTCCCATGGAGCTAAAACTGTATAGATAATGGTCATTTGTGAGGACAGGAGAAACCTTCAGCCACGGAAATGCAAAGCTAAAGGGGTATTAGAGACCCCAGCTCAAGACCTCAAATAAAATAAGGTCAAAAATTTTAACCATGAGTTTGGTCACTTCTATTATAACCATTATTGCCTTCATACCCATGAGCTTTAGACTCTAAAAAAGGAAAACTTATAGAAACATCATAGCTCAGAGGGGGAGACAGTTTCTCCTGAACATAAGGGCAGATTAATATCTTGGATCTTTGAGTTACTACTTTCTTTGTGGACATGCAATCCAATTGCCACTTATGCAGTAGTGTGAAACCAGAGGCACTTGCCTCCTCCGTGGGGACCTGACAAAATATGTCATAAATTGGATGTCCCAGGACCTGTCCATCCTATAACCATATTGCAATATCTTTCTTTGCAACAAAAATTTTATACCAGGGAACTAAATAATTCTTTTAACTAGAGTAGTCACACATTTACCGCAAAATTATCTATTTAGGAAACATTGACTCTCTCTAAATGATGGAAAAAAACAGCATCTCACCAGCCTTTGAAATATAGATTATCAGCCATGATGAAAAACACCACCTTTGCCCTCATGTTCCTCAGCTTGTTGCCTAGTATGTCTTAATCTTTATTGCCTTTTTAGTTTTCTTGCCTCCCATCATTATTGCTTATGCCTAAGTGAAACACTGGAAGTACTTAGTCGTTGTCCATTAACATGACTCATCAGTTTAAGAGCAGAGAACTATAGGAGCTAGCAAAAAGGCATATGTCATTAAATTGATGGCACCCCACCTGCATCAGTCTTTCCAGCTCTGCAAATGGGCCAAAAGCTAATTCACTTAGGAACAATCAACTAAGATTTATTTTAAAAGTGACTACTGTGGGATCACTGAACTAAACACTAAAGGAGATACAAAATTTTAGCTAAGACTCAGTCCCTTTCATCTTGTATCTCATTCTACTAGTAGAACAGCATACTTATATAATGTGTACATAATATATGTCTGTGTAATATATAAAAATGTATCTTTCAAAGGCATAAAATGCTATATTAGTTCCAAGGAGAAGGTTATCATGATCTAGGGAGTCAGGAGATTGGAGTGGGAGGAGATGGCAAGACTAGGGAAGGCTTCACAGAAGAGCTGGCATTGGTTGAGGTTTTGAAGGATAAACAGAGACTAAGCAGATGAAGAGGGAAAGGAAGGATATTCTCAAAGTTGTCAGTGCCTGGTTCTTTGACATAGTAACCCTTCAAAGACTTTGACACAAGTGTCCTTTCCTCAGCCCTCCACCACATCTCATCTCCAAGCTAAACATCTTTAATTGCTATCCACATAAGGATATATGCTTAAAGTACTTCATTATACAGGCTGCCTTCCTCTGCATGTCTTCTCCTTGACAATATGCCTCCCAGACAGATGCACCTAGAACTGACCACAAGTCAACTTCATTTCATGAATGGGTATTTGTGACTTTAGTGTGAACACTGGTATAGTAGAGAATCACTAAAAGATAAGGAGAAAAATATGATTCAGTACTAAGGAACAGAAAAAAAAATGTCTTTTGGACTACTCAGAAGGCTCACTCCTTTATTTCCTTAATATTATGTTCAAAAACAGTGAAAACAATTGTATCCAAAAGAAAAGGAAATGATTGGTTACCAATGTGAAAATCATTTCCTCCATCCACTGTTTTATAGAGAGTGGTATCAAACTTCATTAGAAACTTGAGATTGATCACCTACACATAAGAATCCCTGTGGACCGTCTATTGACTTTGTTTTAAAGTGTAATGTTATCTATGTTTTATTGTATTTTTATTTTGCTAAATATTTCCCAATTACATTTTAATTTGGTTCAGGCTGTACTCAGGAAGACTGTGGAATGTGTTGGACATCTCTACTGTAGGAGATGAGTTTCTCAAGATAGTACTCATCTTGAAAGCATCCATCTCCAGACTAGGCACAAGGTCTCCTCCATGAGATCCATAACCATTGAGAAGGATAATATGGTGGACAGAGTAGCAGACCTGCATTCTCATCCCATCTCTAATGCTTCCAAGTTGTGTAACCATGGGCAAACTACTTCATCTCTATGATCCTCAGTTTTCTTCTTGGAAAATGATGATAATGTTCCTTATACTATAACGTCATTGGAATGCTGTGAATCTCAAATGAGATGTGTATAAAATAATGTGGAAACTTTAAAGTGCTACGTCAACATCAGTCACTATTGTTGTGGAAGTGTGATTTACTGTTATCAAGACAGTAGAGAGGCAATGTCTCAGAGTGGATAGAGAGTTAGCCTGAAAGCTAGGAAAATCTGAGTTCGAGCCTTAACTCTACTCTGACTATGTCTCCCTGGGCAAGTCACTCAGCATCATGCAGGCAACTCTGAAAGGCCACAAGTCACAGAGAAGGTGCCCTCCGACATTAGCAAAGGGAGTTTCTTTACCTGGGAGTTGCATTTATCAGTGAAAGTGTAGGACCAGACCCCATATCTGTCCTTCTTGTCAAACAGAACACCCTTAAGAGATCCCTAGCCCTTATGCCTCTTTTCTTTCCCTCCTTTGATAGCTACCCTCAGAATTATAGAAAGATATTTTCCAAAAGCCGAAAGTCTTCTGAGAGCCTAACCATTTTCAATCATGACAATAAGACTCTCTCAGTCCTTTTCTAGCATGCTGACACTGGAAAAGAATTATTCACTGGTTTCTGCTGGGCAGTTGTGCAGTGTGCATATGTGTATGTGCATGTGTGTTCGTAGGTTTGTATGTTATGGCTAAATATATGCACTTGTCAAAAGACTTTATTCTTGGATTTAAATAAGAGACAATAACTATGACTCCTCCTCCTCCTTTTTTTCTAAAACATATGACTGGATCCACATGCAAATTTTAAAGAAAGTGCAGATTTATAAGTAAAGCCCCTGTTGCAAATGATTAAGAGGAAAATTTTCAAAGCCTTCTAAGCTTTCCTGCCCAATGATCAACAGGAGCTCTCGGCATCCCGGATGCAGGACAAAAGCCTTCAAATTTACAACCAGGAGAGGAGTCTCTTTGTGAGACTAGAGTCTCAAGTTCAGGAACTTCGCTTCTATAGGAAAGCACTCATTTTAACTAACGAAGTCCAGGGTCATTGGCCTCTCAAATGAAACAGATAAGCCAACAGAGGGTTCTTGTCAGAAACAAATGTTATGTCTCTCCCTACTGAAAAGCTTAAAGATGTTATCAGCAAAAGTCTAGTTGGGCCTAAAATGGGTCCCAGAGAAGTAATATTAACCAGGCTCCTGGCAGATCATTTATTTATCTCACGCTAAATTCAATAAAGAGACCCATATATAAGTGCGGGAAAATAATGCAGCTGCTGGTAATTTATCATTGGATGGAAAGTCATTGTTAGCCTTATCTCTCCAATGATGTTCTATTTCCAACTGGTAATGAATTATGGGGCTTGCCACATCTCTCCTATGTGACAGGTCAGCACGGCCTGGCTGGGCACCTTACTGTATTTATGCAATCAATAGACAATATGCCAAGAAAACATTGGCAGCCCATTTGGGACCCTGCCCTCCATGGGACTGTGGGGCTTCTGCATCTGGGGTAGTCAAGTTCTGGAATGGCCCACCCACTCAGCTACAGGAAACACTGGGTTTGTTTGAGAGTTTTGGGTTGTTTTCTTTTTTCCAAAGTGGGTTTCTTCTTCCGAATGCACCTTTATGGAAGGAAAAGAAAGAAAACCTTTTAATTAGGGAGCATTCTGTTCCTTCAGAAGCTGGCTGAGCCTTTCTTTATTAAAGAGGCTTATTAAGCCCAGTATGGGGGAGGGGAGGATGACAAAGAGAATGAGAGAAGGTAGCTTATATGTTAGAAGTCAAGAGGGTAGTTTCTTTATGGGAGAATGATGTGGATTTTAAGGATTTAAAACCCGTCAAAGCTGACCCTGTTGACTGAGATGGGGCTAAAGGCATTCTTATGTCTACCGTGTCTGAGACTTGTCTGCCTAAACTCAGATTCTGAAGGCTGTCCAACACCCATGTTGTGAGAAACCATTGAAGAGATCTGATTGTTCAGGAAACAGTGGGTGGAATCAGCCAAGAGAACTCTTGGTTTTGTCTTTGTTACACTTGAGGACATTTATTTTCTTCTTGTGGTCCATTATCTTGCTTTTTTTACCTTTTCCCTGCCCTCCCCTCCTCTTCCCTGTCCTCCCCTTCTTTTTCTCCACTTCCTATTCTCTCCCTTCCTATCTTCTCCTCTCTTGCCTAATCCCCTTCCCTCTTCTCTTCTCTTTTCCTTTCTTCTCCTTCCTGTTGCTCTCTCCCTTCTCCTTTATCTTTATCTTTCACCTTCACCTTCCCCCAACTTTCCTTCTTCATCTCTTTCTCTCCCTCCTTCCCTCCCTCCCTCCTTCTCTTTCTCTCTCTCTCTCTCTCTGTCTCTCTCTCTCCCCTTCTCCCTCCTCCCCCCATCTCACATTCACCCTCTCCTTTCTCCTTCCTCTCTTTTTCTTGTGGCAAGCTCCATAATTCATTACCCCAGTCCCCTCCCCACTCCTCTTCTTCCCTCTCCTCCCCTCCCTTGTGAGTGTCCCCAACTTAAGTACTATGATTGTCCTGGGGAGAAGGAACTAAATGTACAAGTCTACCAGATAGGTCATACTATTCTGTCCTTTTTATAGACACCACAATGAATCCTGTTCATTTCATAGCTGGGATTCAGGATGATTTATCCTTCCCAGGGTAGGACAAGGACAGCAGAGCAAATAAGGGCAGGGCAAGGTAAGAAACAGAAGGAAAGAAGACGGGAGGAATGGATAAAGGAGATTGGAAGGCCCTCCCTATATAGGGTCAGAGGGATTTCTACATTCTAAGAGAGGGCTCCCTCCCTTACCAGTAGACATGCCAACATGTCAGTCAATTATAAGTACCTACTAAGTCAAGAGAAGTAATTCTTGTTTGGAGTTAGAGGAGAGGAGGTTAAGTCATTAGTGTGTGAACTTTTTGAGATAAGGAACCTTTAAAAAAAGCTTTCTTTGTATCCCCAACTCTTTAGTATATAGCAAAGGGAAAGGAAGGGTAGGGAAAGGAAGGAGAGGGGAGGGAAGGAGAGAAGAGGGGAGAGGAAGAAAAAGGAAAAAAGAGAAGGGGAGGGGAGGAGAGGGAAAGGAAGGGAAGTCTATTTGGGGAAAAATCAAAAAAAAATCACACCTTCCATTGAATGAAAACCAAGAAGTCTAGCTTTGTGTTCGTGATGAACATTATTAGAGCAGATTTCACTTTACCACTAGGCAGCCTCTGTCTCCCAGTCTTCTAACCACCAAAGAATCTGCCATGGACTCTGTGAAAACCATAAGGAATGAAAAAGATCAGTGTCCTTAAATCTGTTGGAAAAAAAATAGGATGAGAGAATTACCTGCATTTCATTAGACACTTGGGGCTAAAGAGCATAACTTTGAAAGAATTGTCCTATCTTCCTTCCCTTATTTTTCCACTTATAGGCACACACTGTGTTTCATTTATACTACAATGTGGGTAAAGAGTACCAAGGATCCCTTCTGCCACCTCCTATCTGAGGCTGGGCCTCAGCTTGTACCAATGTTTAGGCAGCAGGGAATCCCCTCTGGGGCAGAGAACCCATGATGGGAGCTAGAAGAGCAAATAGAAACTTCAGAGGCAGGTCAACTTGGTGGCAGGATGTCTGTGGAGAGCTGTAATCCAAAGGTCTTTGGCAAACGGCAGCATAGGTTATAGCTCACATTTGAAATTAGTACTTTTATAGCTTATCTCATTTGATCCTATGAGATAGGTGATATTATTACAGATGAAGAAGCAGAGGCACAGAGAAGTTAAGTTGCCGGGTATCATACAGCTAGTAAACGTCAGAGGCAAGATTCCAATTCAGATCTTCCTGACTGCAACTCCCATGCTCTGTCCATTGTAGTACAAGACTGCTGGAGCAGACTTGGAGCCAGCCCGTCATTCAGTCACCTCGTCAACGAACACACATTTATTAAGTGTATGCAGTATTCTACATGCCTTGCTAAAAGCTAGAGATCCTACAAAAGGAAAACGACAAAGAAAACTGAAACAAATCCCAGTACTTGCCCTCAAGAAGCTCATGTTCTAATTGAGGAAATAGAAATCACTAGGTAAGATACATATAGAGTTGATGCAAGGTGATCCCAGTGGGTACGGCACTAGCAGCTATGTTGGTGGAGAGAGGTAGTAACCAGGAATAAGACAGACAATATTGAATTTGAACTGAGTCTTGTAAGAAGTCAGAGGAGCTAAGAAGTGTAAGCGAGGAGGGAGAGGGTTCCATGTATGGAGACAGCACCCCCCCCAAAGTCCAGCGGAGGTAGATGGAATGTCCTTGTTGGAGGAGAAGCAAAGCTCATTTTAGGAACACTTTTACCTGTCAACGAGCATTAATTAAGCACTTATTATATACTAAGCATGGTGATAATCACTAGGGATACTAATACCAGCAATAAATGATACTTTCCTCATGGTATTTGCATTCGAATAAAAGGTAACTGAAAGAGGTAAAGCTGGAGGGCAGAGCTAAGGTGCCCACGTAGAGGGAAGGGAAGGAAAGTCCAGAAAATCAGGAGTGGAGAATGGAGAAGAATGAAGACACAGATGGGTCTTTTTCTTAAAAATGGTTGTTCTCGGAGGAACCAGCCATTCAGAAGAAGGGAATGCAAGGGCAGAAGCATGCTTCCCAAAATAGTTACTGTGAGAGGCGGGAGAAAAGAATGAACTTCAGAGGAGGGTTCAATGAGAGTGGAGACTAAGGAGGAGGAGTAGGGGTGCTTTGGAGATTCTACTGGGGAATGGGGATCTTGGCACAGAGGAAGCCCAACCTGGAATGCAGTCACACCAGGAAGATAACACCCTCCAGAGTTTAGGCCTCACCTCTCTTCACATTGGGATGGGAGGGGGAAGATAAAGTAGGACCACAGAAGATGAGCATCATGACTGGCCCCTGAGTACAGTGGCTTGTGGCAGTTGTTGCATGAGTGAATGTGATGATGGTGGTCATTGAGGGAGAAAAGCATGCTTTTATGTGAAGAAGCATGACTCCCCCATGTTAAGGTCCTAGGCAGCTAGGTGACAATGGATTGAGTTCCAATTATGCCTCAGGACAATCATTAGCTGTGCAACCCTGTGCAAATTATGCAACTTCTCTGGGCCTCAATCTACTCATCTGTAAAATAAAGACATTGATCTCCATGTCCTCTAAAGCAATTTTAGCTCTAAAGCTACAGACCTGTCATCCCTTAATGACTGGTGTTAGAAGGTCTGTAAGAAATTAAGAGGCCAAAATGAAGAGAGAGAGTACTCAACGCAATGCTTTGAATTCTAGTCTTTGATGGGTGACTCCTGCTGGACTTTGTACATTCCCAGCACTATCATGCTGCCATGACCACGGCCATGATGAGATGCCAAGCTTTCTCTTGACTCCAGTATTTGTGTCAGCTAATGGGTTCATACATTCTGATACTGCTTCATGCTGATTGGACTTCTCATACTTCTTCAATTCCATCATGGCCATGCAAACCCTAAGTAGATTCATTGTTGTATATAGGACCCATCTAACATCCTGAGACAGAAATTCCATGCATCTTCTACTAGATTAGCATTTGCCTGTTAAGAAGCAAACTCTGCTTCATCTGTATCTCTCCCTTCTGGGCACATCTATATCCTGGCACAGTTGAAATGGGAATCCATGTTCTCCTCTTGGTTCTACCACTGACTCACTATGGAACCTGGGAGGAGTCACACTCTCCTCTTCTAAGTACAGGCTTCCCCAGCCATAAAACAAGCAAGTTGGAGTTGGGCCAGAAGGTCACTACGTTTGCTGCTAGCTCTTATTTATGTCTTAAGGTCAGGCTGTTAAAAATTCTCCCTTTTCTCGAGATTCCTCTAGCTCTTTAATCAAAACTGAGAAGATCAAAAAAGATAGTATAAGTAAAGCAGTATCTGGTACAGAGCAGGTAGTCTCTCCCTCATTAGAATTCTCTTCTACCTCGGAAAATAGGACCATGAATCCAGAGCTGGGAGGGGCATCTCAAGCTATCTAGTCACGCAATCAGCCAATAAACATTTATTGAGTGCCGACTATTTGCCAGGCTGTGCTAAGGGCTGGGAATAAAAAAAAGAGGCCAAAGATAGTCCTTGCCCTTAAGGAGTTCACCATATCCCCCCACCTCGCTTTTGTGCCTCCAGAAACAATGTTCTGCTAGTATTGTTTCATTTTTTCTTTGTATTATTTCCCCCATTAGACTGTAAACTGCTGAAAGACTTGTTTATCTTGAAATAATAATGATAATAATAATAATAATAAATATCTAGCACTTTGTAGGGGCAGCTGGATGGCACAGTGGATAGAGTGCCAGTTCTGGAGTCAAGAAGACTCATCTTCATGAGTTCAAATCTGGTGTCAGACACTTATAGTTGTGTGACCCTGGACAATTCACTGTTTTCCTCATTTTCCTCATTTGTAAAATGAACTAGAGGAAGAAATGGCAAAAATCTCCAGTATCCCCAAATGGGATCAGAAAGAGTCAGACCTGACTGAAAAACAGTGAACAAAAAAGAAATATTGCCAAGGGCTTAATAAATATTATCTCATTTGGTCCTCACAACAAGTCTGGGAAATGAATGCTATTATTATATTATCATATTATAATTTTATAATATTATATAATATATAATATAATATATCATAATATTATATAATATATATAATATAATATTATCTTATAATATTATTATCTCTATACTACTAATGAGGAAGCTGAAGCAAACAGAGGTTGAATGGCTTGTCTAAGGACATACGACTAGTAAGTGTCTGTCAGGCTGGATTTGAACTCAGGATTTCCTCACTCCAGACCTAGTACTCTATCTACCACAGCACTTTAGCCAGTGTGAAGGCTTGTTAAAATGTCTTGTTAGGATAAATTCTTGTTAAAATGAATTGTGGGGTGGACATCCATTTGTGGATGAAGGAGACCTAAATTGAGAACTGCCAAGGCATGCTTTGTTCTCAGAATTAGTAGTAAACAAATATTTATACAATGATTTGATGTTTGCAAATTCCTTTAAATATACTATTCTATTTGACAATCACAATTACTGAGGTAAGTGCTATTATTAGTGTGTCTTCACAGATGGGGAAACTAAGGGTGTTTAATGCTAAATGACTTATCCAAGGTCACAAAGCTTAGTACATGTCAGAGGTAGGATTGGAAACCAGGTCTTATAAATACAAATCCAGCAGTCTATCTACTGTCTGTTTATAGGATCCTGAACTTGCTAACAGTCCTCCCATTTATTCAGGAATATAGAAGGCAAAAATAATTCTGGAGACATTGTACCTTCTAATAAGATGTGAGACGAAGGGTTTGTTTTGTTTTCTTTTCCCTTACAGACTGTGGAACATGAGAGACATATGGATCTTGTAAAAATGAAGGACAGATATAGGATTTTAAAAAACACATAAACATTCTGGGACCTTCACTGGGAGGAGATTAGGGATACCTCTTTTTCCCTCACAAATGCCAAGAAAAGTGGCCAAGATTTTCATGCATATTTATATTTTTACTGGGGAAGAAAACAGCCCCTATTTTAGCTCTTTTGCTTGGCTCTCTGACATATCTAACTGCTCTATGATGAGCTGTTGACTTTCACAAAGTTTGAAGCATAATAAATAGTTGCCAAACTTGCCTTACCTCCCATTTTGTGTTTTTTGTCTGTTGCAATTAAACAAAATGGTAGCCAAATAAAGACTGATAAGTCAATATTTGGAGAGCTAAATTTTAATGGATTTCAGTAGTTAAACCACAGGTCTAAAAAAATGTATCCCAAGAAAAAAAGTAACTTGGTTAGTTGGTAATGCACTTTGAAAGAAAATAGAAATATTGTCTACAGAAGTGATATAGTATACACAGGGTTGGGAATTGGATTTAAGACCTAGCTCTTCCCTATGATGTTGCTTTAGTCATTTGCTTTCCTGGAGACTCAATTTCCCCATTTGTAAAAGTAGAAATCTGGAGTAGATGAACCTTAAGGTGTCTTTTCTTTTTGATAGTCTGCCTCTGTAATTTACATTATATAAAACCACATCTATGACTGGGAAAGAGGATGGACTGGTCATGGAATGGAGGAATAATTAATAAAACCTAAGTGCTCCATTGGAATCCCATCAATGTTGAGAAACAAATAAAGGCCCTCACCTTTCTAAGACAAGTAGACCTTCCCCCTTTCCCCTGCAGACTCCACTCTGCCTCAGGGAGAATTTGCCTAAGGAGATGAACAAGAATTGACAGATGTGGGTGGACTTTGAGCTATACTATGGAAGGGAATACCCAAGTTGATGAGATAGAAACTCTATGAAACTACTAAAATAAAAATTATTCTTTTGTCTTCATTGGTGTAATAAAAATGAGACAAAACTAAGAGATACAAATAAAGATTTTTAAGGAAGTTAAATTTAAAGCAAACTGGGATGGACAATTTGAAACTTTGTTTGGGACCACAGTAAGGTCTTCCCCTCCCTGGTCCCCATAGAAGCAGAAATGTTTGCATGGGATTCTTAGCAGTGGCCAGAGAACACAAGTTGTGTTGGTTTTGCCTTGACACTATTTGTTAAGACAATATTCTGATCTCCATTCTCACTGTCTCTACCCTATCTCAAATCTTCATTTCCTCTCACCTGAATTATTCTAACAGTTTTTTGTTTCCATTCAGTCATTTTCTTCAAAATCTTCATGACCCCATTTGAGGTTTTCTTGGCAAAGATACTGGAGTGGTTTTCTATTTCCTTCTCTAGCTCATTTTACAGATGAGGAAACTAAGGCAAACAGGGTTAAGTGACTTGCTCAAGGTCACACAGCTAGTAAGTATCTGAGGCCAGATTTGAACTCTCAAAGTTAACTCTTGACTCCAAGCCCAACACTCTTTTCATTGCACCATGTAAAAGTCTTTTAGCAAGTTTCTATGGTCTCCTAATCTCGATTCTCTTTCTGTTTTTCGTGAATGTTTTTAAAATACAACTCTGAGGGGAGGAGCCAAGATGGTGGAGTAGAAAGATGCACATATGCTAGCTCTGAACCCACAGCACATAAAATACCTGTAAAGAAGACCTCCCAACAAATTCTGGAGCAGCAGAAGCCACAGAACAATGGAGCAGAGGAGATTTCTGTTCCAGAGAGACCTGAAAAGCCCATGCGAAAGGTCCATCGCACCCTGGACCCAAAGCAGAGCCCAGCCCTGCCTTGACCACACGGCACTGAGAGGAGCAGATCTGAGCAGGCTTCAGGGGCATAATCTCCAGTGGCCGCACAGGTCCCTCCACCCACAGGCACCAAAGGTCAGTGAGAGAGTCTTTTTGGCTCCCCAAGAGGGGAGTGGGGTGTCCCCATAACTCAGGCCCCCTTAGGAGGCAGCAGCAGAGGTGGCAGAGGACAAGGGCTCCCAAAGCAGGCAGGAGCCCAGATCTATTGTTGAAGGTTTCCACATAAACCCCCTGAGGGACCTGAGCCCCATGTGGTGGCCCTGCCCCCACCTGAGCACCTGAACTTAATCTCACACTGAATAGCAGCCCCACCCAAGCCAAAAGCCCTGAAGCTGGGAAGCAGCATTTGAATCTCAGACCCCAAGCGCTGTCTGGGCAGATCTGGAGGTGAGGTGGGTGTAGAGAGGACACCCAGAAGTCAAGTAACCTGCTAGGAAAATGCCCAGAAAATGGGGAAAAAAAAATAAGATCATAGAAGGTTACGTTCTTGGTGAACAGATATCTCTTCCCTTCCTTTTCGATGAGGAAGAACAAGGCTTACCATCAGGGAAAGACATAGAAATCAAGGCTTCTATATCCCAAACATCCAAAATAAATGTTCAATGGGCTCAGGCCATGGAAGAGCTCAAAAAGGATTTTGAAAATCAAGTTAGAGAGGTGGAGGAAAAACTGGGAAGAGAAATGAGAGAGATGAAAGAAAAGCATGAAAAGCAGGTCAACACCTTGCTAAAGGAGACCCCCAAAAATGCTGAAGAAAATAACACCTTGAAAAATAGACTAACTCAATTGGCAAAAGAGGATCAAAAAGCCAATGAGCAGAAGAATGCTTTCAAAAGCAGAATTAAGCAAATGGAAAAGGAGGTTCAAAAGCTCACTGAAGAAAATAGTTCTTTCAAAATTAGAATGGAACAGATGGAGGCTAATGACTTTATGAGAAACTAAGAAATCACAAAACAAAACCAAAAGAATGAAAAAATGGAAGATCATGTGAAATATCTCATTGGAAAAACAACTGACCTGGAAAATAGATCCAGGAGAGACAATTTAAAAATTATGGGACTCCCTGAAAGCCATGATCAAAAAAAGAGCCTAAACATCATCTTTCATGAAATTATCAAGGAAAACTGTCCTGATATTCTAGAACCAGAGGACAAAATAAGTATTCAAGGAATACACCGATCACCACCTGAAAGAGATCCAAAAAGAGAAACTCTTAGGAACATTGTGGCCAAATTCCAGAGCTCCCTGGTCAAGGAGAAAATATTTCAAGCAGCTAGAAAGAAACAATTTAAGTATTGTGGAAATACAATCAGGATAACACAAGATCTAGCAGCTTCTACATTAAGGGATCGAAGGGTGTAGAATATGATATTCTAGCAGTCAAAGGAACTAGGACTAAAACCAAGAATCACCTACCCAGCAAAACTGAGTATAATACTTCAGGGGAAAAAGTGGTCTTTCAATGAAATCGAAGACTTTCAAGCATTCTTGATGAAAAGACCAGAGCTGAAAAGAAAATTTGACTTTCAAACACAAGAATGAAGAGAAGCATGAAAAGGTAAACAGTAAAGAGAGGTCATAAGGGACTTACTAAAGTTGAACTGCTTACATTCCTACATGGAAAGACAATATTTGTAACTTTTGAAACTTTTCAGTACCTGGGTACTTGGTGGGATTACATACACACACACACATACACACACACAGACAAAGAACACAGAGTGAATTGAATAGGATGGGATCATATCTTTAAAAAATGGAATTAAGCAGTGAGAGAGAAATATATTGGGAGGAGAAAGGGAGAAATGGAATGGGGCAAATTATCTCTCATAAAAGAGGCAAGCAAAAGATTTTTTTAGAGGAGGGAAAAAGAGGGGAGGTGAGAGAAAAACATGAAGTTTACTCTCATCACATTCAACTAAAGAAAGGAATAAAATGCACACTCATTTTGGTATGAAAACCTATCTTACAGTACAGGAAAGTGGGGGAGAAGGGGATAAGCAGGGTGGGGGGGATGATGGAAGGGAGGGCAATGGGAGGAGGGAGCAATTTGAAGTTAACATTCTCGGGGAGGGACAGGATCAAAAGAGAGAACAGAAGCAATGGGGGGCAGGATAGGATGGAGGGAAATATAGTTAGTCTTACACAACACGACTATTATGGAAGTCATTTCCAAAACTACACAGATATGGCCTATATTAAATTGCTTGCCTTCCAAAGGGAATGGGTGGGGAGGGAGGGATGAAGAGAAGTTGGAACTCAAAGTTTTAGGAACAACTGTCGAGTACTGTTCTTGCTATTAGGAAATAAGAAATACAGGTAAAGGGGTATAGAAAGTTATCTGGCCCTACAGGACAAAAGAGGAGATGGGGACAAGGGAAGGGAGGGATGATAGAAGAGAGGGCAGATTGGTGATAGGGGCAATTAGAATGCTTGGTGTTTTGGGGTGGGAGGAGGGGACAAATGGGGAGAAAATTTGGAACCCAAAATTTTGTGAAAATGAATGTTGAAAGTTAAGTAAATAAATTAAAAAAAAATTAAAATAAAATAAAATAAAATACAACTCTGTTACCATCATTACCCTGATCAAAATCTTCTGCAATGCCTGAAGAATAAATTTCAAAGTCCTTCTATTAGTATTCAAGATCTTCATAATCTACCTCCTACATAAAGACCAATGTTATAATCTCAGCTCGATGCTGGCTGCATCAAGTCAGTTTCTTTAACTATGAAATGGAGCATTTGGTCTGTGAGGTCCCTTCTGACTCTAGATCTAGAACCTATGATTCAACCTTTCCAACTTCATTGTAATACCTAAACTACATAGCTGGCTGTTTCTCAAACACATCCTTCATTGTTCTCCTTCCGTAACTTTCAGCACACTATTGTTTGCACCTGTAATGTTTCCATTCTTTCTCTCACCTGACACGTTCAGCCTGCCCCTGTCAGACCCACCCCTCAAGGACTAGCTTAAATCCAGCCTCCTTCATTAAGCTATCCCTGATTTCTTGAATCAAAAATGACCTCTCCCTCCTCTGGGTTCCTGTAGCATTTTTGTACCTCTTTTCTACTTCACCTAGTAGCATAATTATCTGTAGTTACATGTAGATAAGTCAATAGGCATCCATTAAGGGTTTACTATGTGTCAGGCAGTGTGCTAAGTTATGAAGATATGAAAAAAAATTTAAAAAGGGGGAAATAATCACTGGCTTCAAGGAGTTTATATTGTAATAGGGAAGGTAAATTTCAAATAAATGGGTATGTATAGATAGAGAGTAGGAAGGTAGCTAGGTAGCTCAGTGGATAGAGTTGCCACCCTGGAGTCAAGAAATCCTTAGTTCAAATTCAGCCTCAGACATTTACCAGCTGTGTGACCCTGGGCAAGTCATTTAACCTCTGTTCGCCTTAATCTTCTAGAGAAAGAAATGGAAAACCACTCCAGTGTCTTTTGCCCAGAAAATTCCAGGGACAGTGTGGTCCACAAGGTTGCAAAGAGTTGAACATGACTGAATAACATCAAAACAGAGTAATTGCTCTAAAATTGTCACCTTTTTGAAGACAGAGAAACTTTGCATCCTCTTCCAGTTGGAGCTCCAAACTTTTCACACAGTAGGTATTCATTTTTTTTTTTGTTACATCAATGAGTGAGTTAGTGATTAAGTAAATGAGCATTTCTCACTTTTAATTCCCTCTCTTTGGGACTCAGTTTCCTCCTCTGTAAAATGAGGAATCTGTTTCCAGTAATCTCTAAGTTTCTTCTGCCCTTAGATGAATTCTCTGAGCGAGCTCCCGAATCCACAGAATGACTCTTATCCTGCCTCATAAAAGACATATGGTGCTCCAAAGAGGCCTGTGTATATATTAGGTCTGACTGACCCTTACAGAGCACAAAGATCCCCTCTGGCAAGATACTCAGGAAAAGAGGAAAAGGAAAAGCTTTGGAGTACCCTGCAAAATCCATCTTGCTACATTCACCCATCAACTTTCTAATCCACAGTCCTCTAACACTGGAAAGAAATGTCTATTTCTATTCAATCTGACTTTGGGCATGTTTGTCTCTTTGTTGACCCATTTAGCTCACTTACCCTTACCCTTCTTGAATCCTGTGTTTCTTTTTTTACAACAAAATTGGAGCTTCCTTTTTTAAGTTCTGAGACAGAGACTAGCTCAAATTTGTTGAATGATTTAACAACAAAAAGAAAGCCTTAATATACAGATTTTTTTTTTATCATCTTCGCCCAAATTTATTTCAAACCTATGGTTACTTACAGGAATAATTGCTTAACCCTTCACTGCAAACTTTTAGCCTTGGTCTCTTTCTTATAAATTGGCCCTTAAAATGATGGTTTATTGGGTATAGGGTCATCCTTAAGGTATAGTGACATGTCCCTTGCTATATAGAGAGTGCTGAAAACTGAAGCTATGGGTAGCAATCAGAGCCCTTCATTGGCTTAGAAACAATTGATTTCAGCTTTCAGTTACCAAGAAAGAATACTTAAAATAAGAAGCTGAAGGATAGTGTGCACTTCTCTCCAGCCCATCCTCTCCAGGCCACTATACTGCATGCAGCTGGCCTGCTACCCCACTCAATTCCACTCTTCTCCTCACATCCTATCTTGGGATTTTTCCAGTGCACATCTTGTACCACTTGTCCTGTGTGGGAAAATTATTACCTCTGATCTTACCAGTGGTTTTTGTCATAAAAGTATACCCATTTATCACACCGAAATGCTATGTGCTAGGTCTTTGGGACTTGCAGCTAAACCAGGAGAATAGCAGCTTGATGGACCATCTCAGTTTTATAGGCCTAGCCCTAGACTCTAGTATGCCCCCATCCTCCAACCAGAAATGTTTGCAATATGGTAACCTACTTCCTGATTCCAGTACATGGGCTTATGTTAATTACAAAGAATCACAGAATCTGGGAATTGGAAGGAATCTCAGAATGCATCTAATCAAACCCCACATATCTGAACAGGAATCTCCCCTACAACATAATCAGTGGGTGTCCAGCCTTCACTTAAGGACCTTCTATGACAGGGAAACCATCACATCTTAAAGCAGCCCATCTTATTTTGGGATCACTGGTTATTAGGACAGGTGTTCATACAATGAGTTAGTTTTGCAATAGTTTTTCCTTTGGGTCTTTGGATATTTGCATAGACAATGCTTGGCCTCTGCTATTACCCTTCCCTTCTGTCCCCTCCCACACATACATGCACATAAATTCTCATAGACTTAAAGCTAGAAGGAACCCAAGATGTCATTTTTCACAGAACATACCTACCCACATATATATATATATATGTATATATATATATATATTCATGTATGCATACACACATGCTCACACACAGTGTTGCATAGGGCATAGGATACTGGACTTGGAGTCAGGAAGACTTAGATTCAAATTGCACCCTAGACACTTCCTAACTGTGTGACCCAGAAATCACATAAGCTTTTGGTGCCTCTCTGTTCACCATCACACAGAACAGTGCCTGACACATAGTAGGCATTCAAGAAGTGCTTATTGACTTCATAAATGCTTATTGGCTCATTGACATAAAATGAGGAATTGGAATAGAGCTCAGAGTCTGGGATCTTATGGACCTTCTTCAATCATACATGAGCATGACTTGGGATTAGTGAAGGGTTAGAAGATGGAAGACTGAATTCCCCTTGAGGTTGTTCAAAACAACCTCCCCTCTGTTCCCTTTCACCTCCTTTTAGAAGGGACTGTGATTAGTGCCACAACAGTACGTAAAGACATGCTAAAGTTCCTACATGCTAGGATCATCATAAGAGGCTATGGGGACGTGGTTTAAAATGGCAGCAGAGACAATGCTACTCTTTACTAACTGTAGAGCCGTCAGCAAGCATTCAACTCTTTGGACCTCTGTGATCTGTACATCAGATGCTGACCTAGACAAACATAGGGTCCTAGATTCAGTTCTAGAAACACCTGGATACCTAGTCCAATTCATATATATATAAAATGAGGCGTAAAGAATTCTAGTAATTTACCCAAGGTCACACAGTTAATGAGTAACTGACATCTAAGTAACTAACTGAACCATCTAATAACTAACTGATCCCTCCAACTTTTGTGCTCCTAGGATACCTATAGAGCAGAGGGATCAAAGACCCCTTGGTGTGGTCCACAAAACTCCCAAGGGAGGCCTAAATCAAATTAAAATGTAACTGGGAAATATTTAACAGAAGAAATAAAAATATAACAAAATGTAGATAATGTTACTGTGTGGTTTTCTAAGTTAAGATGTGGTTCACAGAGATCCTTCTATACAGTTTAGTGCTCTCTCTCTCTCTCTCTCTCTCTCTTTCTCTCTCTCTCTCTCTCTCTCTCTCTCTCTCTCTCTCTCTCTCTCTCTCTCTCTCTCTCTCTCTCTCCCCCTCTCTCCTTTTCTCTCTCCCTTCTCTCTCCTCTCTCTTCTCTCTCTTTTAGCAGAGCATTGTCAAGTAAGCCCCTCTGCATGAAGGGTGTGCAGGACATCTGGTCATGATATATGCATTTAATATCCCCACTCCTGCCAAGTAAACGTTGGCCAGCATGGGACTGAGCTGCATAAAGGAAGTTCCTTTAGAGTTATGAGTCTCCATCCATGAGCATGACATAGGAGGGCAGTAAATGAGCTCCACAGGGTCCTTTGGCAGTGGCAGCAGCATTGGACCTTGCTGAGCCAGGCACTCCAAGTGTGAGGAACTGGGAAGAAAGGGCAGTGTTTGCACTCAGTTCTCTCCTGGAGCCAGCCCCAGCCTGAAAAGGAATTCAGGACCAATCCTCCTTCCAGCAGAGCTCATTGACCCCATGCTGGGTGGTCAGTTGTGGCTGCGTTTGTTTTTACTTATCTAGTATCTCAGGAGAGACCTATGATGGAATCTGTGCTGGGAATTCCCAGTGTAGAAGTTCCCTCAAATAATTGCAAATGCCCCTCAGACCATGGTGTCTACTAGAGCTCCTGAGGGTGACAGAAAGGTTCTGGGTCAGAGGAAAGACAGGATCCAAGATCTTTCTGATGTTAATGCCCAAGAGGCCTCTCAGACAGGACTCTAGGGTCATGGATTTAGAGTTGGAAAGGATCTTAAGAATCACCCAGTTTGCCCATGCCCCTCTTGTTACAAAGGGGAAAACTGAGGCACAGAGAAGTAAAAAAGGCATGCCTGAAGTTACACAGATACTAAATTGTAATCTACTAAGTAATGTACTAAGTTTGGATGTAAGTACTCCAACTCCAGATCTGTCCCTCTTTCTGTAATTCTGTGATGGATAGAATGGTAGAGGAAGGAAAGGAGGAAGAGAGGGAGTAAGGAAGGAACGAGAGGAGAGAGGAAGGAAAGGAAAGAAGGAAGAAAAGAGGAAGAGGGAACAAGGGAAGAGAGGGAAGAAGGGAAGGAGGGAGGAAGGGAGGAAGGAAGGAAAAAGAGAGAGGAAGGAAAACAGAAAGAGAGGAAGGAAGAGAGGGAGGAAGGAATGAGGGGAAAGAGGAAGGAAAGGAGCAAGAGAAGGAGGAAGAAAGGAAAGAAGGCAGGAAGGAATGAAAGGAGGGAAAAAGAAATGGAAGAAAGGAAGGAAGGAGGAAAGAGCATGTATTGTGCACCTACTGTGTAGCAGGCACTTGCTAATCACTTTACAATTATTAACTCATTTAATACTCACAATTCTGGGAGGTTGGTGGCATTTTTTATAGTTGAGAAAACTGAAACAAACAAGCAAAGTTACCTACCCTGGTTATAAAGCTTGCAAGTGTCTGACGTCAAGGCTTAGGGTCACTGTTGGTTGTCCTGACCTATGTCTTGCCACCGGGGCTCAGACGACTCTGGAGGAAAGAGTAAGGCAGATGCCTTTCTACAGCTCTGTCTCACTTAAATCCAATTCACTTGCAAATCAAGACATCTGCCTCTTGAAGTCATTGGTCCTTTTAAGAATGGACAAACAACAAACTGAGGTCACATTTGAATTCAAATCTTCCTGACTTTATGCCTAGTTGAGCCACTTAGCTGCCTTTAGAGAGGCAGGAGATGTTATACACACACACACACACACACACACACACACACACACACACACATATATATATGTGTGTGTATATAAATATATATGTATGTATATATGTATGTTTGTGTTTGTATAAATATATATGTATATATATATGCATGTATATATATATGTATGTATGTGTATGTGTGTGTGTGTATGTGTGTGTGTGTGTGTGTGTGTGTGTGTGTGTGTGTGTGTGTGTGTGTGTACATCACCCAAGTAATATATGGTGGACTTGGGATTCAAACCCAGATTCCTTGAGTCAAAAGCTCAGGCTCTTGTCACTCCACTGTGGGGACTGGCCACTAACAGAAGAAATGTCATTGGTGGCCCAATGCCACCTTATTATCTGCACAGAGAAGATAGGGCTAGGAAACACACTTTGAATTAGTACAGAGGACACACATCTTGCTCTGTTCCTTGGAGACATGGGGGATGATGGGAGTGAAATGCTGCCTGCCATGTTGTGAGCCCACAGTATTGACTGCCTTTGCTTAACTACTTTCCTCTGTTAAGAGGAAAGGTTCAGGGTTGGGGGTGGGACAGGGGAAGTAAATCTGGATAGGATCATGATTTATGAACAAAAGTGAAGATGGATGGGAGTTAGTCTCTGGGGAGACTCTTTTATCACTTACCATGTAAATAACCAGTCTCGATAACAGCCTAGAGATGGATTTCAGTGAGTAACTAATAACACAGTGAATAGAACACCAGACCTAGACCCAGGAATACCTGAGTTCGAATCTGACCTCAAACACATTATCTGTGTGACGCTGGGCAAATTATTTAACTTTGTTTGCCTCAGTTTCCTCATCTGTAAAATGTGGATAATAATAGCACCTACTTCGGGGGTGTTGTAAGGACAAAATAATAATTATAAAGCCCTCACCACAGTCCCTAACACAAAGTAAGTGCTAAATTGTTAGCTATTGTATTATTTGTTGAAACCTGGGGTGTAGTTTTGAGCAAATTGTTTAACTTTCGTAGGTCCTTACTTCCTCATGAAGCATGGTTGGGAGCACTAGATCTCTGATCTTATATGCTCCGTTCTCTTCACTTCTTGCCTTGGTGACCTCCTCACCTCCCACAGGTTTAATTTTCATCTCTCTACAGATGAAATAATGCATTATTCTTTTTTTAAATGATTTTTTAAAGTAGCACTAGCCTGGGAGATAAGAGGCCTGAATTTGCATCTCCCTCTGTCACTAATTGGGTGACATTGGGCAAGATTGGGATCCTCTCTGGGACTCAGTTTCCTTACATATAAAATAAGAAAGCTGGACTGTAAGATGTTTAATTTTCCTGCCACCTGTGACATTCTAAGGTCCCCTTCCAACTCTCCATTTCTATGACCATGGGAACAGAGAGGATACTCTAACATTTTGACCACAAATAAACCAACATGTCAAAGAGGCTAGGAGCACCAGAGCACACCATACAAAGAAGCTAATCTTTCCCTTGACACATTAGTTTCTAATTTTCTCTACCCCCTCACCACTGAGGAGATTCTGTCCTGTTTCATACTCAACATCCGCTCTAGATGTCTGTGAAAAATACAGAGAGAGAGAGCTATGGAGCTGATATCTAAGCAGATTCTGAAAGATGGCACAGGGAACAAGGCACTTGGCTTGGAATCAGGAAAATTTGGGTTCCGATGCCACCCCTCCTATTTATTAGCTGTGAAATCATGGGTTAGTTAACTTTTCTAAGACTTAAATGATGGAAATAAGTTGTTATAGGTCTCAGATGAGATGTGTATAAAATGCCACATCAATATTACCTATAATATCAAAGGGAGGTAGACCATCTCAGAGGAAACTGTCATCAGTGTGGATCATGATAATTGCCTATACCTAGAATTCACACAAATTCCCCCAGAAGGATGGAAAGGTTGTGACCTTGGGGGGGGGGGGGAAATCACCCTGGGACTCAGTTTCCCCCTTTGTAAAAAATGATGGAACTGTACTGCTGGGCATATAAGCCAAGAAGGTAACAAACAGGAAGTAAGCAATCGTATATACCAAAAATACTCATATAAGCACTATTTGTGCTAGAAACAAATGGAAATAAAGAAGGATGTCATTATTTGGGGAACTGATGAAAAAATATTGGAATGTAAACACAATTAAATATTACTGTACATAAAAAATGGTGACAGTTATGGAGAGAAACTTGGGAAGATAAGAATATAAGATATATGAGATAAGAATATAAGATAGATGACATATTATACATATAAGAAATATGTTAGCTAAGATAAGAAACATGTCAGCCAATCAATGAATTAGAACTTAATAAATGCTGCTCTGCACCCAATATGTATCAGGTACTGTACTAATGTCTAGAGACACAAAAAATTGCCAAAGACAGTCCATGCCCTCAAGGAGATTACCATCTAATGAGGAAATAAACACAACTACAATAATGTAAATCAAACAACCAATTAATCATTAAATCAATACACATTTCTTAAATACCTACCACTATTTGACAGGCAGGTAGGTGCTAGGTAATGAGGGATAAAAAAATAAAAGAAAATAACTAAGGAGAAAACAAAAAATGACCCATCTTGGCAAAATTCTCTCCTTTCCTTGGAGGCATGGGAAGTTTTGGATCCAGAATACTGCAGACATGCTCCTATCATCATATTGGTTGACTTTGCTTAACTAGGACATGGGAAGGCTCACTGAGTAGAGCAGAGTAGAAAAAGTGTGGGTGTGGATATGACTGTGATGTAAAACTAAGGGCATCAGTAGAACTCTATCTATATTCATGCAAAAATTGTTTACAACTATGGGACTAGACCAGATGATTTCTTAGGTCCAACCTTTCTAGCTCTCCATATTATGATTCTAGGTCTGGTTCTCCATCTTGGGGGCTGTGCGCTTTGCATAGCCCCTGCTTGAAGTCTGTTTTTAGAATGGACAGACACGGGGAAATCTGGAATTCCTATCTTGCTATGTCTTCCAACTGGTAATAGTCTGGTCTCTCCCAGGGATGGCTGTGAAACTGACTTGCCTGAAGGCAGAGTCCACGGCAGAATGACCTGTCCCAGACCTTTTCCATTCTCTGTCAGGCTCTTCATTCATAGTCTAAGCAAGCTGGTATCTAAACACTAAGATGCCCATTTAGGGACAGTCTTGACAATCATTGAGTAACCTATCCCTATTCCTACTCTTTTGTTTTTCAGGAGAACAAACCAGTTTTCTCCACTACACTTTAAACTAAATTCTTGGAATAACTCCCACTATACACATCTTTGAAAAGCAGAAACATAAACTAGATTGTTATGTTCAATTCTTCCAGAAAGAAAGGAATAGTCCATAACTTGTCACACCAGCTGCCAATGACCTCCGCCATGTGGAATGATCACAGAAAACATGCCACCCCAGAAATGAAAGATAGCACTGACCTGAAGCAATAGGAGATGTGTTTGTGTATGTTCATGTACAATAGTGTATGTTTTTTGTCAATGCTATCATCTTAGAAGGAACTTATGCTCCCCCTAGGGCTATCAAAAAAAACAACAAAAAACCAACTTTGTGCAAAAAAAGCAATTTACTTAGCCAATCATTTTCTGGATTTGCTCAGCAATTATTTCAGCTATTTGTGTTTAAATGAGAGTTTTCTCCATCCCTGACCAGCAGCTTTCTGCTTGAGGTGGCAGGGAAGCCTTAGCGTTTTGCCTGCTGATGGACAAACCTTCCTTAGCACAGACATTTGGTTTGGCTCTTGGAGGAGACAGAAGTTCACTTGTTCACCCCAATATTATTTGAAGCTATGGCTTTTACTGGCTGGCATGACAAATATCTTGAGAATAACCTCTAATATTCTACTCTCTCTATATAGGAAGTATAGATGAAAAAAATAGCTAATTTCTTTCTTAGTGATAAAAATAGTTGTTTGTGTTGGGGGAAGAAAGATTGAGGAAGGGAGTAGTTTCACTGAGGATAGAGGATGTGGGAGTAGGGGGCAGTTTTAGGAGGAAAGAGGTCAAATCTCCAGAAACTCTGGTCTATGTCCCCATGGGGATTAGGATGGAAGATAGACTCTGTTTAAGGGCACTGTGGTGATAAGATCCTGGGCATGAGGGCCCAGGACTTGGCAATTAATCAAGCAAATATTCACCAAGCACCTACCACGTGTCTTTTAAACTTCAAGCTAAAGAGATCATAAAAATTGTACACAAATCAAAGTGCTCCCTCTTCCTCAAAGCCCATACAGACTTTGAAAATGCCAGAAGCTTCAGGCTAAAATTCCATCTTGACCACTCCAAACTCTCTGGACTTCTTAAACTTTCCACTCCCAACTCATATGGAGTCATGACCCACAGTTTAAGAATTGCTATATGGGCAACATGATATAGAAGAGAAAATGATAGCTAAGAGCTAAATGAGTTCTAGGTTTGAATTACAGTTATGAGCACCTCCCAGAGAAGTGATCCTGAACAAATTACTTTCAGGTTTCCTAATGAAATCTAACATATAACTGATTAAGCACTTATTCTGTACCAGATTCTGTGCCAGGTCTTGGGGACATACAAGCATAAATGGAAGAGACCTTTCCTCAAGAAGCTTCCAATCCACTGAGGAAAAAATGGAGAACACACACACACACACACACACACACACAATTTAAGGAGGGTGGGAATAACTGAAGGTTTCTTTAGGAGGTGACATAGAAACTGATCCTTATGCAAAATGGAAATGGTGCTTTGCTAAACCTACCCCACAGAGTTTTGGTAAGGAAAAGCTTTGCAAGATTTTCAAGCAGTCATATAAATGTGCAATGTAATTATTTCTCTCTCCCCCATCAGACTACTTCTACCAAAGGCTATAGAGAATGGGAAAATATTAACCTGATTTCTAGATGACAAAATGTCATTTTCCTCATCAATGAACTTCTAGAGATAACCTTTGTTAAACCTTGATAAGGCATTTCCTCATTGCCTCAGAGCAACCCTTCCACAAAAAATTAAAGGAGATGATTGGCAACTATTGCTTAAAGCACTCTAGGATAAAACTGGAGAACAAATGGACATAATTCCTTGTTTCCTTAGATTGGACTAAGTAGAAGGAACTCATCTAAATACAAGAAACAATTGCCTTTCACAGAACCTCGTTTCCATTTAATTCAACCACCCAATATTAACTTCCATTATATCCAAGACTCTCTGTCTGGCACTGGGCAGACTTTACGGAGGAGATGTAGGCCCTGGCTCAAGGAGGTTACAATCTGATTTGTGGGAAGGGATGAGAAGGGAAGACACGCAAATAAGTGACAAATGGGAAAATAAAGGAAGTATTAAAAAAAAAGGAGAGATCTAAGCAAAGCACTGGGAGAAATCTGAAATGAAATCATTCACTTGTTTTTTTGAAAGTTCACTTTTAAATGATACTAGTTATGGAAGAGAGAGGGATGATTCATGGAAGAGGTAGGACCTCAGTGGGGCCTTGAAGCAAAGAACTGACTTCAGAGATGGCGTAGGGAAGGTGGGTTTGGGAAGGAAGTAGGGAGTCTGATTCAGACATCAGGATAGCAAAAGAAAATATTCAAAGATAGGGCTCATAGAATTGTAGAATCAAAGGTTTAGAGTTGGATAGGATCTTAGAGGCCATCTATCTTGGAGGTCCTGGATCGTTGTTTGTATCATGGACCCCTTTGACCATATAGTGAAACTTATGGATCCCTTCCCAGAGTAATCTTTTTAAAATAACTGATGGAAATGCTAATTTTCAGATAGAGGCTAGTGAAAATGAAGATGTAAATATTTTCCTATCCAAGTTCACAGATCCTCTCAAATATTTCCCTCAGCTTCCTTGGGTCTGTGAATATCATGTTAAGACCTCTTGATCTAGCCTAACCACTTCCTTTTACAGATGAAGAACGAAGGTCCAGAGAAGCTCAACAACTTATTCTATGTTACATAGGTAGTAACTGAGAGATCTGGGATTCAAAGCCAACATGGCCCTCCCATGACCTCAACTGAAGAAGACTCCAGTTGAGCTGCAATGTAGAACACATGAATGGAAGAAAGATGAGAAAAAAATGAGAGGAGTGGTTTGAAATCAGATTGTCAATGGACTTGCAAACAAGAGGAAAGAGTTATATTCTCTTTGTTTGGCAGTGGAGAACTATTGAAATGACCAGTGAGTCAGACTACCATGATGGGAGTAAGGAAGTACTGACTTGGGAAGTAGAAACTTTGTCTTCCAGTACTGTATGTGGCTTAGTAATTGTGCTATGTTGGGCAAGTTACTTAACCTCTATGCCTCAGTTTCTTCTCCTTTAAAAGACTATAGAGGAGACTTGACTAAATGATTATCAAGGTCTTTAAGGTCTAAAATTATATTTTAGACTATATATTACATAGTAATACTATAATTATGTAATGTTCAGCTCACCTAAACCCTGGGAATAATTTATTACATTCCAGAGGAAAGGTAGCAATTCTGATTGGGCATCCAAAAAACATTTTGAAGGCTAAAGAGTACTCTAATATTTGACTACCCTTGAAGGTTACTATACTATCTGTTAGCTAATTGACCTAGATTTTTTAGGTCTCATTTTCTCAACTTTAAAATTCTACTGATCTCTGCACAGGAGTATTTTGAGAATAAAATTATGTATGAAAGGTATATGAAAGAGATGGATAAAGAAAAGAATAACCATAAGCAAAGGGTATGGACTATGTGTACTGGTACGTCCTGGGGAAGGAAGAGGGTGGGGGAAGGTATTTTTATTGCCCTCTTTCTGTTTCTGGAGATAAGGCCTAGGCTTCCATTCCACTCCCAAGAGTGACATGTGGATCTGTAGTTGCCAGCAGCAGAAAGATAATATGGTATGGGTTAGAAAGAATAGTAGTAGTGGTTGGAAGCTCCTGGCTGAGTTTGTGGATAGTACCAAAGTGGAGTGTCCTGTCTTCCCAGGACATGTATCTAAAATGTGAGGGAGATTATCTCATAATTTGTGAAAACACTATTCTTTCTGATGATTAGTGTAGGGGCAAATATTCTATTGGAGAAAAACTAGAAAGCATTACTAGGGATCATAAAATCCTAGGCAAAAACAGAAGATTAGCACAGAGTATTTAATAAATGCTTGGTGATTAACTGACCTCTGAAATTTAAGTAAGGTTTGCAAGACTTACTAATTGAAGATAAAGACTTCAGAAAGGAAGAGGTGACTTGGGGAAGTGAAAATCTGGCTAAGAAGATTAAGTCCCAGAACAGAATTTAACCTTCTAGACAACAGCTCAAAATAGAGGAATGTCAATGTCTTGTCAGTTAGTCAGTTAGTCAGTCAATTCACATTTATTAAGTACCTATTAGCTGCCAGGCACTGTGTTAAGGGCTAGGGATACAAAGAGAGGCAAAAGAAATACTCCTTGCTCTCAAGGAGTTCACAGGCTAATGGAAGAGATAACATATAAACAATTATGTATGCCTAAAACATTAAGAGGCAATGTGTAGTAATGAATTGAGAGCCACATAGAAGTCAGGATGGCTTGGGTTCAAGTACCACTCCTGGCACATACACTAAGCAAGTATTTTCACCCTTGGTTCTCCCTAAGGTAATAAGTTTAAGAGATGTTGCAATGGACATTGATTGATAGAGTAAGTTCATTAGCAGAAGTTCCCTACACTAATGAAATTGAAGACCCACTTCCAACCCATCAAATGCACTAAATAGCATAAAACGAAGGAGGAATAAAATTGGAGGAATCTCAGAGTTCACAGGAAACAAAATCAAAGAACATGGTCAATAATAAACCTACCTTATCCACATACTTCGAGTCAAAGTCTGATGAATTGAAAAACTCTGCCCTCATTATCTCATCCTGTTTTCTCAACACTATCCACCTCAACCCTACTGCTCCACGGTCTATGTTGCTCTCTGCCCTTTCATTGCATTACATCACCTGGAATCTGCCCTCTGTTGTTACAAAGCTTCCCTTTATCCTGGATCTTCCCATTTCACACATTTTCCATCTCCTTGGGTTATCAGAAAGCTGACTTTACTCAGAAGACATTGTCTCCCCAATCACTGCTTCCCTAATCCAAGAACTGGATACACCTTCTTTTATGCCTCTCCAAACCATGGCCCAAGAGGAGAAGTAGGCACACTCCACCCTTCTCATCCCTATTTCAAGACTATTTCTTTGCTTCCATGTCTTAGCAATCCTTTCCCTTTGATATGCACCATTTGCCTGCATCACTTAGTCAACTGCTTGTCATGTTCATCTACTGATCTTGCAGATCATTCTCGAGGAATTCAGTAACTGACATAGTTTTCCTTTATATCACAACTTATGTCTTGGAGACTCTAACAGATATGTCTCACTCCTTCTATTCTTTGCCTTTGCCATGATCTCTAGTATCCATATCTCCTCCTGTTCTCCTAGCCTATAACCACCAATCTGGTCTTCCTTCACTCCCCTTGTAGTATTGACCCTATGGTTGACCACTTTAGTCATATGCCACTAAATATACTTGAATTTCTTGTCGCTTTTTAAAATGATCATTCATGTTATTATATACCCTAACTCTTGCCTGGAAAAGACAGCATAAACATAGTTAATAAGGAATTGAAATCAAAGATAATTTAGGAGACAATAAGAACACCTATTGCCTATAATGAGTTCAGGCTGCCTAGGATGGATGAACTCCATCCCAGGGTACTAAAAGAATTGTGGGTATGCTTTCTATCACTGCTAGTGATCTTTGAAAAATGATATATTATTAAGTGACCTATGCCTGGAGAAATATTGTCACTCTTTTCAGAGAGGCAGAAATAGAAAACGACACACAGAGACATAAAGACATAGAAACAAAGACATACAGGCAGAGACAGACATAGAGACAGAGGCAGACAAAGACAGAAAAAGGGGGACAGAGAGGGCTGAAAACTACAGGGCAATGAACATCAATTCCTAACAAAATTCCAGAACTCATTATTAAAGCAATCATTTATAAATATTTAGAAAGAGATGCAATGATAGCTAAGAACCAGTGAAGCCTCATAAAAAATAGGTCATGGCAAGCTAAATTATTTTTTTGATGAGGGTAATAGATATGTCCATTAGGGAAATGCTGTAGACGTAGTTAACTCGATGTGAACAAAACCTTTGACAAAGATTTTCACGCTTTCCTTGTAGACAAGATGGTGATACATGGTTAAATGTGAGGCACAATGGAAATAGCACTGAACTTAGAGTCAGACAAACTGGATTCAAATTGTTAGTCTACCCCTTACTCACTGCGTGACTGTAGGAAAGCCATTTAACTTCTTTGGCCTCAGTTTTCTCATCTGTAAAATGAGATCTGTCTAGTCTAGTGGTCTGAGCTTCCTTCTAGCTCTAAGTCTATGATCCTATGATCCAAAGGTGAGTCACTAACCATGACCTTGTGTAAATTTGGAACAAGGTTTGCAATGCTGTGCCCTAGGGGTATGTGATCAGTTTTATGCTATTTAAAATTTTATTCAGTGTCTTGAATCAATGAATAAATGGCATCTTTATCACATTTGCAGTTTCCACAAAGGCAGAGAGAACAGTTAACACTGGGTAAAAGAGATCCTGAAGAGATCCCAAGAGGATAGAACAATGGGCCAAAATTAAGAAAAATGAATTTAATAAAGATGAACATGAAGTTCTATATGCTGGCTCAAAAATATGTTTCACAGATTTTAAGATGGGGAAGTTTGGACAGTTAATAGTTCATGTAATAAAAATCACTTAGTCAAGTGAAAGTTCAATATTAGTCAAACAGGGGACATGCTGGCCAAAATTAATGTTAGTGTACTACCAGGTATGGAATACTGAACTTGGAGTCAAGAAAACCTACATTCCAATCCCATCAATGACACTTACCAGCTGAGTCTAACTTTGCACATCTGTGATACTTGTGTTATTGCCATATAGAGTTGTGAGGCTCAAACAAGATAATGTGTATTAAATGTTTTGCAATCTTTAAAATGCTAAATGAATGTAAGTTGTCACCAATATCATATAAAGCTGTGTACCATAAGATAGTAAATGGATTCCATGTGAGTATCAGACACTAAAGGGAAAGGTACTCTTTTCTTCTTCTTGATGCAATCACTGGTTATGGGTTCAGAAAACTGGTTTGTCAAATGGGTGTCCTATTTGCCATCTCTCATATTATGTAGCTTTCTATTAATAGACCCATTGATGAAGAGATATTATGTACAACATACAGTTCCCAAACCTCATCTCTCAGGAGTGCACTGTGCCTCTGCTTCAGTCATCTCCAGCTGCACCCAAACGAACATGATCCCAGGACACATTTCATGTGCATTGGAACATTGGGGGTCAGTCGTTCTGACCTCACTGTACTCACCCTGCAGAACAGTCTAGGGAGCTGAAAAGATGTTATGTCAGCATGTTGGGGAGGAGGGGAAGGTTACTAAAACGCTGCCTAGAACTAGAAAATCCAATTCGAGATGACATGTGGGCTGTGGGCTGGGCTGCGGGCTTTGACAAAAAAATGGAGATAAACTGACATGACCTGAGACTGAATGATGTTGACACTGTGCATTGTCTTCACCCCCTGTCCTTGTCCTGTCCCCCTTTCTTTTCTTTTCCTCCATTTTGGACTTTATTTTAGTGGCATACACATATAAATATGCACACATACATGTGCATGTATATACAAATGAATGCATATACCTATGTCTGTAGATGTGTGTGTGTGCGCGTGTGTGTGTAATTCTTATTGGAGAATGAATCTCCCAATCCCACCCAGGCTAGAAGTGCATCAACCAGTCAGGTGCCTGATTCCTTGGCAATGGGCACAGAAACTTTGACCTACTCTATTTCTGACCAGGGTCAGAAACCCCTCAGTAGGCACACTGATACCTCCATCTCCCCATTTACCCATCCCTTTCCCAGCTTTCAGGAACTTATCATATCAGTTCCGGACTTACTGTGAATACCCAATTGGCTTAGCCTTCTGACCCTCCGAAGTCCTAGACTCAATCTCCCCAGAAGAAGAGATTAGAGCTACATGCTATTATGTCCAACTGAAATATGCATTTTAAAATGTTCTTGTCCAGGAACTTATAGCCCATATTCTGTTCAGTTTCTAGACATGGAGCTGAGAAAAAATAACTTCCTAACCAACTATAATGCTACTTTCTAGTGCAGGTGCTATTGTTAATTTTTTTTTTTTTTTGTAAAACCACAAATTCTATTATCGAATGGTTAAAAGAGAAAACATTTTCAATAATCATTATCTAATTACGCTCTTTGTGCTCATACAGAATAGTATATTAGATTGGATCCAATCAGGAAGACATGGGCTCAGATTTTATGTCAAGGACTTAGTCATTGTTTGACTCCATTTGGCTTCCTCATCCCCAGTTTCCTCCTCTTTAAAATGAAGAGACCAACATCACCTACTTCAGAGGATTCCCCAAAGGAGATCAAGTATGCGGTGTTTTATGAACCTTTGAACATCATATATGTTATTGCTACTACTGCTATTATTACTGTCTTAATGAATATTATTCTGCTTTTCATTAGAGTGAAATTCAAAAAGAAATAGTCTGAAGACAAATTGCCTTCCAAGTCTTGTCCTTTTACAATGTTATAATTTTTGTAACTGAATAAAAGTATTAGGAGACAATCCCATCCAAGATAGGATCACTGAATAAAGGTAATGTGATGCAATCTCATAGTAGGTAGGTTCAACAAAGCATCTTGGAGACAGCTTCAATAGCAGAAGGGATGATGGGAATGAAACAGACTTTGACCTGTTTGCACATTTTTACATACTAATATTTTTTTTCTAATTATATGTAAAGACAATTTAACATTCATTTTTTAAAAATTTTAGGTTCCAAATTTTCTCCCTCCCTCCCTCTTCTCCCCTCTTCCTAAAACTAAGTAACTTGATATATGTCAAATATGGTACACAATGTTTTTAGTTACTTCTGCAAGACATTTTGAAATCCTCTTCTTCCTCATAGTTTGGAGATGATGAGTGTTGGGTATGGTAATGTCTATTAAAAGCATAGTCTTATTTTTTTAGGGATAATTATGTTATCTTCTTGTTTTCATGATCATTATTACTGTTTCTATTATGATAGATAACTCCAATCAGCTGTATCCTCAGATGGTCACTGACTAGAATGGTAAGTCCTTAAATAGGTCTAACCTTTGAATAGGGATAGCCTTTTGAAAATTATTTTATATTATTCCTTTTAATTCATTCATATTCTAGTGAAATTGGAATTAGTCATTCCATTTTATGTTCCATCACATTACAAAAGTGGCCCTCTCTGTCTGGGCTGACCTACCTCCTCACTTCTGTCATGTGTAAAATCCCTAGTTTCCTTCAAAATACAATTTGTGAGCCATTCCGTGGGACAACATTTCCAGATCCTCTTGTCTATAAGCTCCCTTTCTCTGCTCCCCCTCTGTCCTTTTCTGTGCCCCTCTTCTTTTCCCACAAGACCATAAAATATCAAAAACAGAGGGGCCCACATTCCAGAGCATCAGGGTTGGAAAGAACCTGAGAAACCATTTTGTCCAGCTACTTCATCTTTTCAGGTGGGAAAGCTGAGGCCATAAATGAGAGAATAAGTGACCCACCCAAGGTCTAGCTAATGTGTCAAAATTAGCAATTTAATTTAAATTTCCTGATTCTAGGGCAGAGACTTAACCATGGCTCTGTGTTATATCAGCCTCATTTAAAATAAAACTGCCCCATTATATAGACCTTTACTTAAGCAGTGGAATGAACCCCTGAATCTGTCATTTACCAATAAAGCAGGCACCTCTAAAACATTAGTTCTTTCTCTACTTCTTCCATTGCTTGCCCCACAGGTTTGTCTTGAGGAAAATGTTTTGCTAATCTTAAGAACTGCTAGGAAAAGGGAACTATTTCTTCAAATTTATTTATTTTAATCTTCAACAATTATTTTCACAAGTGAGTTTCAAATTTTCTCCCCTTCTCTCCCCTCCCTCTACCCCAAGATGGCATGTATTCTGATTATCCCTTCCCCCAGTATGCCCTCCCCCCTTTCATATTCCCCCAACCCCTTCCTCCTCACTTCCTTGTAAAGCCAGAGATGTATACCCTATTGCCTGTACATCTTATTTCCCAGGTGCATGTAAAACCAATTTGTGACATTTGCTTTTAAAGCTTTGAATTCATTGGGAACTACTTTTTAAAAGATTGTTACACATATTTTCTTTTTTCTCATCATTATTATCACTATGATTAAGTAGACGACTCTCAGTCTTTCATAAAATGAAAAACTAATATAAGCACTTTTTTCCTGTGACATCACTTGTTTTTATTATTCTAGCTTTGTGTGTGTGTGTGTGTGTGTGTGTGTGTGTATGTGTGAGAGAGAGAGAGAGAGAGAGACAGAGAGAGAGAGAGAGAGAGAGAGAGAGAGAGAGAGAGAGAGGAGTTTAATCATTCCCTAACTGGAGCCTATAGAGTTCCCAGACCATAATCTGCCTTCACATTTCATAAAAGCCCAGCCAGCCAGAGATTAAAGTCCCAACAAAGAGTTTATCAGGAGTCCATCTGCTTTGTTTCTACTGAGAGAGCTGCCCCAATGGTAACTGCATAATAGACTTAGGCTGGAGAGCCAGAGTTGATTAGCGAGGTTTGTTCTCTCTCTGGCTTAGGAAGAAAATCTTGTTTCTTTGTTCATGGGGCCACGCTAAATGGTGGAGACCAGGTCCAGGAGCTCTCTGAGCTGAGCTGCAGGCTTTTTTCTCAACCTATTTGGCCCTGGACCCTTTTGCTGGTCCCTCCTGGCCTCCTGCTTGCTGTTATGCCAGTTCCAGGAGCCATTTCAATAACCCTTTTCCATCTACTTTGCTTAAGGATGAAAGTTTCCAGTTGGCTTTTCTATCCAGGTGGGATAACTGGGAAATATCACTGTTACGATTCCTGTGCTCCTCTTCTAAGTTTGGCTGATATGGAAGGCACGTGGGGGCCATAGTGGGCTGTCAGGAATAGATAATTCTTTGCACTGACTTCCTCAGATACCAGTGCTAAACTGGGAACAGCCCAAAGCTGAATTGACCCATTGTCAGATACTAAGTTTTCTGAGAGAGGTTAAGGCCCCGTGCAAATGATGAGACAATATTTTTGGTCCAATTTCTCCCATTAACATCTTCTTGTATATGGATACATAGAGACCCTACTCCCCTACCCTGCCTGCTTGGGGTATAGTTTCTGGTGCACACCATCCAGATTTAGTACACTGATCTTAAATCTCAGTTACTCCTCCTTTATTCTGACCTTTGTGGAAGAATAAGAGAATGGTTATGCAGTAGTGAGGGCCTAGTTGAAATCAGGAGCACAAATTTGTAGTGGGGTCAACCAACTGCATTGTGTAACTCTATCAGAATTCAAGGGTGCATAAATAAGAGAGGACACAGATAGTGGGAACAAGGTAGGACTCAGATTTGAAAGGACCTGAGCAACGATACAACAACTGGTCAACGGAATCAAAAGTAATAGAGAGTGTCTAGTTGGAGTGGTCTCCCATAGCGTCATGACTATGAAGGGCAGAAAGCAAAGCCAGATCAGGGACAATGGAATAGAACAGAGAAGGTGGAGAAACTGTAGGTCACAGTGAGGACATTGCAATGGAAAAATAGGTAGTTGTGAGCAGAGGCCAGAATTTCAGAATTTATTATCATAAAGGTAGCAGAGTTTTAGGGGATGGTGAACTCTAAAATGTGACCATCTCTATAAGTGATTTAGGGGTGCCGAGACAACAAATTGCATCAGTAGAGGAAATGCCCATCCTGATAAAATGGAGAGTCTCTTGACAGACTAAAAGATTGGGGATAGAGGTAATAGAGGTTTTAATATTGCAGAGAGAATGCTCCGCAATGTATATATACCATGTATTAATTCTTTATATCTCTGCACTGCACTTATCAAATAAAATTGTACTTATGTAAAAAGCAAATACATGAATCTTCCCTCATTGACATCTGGCAACTCATAGCAACTGCTAATTGTATTGTATGTCTTTCTGAAATGATGGCTAGGAGTTACGAGGTCCAACAGCATTATTATTTATCATTGGAGCAGTGGCAATTTGCTTTTTGGAACCAGACTCTAAAGAGTTTAAAACTCTCTCTCTCTCTTTCTCTCTCTCTCTAAAGAGCTAAAAGAACAGGCCTGCAATCTGCCTTTTCCCCCCTCCCCCACTCTTATTTGAAGAACAATGCCTTTCCTAGAAGGACTTCACTCACACACTCCGATAACCATCTCAATTTACTGCCTCTCTGTCTCTCATCCATACACAGACTCAGACCCACACACACCCACCACTTATTTTATGTTTGGATGAACACACACTCATAAACAAACTCCCTCCTCTTACTCTGCACCCAGGGCCTAGCTCTCCAACTCTGCTTCAATGCTAGTCACAGGGGTACCTTGTTATTCTTCGATAACTAGCAACTTGTATGCTCCACAGCATCTTTAGTAGCTGTGATAGAGAACTGGAACTTTGATGGTCAGAGAAGGCATATGGTACAGAAACCAAGGTGAGGAGGACTCATCTCAGTTTTACAGAACTGTAAAGTCTATGCTGACGGTAAAACCTAGATAGTTTAGTGGTAAGGCCATGCAATCTGGAGTCCGAGGACCTGAGTTTGCAATAGCTAACCCTTTTCCTTCTTCCCTTCCTCCAACATAAAAGTAACAAGAAATGATGGCATGGGTATGATAACAAGTGTGTTCGGGTAGGATAAGGTCCTTAGACAAGATTCTGAGAAAGATCAACCAAAGGGCAACTGAGATTTGAATTTGTTAAGTGGGATAAAGGTGTTCATATCAAACCTGAAGTGATATAAATGTTCAAGGATCTCTGAGTTGCCCCTGAATTCAGAGAGCGCTGAGATAAGCCCATATTGATTCCAGCAAAATGAAAAGCACCTTGCCCCTTGCTCTGATCTGTTACTAAAGGTATAGCTATCAGGGAATTTCCTCATGATCCAAAGCAACAAATTGAGTGAGAAGTTGAATTGGTACATTTGTAAATTTCATTTTCCCATTTGTATCTAAGAAGTCTTACAAAAGTGTTATCTAAGGCCCAGGGAAAGATGAAGAGGAGGAGAAAGAGGAAAAAGAAGCAGATGTGATTTTATGTCACTATATTTTGTAAAATACTTTCCATATTTTATCTCACCCAAGTTAAACAACAACCCTAAAAGGTAGGTATTCTGGGTATCATTATCACCATCTCACAAATGAAGAAACTGAGTCTTGGAGGAAGCTAGTGGCTTTCCCATGGTTGCAAAGCTAATAATTCAAAGAAGGGAAAGAGTGTCCTTTCAGACCTCACCTGAATGGACCAGGCTCATGCTCATTAAAGCCTCTTGTCTTATTGTCACAAAAAAATCTTGCCAAGGGCACATTGGGACATGACCTGTGTCAGCCCTTCAAAACTCAGGAGAAGGGGGGTCACATAAGAATCATTGGCAGCAGAATCCTGAGAATTCTAATACTACTCACCAACCTATCTCAGCCTCAGTGTGACCCCAGGGAAATGGGATTTCCATGAACAGACAGAATTGCTATAATCCCTAGACTGTCAACCCAGAATGCCTCTTCTACCATCCAAGAAAGGATAACTCACTTCCAATATGCAACAGTAGAGAAGACAAGAAAAGCCTACATTTTAGAAAATATAGAAACTGGATTTTTCTAGCTCTTAGAAGAAAAGGAAGGCATGTAAATGCTGGACAGTCTACTACTTTCCTCAGGGAAAATTGTCAGAAAGTGAACTAGACAAGGATGATTCAGAAAGTGCTAGCGTTACATAATTCATGATAGTGGAATGGAAAGTCTCATCATCATTTGGGTTAGGAGACTTGGATTCAAATCCAAATTCTGTTACTTTCTAGCTGGATAATAGTAGCAATGTTAAAATGTGTAGAGTAATTCAATGTTTACACATAAATAGTTCACTCTAAGGTAGGGGCTATTATTCTCATTTTACAAATGAGTAAATTGAGGCTGAAGGGGGTCTAGAGTGGCATAGGTAGTAAGTGCTGAAGCAGGATTTGGCAATACCATTCTTTGAAATAGTGGCATCCAAATAGGTATAGCACAGATTAGAAAATTTCTTTCCCTGATCCACAGAATTGTGGGGGACGGGCACATTACTCCTCCTTTCTTCCTCTTCTATGTCAGAGCTTCTTAACCTGGATTCATGAATTATTTTTAAATAATAGTTTGGGTAATTATGTTTCTATATATAATTGGTTTCCTTTGTACAATACATCACCTCCTGAGATTTTCAGCTTCCCTGGGTGTCAACAATGAGTAAAATATGCTTAGTATCCCTAAAATCTACCTGGGTCCTTCATGTCAGTTAGGGATCCTCTTACACAAGGGTTTATATAAGAAAATAGACTAAACATAGAAGATGGAAACAGCTGTTTCTAAAGAGTTAACTCAGAATACCCAAAACATGGAAAACCTTGTTCTTGCAAATAACCTGGACTCTTTTAAAAGGTCACAGACAGTACTAGGTCTCCATTGCATAACAGAGGAGGAAATTAAAAGAATTATTCTCATGACTTAAGGCCAAATCTGAACTATCTTCTAATTTACCTAAGGCCAGCCATAATTTTTCAGCCATCAGGAAAGCAGAATGGAGTGAAAGAATATTAGACTTGGAATCACGGGGCTCTAGGTTCAAAACCCAAATGTGCTATTTATGAGATATGGGGTTTTAGGAAAATTCACCATTTATACAGTAAAGAGATTGAATTAAGTGAACTCTAAGGTCCCTTCCAGCTTCAAATCTATGATCCTAAGATTTCCCTCACTTGTCCCTTCCATGTGGGTTTGGAGCCTAAATGTGCTAACACAATAATGTCTCTCCTCCCCAGGAGGACATTTCTCCAGGGTCCTGTCCAGTCAATTTCAAGCACAGTCTGAATGTAGATGTGTCTTCATTCACTGGAAAATAATGGCATCCTTCTTGGTTTTCAAAGGTATCAGAGGTTGAGGTTATATTGCATGGATTTAAAAAAATGTATACTTTGACATTTAACCAAATTAACAAACTATTAATTGCATATAAAACTCACTTTCCTGAACTGAAAGGAGCTATTTAACCCAGTGGAGCAATCCACTGGGGAGCCAGGGCCAGAGAAGCACAGTTTGCATTTCTTAGACATTAAGCCACGAGCTTGGCACACACTAGCTCCTCTGGGGTCAGAGGGAGCCATGCAGCTAGAAAGGAACAGGAGTCCAAATTAGCCCTTTCTGCTGCATTCTTCAAACAGAAAAATGTCATCTCAGGCCTTTTAAGGTGCTGTCATTCTGGCTTTCCTGGAATGCTTCTCTTCTTGAGAATCAGTCATGGCTATTTCCAATGCAAAGGGGACCCTACAGACACAGTGCCTTTTTCCTCATTGAAATGTCTAAAAGGATTCCTTCAATTTCCAGATTTGGGGGTCAGGTTTCTTAAGGCTAGTGAGAGATATAGCCCAAGGCTATGGCATTTCCTGTTTTTCATTTCTCCATCTGAACCTCAAAATATTACCTGTGCTGTCTTCTCCAAGGCAGGAAAGAATAGGAGAAGGGTTGGACATCAATACCTTTTATACTGACCTTGAATACAGTCAGGCAAAGTAGTGGAATGATAAGAGGCCTGCATTTGGAGTCTGAGGATCTGGTTCCAAATTCTAGTTCCATTACTTATTGTCTGTGGGACTTTGAACAAGTCACCTAACATCTTGTCCTCAGCCTTTTCGTCTGAAATAAATAGCATACACTTACACATAACACAGCATTGAATAAATCACAATGGTGTGATGAAAAGCATCCTAGTGTGTGTATGTGTGTATATTGTCTCCATTTAATAATGAGAAAATAGACGTAAAGATATTTGCCCAAGACAACCCCATCAGTTATTGGCAGAACTGGGATGAAAGCCCAGGAGCTTCTGATAACCTAACCCACTGTTCTTTCCCCTGTGCTATGCTACTGATTAGTTTTGGAGATGGTCTCCTGGCCGTTGCTTCAGGGTAGGCTAGACTTGGGAGAATTAAGATGTTAAGCCTTTAATCTGGATTCTGTATGGATGGTCTAAGAATCTCCAAGGTTTCTTATGATCCAAGAAGCCTCAAGAAGTACCTCAGAGGCCCTCTAAGTGAGTCAGACTAGACTGATGGAAGGCTTGCAGAAAGAAAAAAAGAAAGAAAAGAAATATTGGCCTTGATAAGGAAACATTCCCAAACCTAAAATCTAGGCCTTATACAAGGGGATATCCTCTTTGGCTCACTTCATATATATCAATTGGTTCCTCCAACATATTTAATTCTATTCCGAAATCTCTTATGGAATATTTATTATGAGCTTGGTATCATGGTAAGTAGGGAAGTTGAACAGAGCTATAAAGGAGAAAGGAGCATATGAAGCTATTTTTTATATAACATAGCCATTATTACCCAAATTTAGTTAAAGCCTTTAAGAAGAAGGAAGGTAGATACACTGGCAGTTTCAATACAGTGGTCTCCACCCATGGCCTTTGGTCATAGTCAGAGCAGCAATGAATATAGAAGAGACTGAGGTGAGGTAGGTATGTGGGAAAAGGCTCATTTTTTAGCTGTGTGGATGGCTCGGTGTGTCTCCTCTCCTGTGGGTACTGAATATGCTTCATCAACGTGCTGACCTTCTCAGGAACTGACCAAGAAAAAGTGTAGTGTGTCTGTCCCTCTAGAGCCAGACTGACGGCTCAATAGACAGAGCATTAGACCTGGAGTCAGAAGATCTAGGCTCAAATTTGGCCTCAGATAGTTAACTAGTTTTTTGATCTTGGGTAAGACTTAGTAGAAACAATTACTGTCTTCAAGTATGGAAAGTACTGTCATAAGGAAATACTCATCATTGACTCCCAATTATTCCCTAGGAGTAATGGATGAAAATTACTCCAGTTCCTGGGCATTTTAATAAATGCTGAAATGAACTGAAATTTCAGGAAAGTAGGTTTAAATTCAAGGGAAAGAGAACTGTCCAAAAGTAAAATGGGTTACCACAAAAGGTCAGTGGTTCTTTCTCACTTCAGATTTCCAAGGGAAGGCTAAAAAATACTGGTTAAGAGTGTTGCAGAAGAGTTAATGATACAGATGTTCTGAGGTCCCTCCTAGACTTGACAGGCAGGTATTGCCTCCAAGGTGTTCCCATTTTGTACATGCTTGGTACCTATTCACTGCTGAGGAGTCTCTACAGTTACACTGTGTTTCTAGGTAAATGTTCTAGGACTCTGCCCAGGGTGGATAATAGGGTCAAATACTCCCCTACATGTAAAGTAGGAGGATATGCACCCCTATCTAACATAGAAGGGATATGTACCTTCCTGTATAGTATAATAGGGGTACATGACACCATGGGCTAAGGGATATCTGGGATGATTAGACAAACCAAAAAAAAAAAAAATAATAAGGTTCCTGCTTCAGAGGAATTAAAAACCCCTTAGGAAGAAAAAGCATAAGTAGAAAATTGTCAGATAACAAAACACATTACAGAAAGCCAGACAAGAAGGGAATTTTTAGTGCAAGCCAGTGTTCGGGGAAGGCTTCTGATGTTGACAGAATATAAACTGACTCCTGTAACCCTGCCTCTCTTTATCACATCAAACTCTAGCCAGCCCAAATGCACAAGTTTTTTTAAAGAATTTCAATTCAATAAAATTTATGAAGTTCCTATTATGTGACAGGAACTATGTGAAACACTAGGTATACAAAAAGAGGCAAAAAAGAGTCCTTGCCCTCAAGGAGCTAATTGCAAATATATACAAATCAAGTTCCATACAGGACTAGTAGAAATCATTGTAATTAAGAAATGTTAGGGGAGACTTCCTGTAGAAGATGGGATTTTAGTTGTGACTTGAAGGAATCCAGAAGGCTCAGTAAGTTTGAACAGGAAAAGGAGAGTTTTCCTGACTTAGGGGACAGCCAGAAACAAGGCCTGCGACTGAGATATGGACTGTCTTCTTCATGGAAGACTTGGTAGCCCAGATTTAACAAATCATAGAATTTCTAAGTTGGAGAAGACCTCAGAAGTCATCTTGTCCAGTTGATTCATTTTATAGAGGAGAAAGCTAAGAGTCCTGGAGGGGGAGGGTGGAGGGGAATGGCACATATTTTGAGTAGATAGAGAGCTGCAGTTAGTAAGAAGTAGAGCTGGGATTTGAACCCAGGTTTTTTTTTTTTATCTCAATATAGATCTCTTTTCAGTAAATCACCATATTAAGGGAAACATAGTGACATTTACCTTGACCTTATAGATAGAACTATGGGATGAAGCTTGAGACCCCTCAATGCAACTAAACTCAGCAATGATTCAGGTGCCTACTCTTGCTCAAAGGACCACTGTCCTCATTCATGGACATGTAATCCAAGAATCATAGTTTTAGAGATGAAAGGACCTTGAGAAGCCATCAAGTCTACCTGCCCAGTTTTCAGATAAGAAAATCAAGGCATTAAGAAATTAAGGAACTTGCCCAGGGTCTTACAGTCAATAAGGATCTGAGATAAGATCTGAATCCAAGCCTTGCTCTTAAGTCCAGTGCTTTATCCATGAGGTCATGATTGCTCCAAGGAGGAGTCCCCTAGAAGGAATTTTCTGGACTTCTTTGCAGCACCATCCTCCCTCCACTCAGCAGGACAACACATCTGGCCATTACCCTGAATATTCAGACTTAGAAGTGGAACAAAACCACTAGTAATGGTTTATTTTACTCTTAAAATGTTTTTTATTTAAAGTTTTGAGTTCTAAATTCTATCCCTCCAAATTTTACTTTTTCCCACTTAATGGTTTTTTTTTATTTTTTCCAATTACATGTAAAGATCATTTTCAACATTCATTTTTATAAGATTTTGAGATCTAAATTTTTCTCCCTCCCTCTCTCTTCTTCCCCCCCAAGAAAGCAAAAAATTTGACATAGATCATACACATACAGTCATGTTAAACATATCTCCACATTAGTCACATTATGAGAGAAAAATCAGGAAAAAAAAAGAGAAAAAAGCATGAGAAAGAAAAATAACAACAAAAAAATGAAAATAATACACTTCAATCTGCATTCAGACTCCATAGTTCTTTCTCTGGAAGTGAATAGCATTGTCCATCATGAATCTTTTAGAATTTCCTTGGATCATTGTATTCCTGAAGTCTATCACAGTTGATCATCACACAAAAGAACATTGTACATAGCAACAGCAACATTGTGTGATCAACTGTGATAGACTTAGTTCTTTTCAGAAATACAATCATCCAAGGCAATGATCATTTCAGCATTCTATTACATTCATATACTATAATTTATTCAGCCATTTCCCAATTGATGGACATCCCCTCAATTTTCAGTTCTTGGCCACCACAAAAAGAGCTGCTATAAATATTTTTGTACACATGGGTCCTTTTCACTGTTAAATGATATCTTTGCTATATAGATCTAGAAGTGGTATTACAGGATCAAAGGGTATGCGCAGATTTTTAGGCCTTTGGACATAGTTCCAAATTGCTCTCAAGAATGGTTGGGTCAGTTCACAACTCCACCAACAGTGTCTTAGTGTTCCAATTTGCCCAGATCTTCAATATTTATCATTTTTCCTTTTCTGTCATATTAGTCAATCTGTTAGATGTGAGGTGATACCTTAGAGTTGTTTTAATCTGCATTTCTCTAATCAATTGTGACAGAGCATTTTTTCATATGACTATAGATAGCTTTAATTTCTTCATATTAAAACTCCCTGTTTATGTCCTTTGACCATTTATCAATTGGGGGACCACTTATATTCTTATAAATTTGACTCAGTTCTCTATATATTTCAGAAATGAGGCCTTTATCAGAAACCACTGGCTATAAAAATTGTTTCCCAGCTTTCTGCTTCTCTTTTAATTTTGGTTACATTGGCTTTGCTAGTGCAAAAACTTTTAATTTAACATAATGAAAAGTATCCATTTTGCATTACATAAGGTTCTTTACCTTTTATTTGGTCATAAATTCTTCCTTTCTCCATAGACACAGGAGGCAAACTATTCCTTGCTCTACTAATTTGCTTATGGTATCCCCCTTTATGTCTAAATTGTAACTTTATCTTGGTATATGGTATGAGGTTTTGGTCTATACCTAGTTTCTGTCATGCTGTTTTCTAGTTTTATCAGCAGTTTTTGTCAAATAATGAGCTCTTAACCCAGAAGGTGGAATTTTGGGGTTTGTCAAACAGTAAACCGCTGTAGTCATTTTCCATTGTGTCTTGTGTATCTAACCTTTTCCACTGATCCACTGCTCTGTTTCTTAGCCAGCACCAAATAGTTTTGATGATTACCACTTTATAATATAGTTTTAGATCTGGTACTGCTAGGCCACTTTTCTTTCCACTTTTTTTTATTAATTCTCTTGATATTCTGGACCTTTTGTTCTTTTAGGTGAATTTTGTTATTATTTTTCTAGTTCTAAATATTTTATATTGTATATAGTTTGTGTTTTGATCTTCCCTTTCACCATAGTAGCTTTCTACAGTCAGGATTTTTTTGTGTTTTGCTCATTTTTTAACCTATTTTGTGACTTTTAAAGTTGAACTCTCCTTCTGGAGCAAGAGGCGGCACTCTCCTACACTTCTTGTTCTGGAGGTCAGGGGCCTCGTCACTGACTTTATGTAGAACTTCAGGTGCTGGTGGCTCGCCCACTGCACTGAGGTAACCTTGCCTTATCACACCTGTTGCACTTGGTTTTCTGGGACTGGCAGTTTGCTTTCTGCACTAGTGCTAGTGGCATCACAGCTGGCCTGCTGTGCCACTGGCCTGCTTATTCAGGATGGAGTGACCTCAGTTGCTGATGTGTGCTATGGCTAAGAGGCTCTGACTAGTTTGCCCAGACATTTTCTGCACTGGGCTGTGCTCCTCTTTTACTGAAGTGAAACAGACCTTTCCCAAGGTCCTTCTAAATTATCTTAAGCTAGAAAATTGTTTCACTTCATCTTTTTCTTTATTATCATTATTATATTATTATTAATTTCATAGATTCTGTCACTCCATAGTCTGTTTAGAGTCTTGATTTAACATTGTTTCCGAGGGAAACTGGGGAGAGCTCAGTCAACTTCCTGGCTTTTCTCCGCCATCTTGGCTCTACCTCTCTGGTTTATTTTATTCCATGGATTGTTTAATACATGAGCAATTTTTAATTTAATGCTTTCCCAGAGGCCTCTTAAAGCCCAGGGTGCATTTTCAAAATCTAATAAATATTTGTCATTCTATATGGGGCCATCATTTTTTTTCTAGTACATAAGTCAAGCAAAATATTTTCAGTCCAAGAAGAGATCTCAGCAGCTTATTAAAAATGAGTCCAAATGACTCTGCTGGCAAACACTAGGAGTTTGGAGAGGAGGCAACATGCAAGAGCTCAGAAAAGTCTGAAAAAAGAAACACAAGCTGTGACTCTCAGGGGAATGCTCCAGGAACATAAACCCTGGCCAGGCTGGAGCCAGAGCCCAGAGCCAGAAGAGAGGGTTGCAGAAAGAGCCAGAAGTGTCCAGTCAAGGGGAGGAATTAGTAGGAATTATGGGCTGGTCAAGGACCCCAAGAAGTATGTACGGAAGACGGGCAGAATAAAGTGCCTAAGGAGAGAGAACTTGGGATAATAGGAGAATGGGGAGGATTTATTCCTCTGGTTTAGATCAGCTACAAAAGAAGATATGATTTAGAGCAAGAAAATGCCCTTCAAGATCAGCTAGCTCAAACCTCTCATTTTGCAGATAGGAAAACTGAGACCCAGGGAGGAAAAATGAAGCAATCCCTGATAACCAACAAGTAAGTAGCACATCCTAGATCACAGGCACTGTTGTGTTATTTTCCATTTCATGCAAATACCATCCACACAATGAGAAATCAATCTATCAATATACAAATATTTACAAAGTATCTACTATAGGTTGGGCACTGTGATAGATACTGGATTTTCAAATATAAAGAATAAAATCATTTCTACTCTCAAGGATCTTGTATTTGCTGCTTTTCTCACATTTTACCTTTTAATCCCTGTATAGTATATAAGCATATTGTCTATATGGCCCTCTACAAAACTGATCTTAATTTTCTTTGCTAGCCTTATTGGGCTATGTTCCACCACGTCATACCAATCAACCTCGCCAAAATGGCATTTGTGGAAGTCACAAAGGCAAGCCCTTCCACTCTGCTTGGCCATACAGAGACCTTTGACCAGAGCTTCAGGGAGGCTTTGGACAACTGACCATGGGCACAACAACTAGATTAAGAGATCCTACAAAGAAGAAAACAGGCTAGATATACCAGTGTCTTTTGGCTGCTGCCTGAAGACCCACTGAAGGAGTGATCTGCACTATTCCCATCCCAGTAGTGCCTATTACTCTTGGGACTTTGCCACCATGATTCAGTTATTTCAATTACCGTGGAATTTCCCTCAGTTCCTGGGAACTTCCCACCCTATAATAATTGTTCATGTGTTCTCTTCTCCTTTTCATTCTGCCCTGCCAACAGACTATGAGATCCTTGCAAGCAAGAGGCATTTGGAATTTATTTCTGGGTCATGAGTATCTGGTAGGTTGTGTGTTGTTGAAATAAATTGTATAATTCTTTGTGGAATTGAGTAGATTTTGGTCATGACCATCAGTGAAATAGGCAGTCACTTGTATATTTTCAGAAGTAGAAGGAGGCCTATTCTTTTGAAAAAATCCTTCTCCTGTTGATTTGCTGCAATACCTGGAAAGGCATCACTACAGTGATCAGTGTGTCTCCAGAACACTCTTCTTGACATTCAATATGGTGCAGTAGGGGAAAAATGATGTCAACTAAATTCCCTGGACCTCATTTTCTTCCTCTGCAAAATGGGAACAACTGCCTTCTGAACCTTACAGGATTGGTGTGAGGAAGGTCCTTTAAACCTCAACTCATAATGGAAACACAGTTGATTATTAAAGTTAACTGGTTTTATATCTTAGCTAATCTAGGCCTTAGGGAATGAGGCGTGAGACATGGAACTGAAAGAGTATTATTACTTAAGGCAGGTCTTAGTAGATCATCACAGCAAAAAAGCCCTAGGAATCCATGGGGACACTAAAGAATTAGAGCGGATTTGATTTTCTTATAAGATTCACCCAGACATCTCAGAACTTTCCTAAAGCCAGTCCTATTGGATGTCAGGGAATAGATTTTTTGTAATATTCAGATGTGTGAAAGGTTGGGTGTAGAACAAGGACTTTGAATGGATAGGGACTAGATTGAGCATGCCCTCTGCAAGGAAACCTATATTAGTTAAGGGAGTTCCAAAAGGGCACCAGGCTACTAGAACTCCTAAGGAAATAATTGTGCAGAAAACAGGTTCATTTAAAGAAATATTTTTTTTTTTTTACCAACAAAAATCCATTTCCTTTCTCTTCCACACACTACTTATCCCTTTTGCATTGGGGAAAAAAATAAAGGAAGCCAAAACATTTGTTATAAATATACAAAGTCAAGCAAAACAGATTCCTGCATTGGACACATCCCCTTTAAGTCCATCGCTTCACTGTCTAAAGGTGGTTGGCATCCTTCACCATCCAACCTCTGGAACCATGGTTGGCCATTGTGTTGATCAGAGTTCTTAAGCCTTTCAAAAAAATTTTTTTTGTAATATTGCTGTTGCTCTATAAATAGTTTTTATTGTTGTCTTGACTTAACTCTGAATCAATTCATGTAAGTCTTCGAAGTTTTCTCTGAAATTGTCCTTTCCATCACTTCTTATAGCCAAATAATTTTACATATTACATTCCAGAATTTATTCAACCATTTCCCAACCAATGAGGATCAGGTACTTTTTTTAAACTTTGGAGAACTGGATATTGAGTAAAATTATTCCATTTTCTAACTGATGATTCACAGTTGTGTTTCACTTTAAAGTCTGCATAGAGCTTTCCTCATAGAATGGTACAAGAAAAAAAGCATGGGATTTGAAGTCATAATCCAGTTTTAGTTTGAATCCTGCCCCTACCACTTACTATCCAAGTGATATTTGGCATGACACAAGTTCTCTGGGCCTTAGTTTCCTCATAAATAAAATGAGATTGGTGAATGAGATTTTGTCTACAATCCTTTCCATCTCTGAATCTGTGATTCTACATATATGATTCATTTGACAAGATAAGAATCAGAAAGCATGTGGACTCAAAGACTGCCTATAACATTCATTGGATAACTGTGGGCAAGTCATAGACTCCCCAAGACTCAGTTTCCTCATCTGTAAAATGCATATAACTGTAGTACTTATCTCTCAAATTTATTGTGAGGAACAAATGAGATAATATATGTAAACCTTAAAGTACTAGAAAAATGAAAATTCCTATCATTAAGTATTATTTTTAGCACCTTACAGATGGTGAAGCTGACAGATAAAAGAAGTGAATTCTCCAAAATCAATGAAATAAAAAAATGAAGTTCTAGTAGGTATTGTGCGCTTTGTTTTATTTTGTTGTAAATTCTTTCAACTCCCCCTGGGTCAGAGGAGATAAACTTAGGTACTTAAGTTATTATACAAAAATATGGGAAGAAATCTCAGAAAAGCATTCCAGACATCGAGAGGACTTTTGATGAGTTAGGAGTGATCCTGAAACTACAGAATAAGAAAAAAAAACACTCTTCCCAGAACATTCAAGTTCTAGAACTTGAATTCAAAACTAGCTATAGAATTCCACATAAATTTAGTTGCAAAGTTTATCTTCATGTGGGTTTTTGTTTTTGAGATTTATTTATTTTCAGTTTTCAGCATTCACTTCCACAGTTTTGAATTTCAAATTTTCTCCCCATCTCCCACATTCCTCCACTCCAGGACAGTTTTTATTCAGATTACCCTTTCCTCCAATTTGCCTTCCCTTCTATCACCCCCCTGCCCTCTTATCTCCTTCCCTTTAATTTTCCTCTAGTGTAAAGTACATTTCTATACCCCATTGCCTATATATCTTATTTCCTTGTTATATGTAAAAACAATTTTAATATTCATTTTTAAAGCTTTGAGTTTCACATTCTCTCCCTTCCCCCTCCAGATTCACACTCATTGAGAAGGCAAGCAATCTGATTTAGGTTATACATGCGTAGTCATGCAAAAAACACTTCCACAACAGTGATGTTGTGAAAGACTAACTATATTTCCCTCTATCCTGCCCAACCCTCCATTTTTCTATTCTCTTCTTTGACCTGTCCTTCTACCAAAGAGTTGACTTCTGATTACCCCTCCCCCAACCTTCTGTCCCTTCTATTATTCCCCCTCTATTATCCCCCTCCCTTCTGTTTTTTTGTAGGATAAGATAAACTTCCATACCCAATTGAGTTTGTGTGTTATTCCCTCCTGAAGCCAAATCCAATGAAAGGAAGGCTCACTTATTCCCTCTCAGTTTTCCTCTTCTTCCCCTCCATTAAAAAAGCTATTTCTTGCCTCTTTTATGTGAGATGATTTACTACATTTTACCTCTCCCTTTCTCTTTCTCCTAGTGCATTCTCAACACTAAATTTTCTTTTTTAGATATCATCCCTTCATATTCAGCTCTCCTTGTGTGCTCTCTCTCTCTCTCTCTCTCTCTCTCTCTCTCTCTCTCTCTCTGTCTCTCTCTCTCTCTCTCTCTCTCTTTCTCCCCCTGTCTGTCTATATATTTCATCCAACTATCCTAATACTAAGAAAGTCTCGTGAGTTACAAATTTCTTTCCATATAGGAATGTAAACAGTTCACCTTTAATATAGAGTCCTTTATGACTTCTCTTTCTGTTTACATTTTCATGCTTCTCTTGATTCTTGCATTTGAAAGTCAAATTTCTATTAATTGTGGTATTTTCAACAAGAATGCTTGGAAGTCCTCTATTTCATTGAAGTTCCATTTTTTTCCCTGAAGTATTATACTCAGTTTTGCTGGGAAAGTGATTATTGGTTTTAATCCTGTGTCCTTTGACCTCTGGAGTATCACATTCTAAGCCCTTTGATCCCTTAGTGTAGAAGCTGCTAAATCTTGAGTTATCCTGATTATGCTTCCACAATACTTGAATGGTGATTCCTTGTAATACTTTCTCCTTGACCTGGGAATTCTGGAATTTGACTACAATTTTCCTAGGAGTTTTGGGATCTCTTTCAGGAGGTGATTAGTGGATTCTTTCCAGCTCTATTTTACCCTCTGGTTCAAAAATATCAGGGCAGCTTTCCTTGATAATTTCTTGCAAGATGATGTCTAGTCTTTTTTTTTTTGATCATGGCTTTCAGGTAGTCCAATAATTTTAAAATTATCTTGCCTGGATCCATTTTCCAGGTCAGTTGTTTTATCCAATGAGATACTTCACATTTTCTTCTATTTTTATTCAGACTTTTAGTTTTATTTTATGTTGCTTGATTTCTCATAAAGTCATTAGTTTCCATTTGCTCTGTAGTAGTTATGAAGGAATTATATTTTTCAGTGAGTTTTTGAACATCTTTTCCCATTTGGTCCATTCTGCTTTTTAAGGTATTCTTTCTACTCATTGGCTTCTTGCACATCTTTTCCCATCTGGATTAGTCTAATTTTAAAGCTGTTATCTTTTTCAGCATATTTTTTGTGTTTCCTTTAGCAAGCTGTTGACTTGTTATTCATGATTTTCTTGTATCACTCTCCTCTCTCTTTACAATTTTCCCTCTACTTCTCTTACTTGATTTTCAAAATCATTTTTGAGCTCTCCCATGGCCTAAGACCAATTCATATTTTTCTTGGAGGCTTTGGATGCAGGAGCTTTGGCTTTGTTGTCTTCTTGTTGTATGTTTGGATTTTCTTCATCACCAATGACACAAGAAAGGACCTCTTCACTGAGAAAGTCAGAATGTATAATCCATTTCTTTTTCCCTTGTTTGCTCATTTTCCAAGCCAATTATTTGACTTTTGAGCTCTTTGTTAAGTGGAGGGCTCCAGTAGCAACCTCTGCTTCAACAGTGGCTGCTTCCTCCCTGGAGCTGGGGCTAATACTGGGAGTATGGCCAGGGCTGGGTCTGGGGCTAGAGCTGGACATGCTCCCCTGTTACCCAGGTGAGAGACCAATCCCACTGTCTTTTGAAGCTGTATTTAGTGTTTTGGGATTAAGAAGTCTGGAAACCATAGCAGCTGCCAGCGATTCATTTCCCAAGGCCTGCTCCAGCTCCATCTGTGTGGAACTATGCTCTGCGCCCAGCTTGGTGGGATAAACCCTTCTTGCTGAACTTCCAGTTTATCTTGGGTTGGAAACTTGCTTCAGTTTGTCATTTTGTGGCTTCTGCTACTCTAGAATATATTTAGAGTAATTTGTTACAGATTTTTTGAGGGATTTGAGGGGAAAGCTTTAGCTAGTCCCTGCTTCTACTCCACCTTCCTTGAGGGTTATTTTAAGGAGAAAGACACTATTCCAAGATATATGAAGAAAGGGTCATGTTAGTTAACAAACATGGGAGAGAGGAGGATGAGAGATTGTATTTGTGCTTAATCTTATTAGCTTGCAACATAAAAATACATGGAAGGAAGAAAATAAGATAATGATAGAAAGCTATATTGCAAGCAGACTGTGAAAAAAGATAAAGATAAAAAGACATATTGAATGCCAGAACCAAGAGTCTACAATTACTTTAATTGGCAATGGAGATTCTGCTTGGCACATAAATGGCATTTTCAAGCTTTGCTTCCAGTCTCAACCATCTCCAATCTTTCTTCTCCATAGTTGCCAAAACAATCTTCCTATGACACAAATCTGGTGTTTCCCACTCCTCTTCTCAAAAACCATCACTGGATCCCTATCATCAATAGTATAAAATATAAACTCCTTACCCTGTCATTTAAATCCTTCAAGAATGTGAATCAAACTCATCTTTCCAGTCTTATTTCACATTTTACTCCTTCATACACTGTACATTTTAGCCAAACTGAACAAAAAAGCAACTCTTTGACCTAGTCATTTTGCCTCCTACCTCTATAAAATCACATAATCCCATGATTGGAATGCCCTACCTCCTCAATAATATCTCTCATGCTAAAATGAAAAAAAAATATTAGCTGTTCTGTGAACCTTACCCTCTCCCCAATTTTTAACATTCTCTTCTTCAAATTACCTTATATTTATTAATAAACATGTCATTTCTTTCGAGAAGACAATAAGTTTTATATGTATTTTTGTTTCAGCATCCCTAGCACCTAGGACAGTTCTATGCACATAATAAGTGCTTAGTGTTTGTTGAATTCCCTGAAATGAAATGAATTGGATTGAATCAAATTCTTTTTTTTTTCTTTTTTTTTTTTTATTAAACTTTTAACATTTATTTTCACACATTTTTGGGTTACAAATTTTCTCCCCTTTTTTTCCCTCCCCCCCCAGACCCAAGCTTTCTAATTGCCCCTGTGACCTATCTTCTCTCTCCTCTATCCTCCCTCCCTGCCCTTGTCTCCGTCTTCTCTTTTGTCCTGTAGGGCCGGATAGCTTTCTTGACCCCTTAACCTGTATTTCTTGTTACCCAGTGGTAATAATATTACATTTGGTCCTAACACTTTGAGTTCCAACTTCTTTGGCTCCCTCCCTCTCTACCCCTTCCCCTTGGAAGACAGGCAGTTCAATATAGGCCATATGTTTAGTTTTGCAAATGATTTCCATACTAGTTGTGTTGTATAGGACTAACTATATTTCCCTCCATCCTGTCCTGTCCCCCATTACTTCTATTTTCTTATGGTCCTTTCCCTCCCCATGAGTGTCAACCTCGTATTGCATTCTCCTCCCCCTGCCCTCCCCTCCCCTCTATCCTCCCCCCCATCCTGCTTGAGCCCCTGTCCCCCACTCTCCTGTATTATGAGATAGGTTTTCCTATCAAAATGAGTGTGCATTATATTCTTTCCTTTAGTGGAATGTGATGAGAGTAGACCTCATGTTTTTCTCTTGCCTCCCCTCTTTATCCCACCACTAATAAGTCTTTTGCTTGTCTCTTTTATGAGAGATAATTTGCCCCATATAACTTCTCCCTTTCTCCTCCCAATATTTCTCTCTCACTGCTTGATTTCATTTTTTTTTTTTAGTATGTGATCCCATCCTCTTCAGTTCACTCTGTGCACTCTGTCTCTATGTATGTGTGCGTGTGTGTATGTGTGCGTGTGTGCATGTGCGTGTGTGTGTGTGTGTGTGTGTGTGTGTGTGTGTGTGTGTGTGTACTCCCACCCAGTGCCCAGATATTGAAATGTTTCAAGAGTTATAAATATTGTCTTTCCATATAGGAATGTAAACAGTTCAACTTTAGTAAGTCCATTATGATTTCTCTTTGCTGTTCGCCTTTTCATGGTTCTCTTCATTCTTGTGTTAGAAAGTTAAATTTTCTTTCCAGTTCTGGTCTTTTCATCAGGAAAATTTGAAAGTCTTCTATTTCATTGAAAGACCATTTTTTTTCCTGAAGTATTATACTCAGTTCTGCTGGGTAGGTGATTCTTGGCTTCAGTCCTATTTCCTTTGACTTCTGGAATATCCTATTCCATTCCCTTCTGTCCCTCAATGTAGAAGGTGCCAGATCTTGTACTATCCTGATTGTATTTCCACAATACTTGAATTGTTTCTTTCTAGCTGCTTGCAATATTTTCTCTTTCACCTGGGAATTCTGGAATTTGGCCACAATGCTCCTAGGAGTTTCTCTTTTTGGATCTCTTTCATGCGGTGTTCTGCGGATTCCTTGAATATTTATTTTGCCTTCTGGTTCTAGAATCTCAGGGCAGTTTTCCTTGATAATTTCATGAAAGATGATGTCTAGGCTCTTCTTTTGATCATGGTTTTCAGGTAGTCCCAGAATTTTTACATTGTCTCTCCTGATTCTGTTTTCCAGGTCAGTTGTTTTTCCAATAAGATATTTCACCTTATCTTCCATTTTTCGAATCTGCGCGGTATGTTCTGAGATATCTGTCTTTCTCGAAAAGTCCAAAGCGTCCATCTGTATCATTCTAGATTTGAAAGATCTATTTTCTTCAGTGAGCTTTTGAATCTCCTTTTCCACTTGGTTAATTCTGCTTTTGAAAGCATTCTTCTCCTCATTGGCCTCTTGCACCTCCCTTGCCAGCTGAGTTAGGCTAATTCTCAAGGTGCCAATTTCTTCAAGATTTTTTTGGTTCTCCTTTAGCAGGGAGCTGATCTGTTTTTCATGCTTCTCCCTCATCCCTCTCATTTCCCTTTCCAGTCTTTCCTCCACCTCTCTAACTTGATTTTCAAAATTCCTCTTGAGCTCTTCCATGGCCCGAGCCCATTGGGTGGGCTGGGACACATAATCCTCGATTTCTGTGTCTTTGCCTGATGGCAAGCATTGTTCCTCCCCATCAGAAAGGAGGGGAGGAAGTGTTTTTTTCTCTCCGATAAAGTACCCTTCAATAGTTTTATTTCTTTTCCCTTTTCTTGGCATATTCTCCACCTAGTGGCCTGAACTCTGAATGTTCTCCTCACACCCACCTCGCCTCCTGGTCCTCCCAGTCAGCGTTTGGGGACTGAGATTCAAATGCTGCTTCCCGCCTTAGGGCTTTTGGCGGGGGCAGGGCTGCTATTCAGTGTTAAATTAAGTTCAGGTGGTCAGGGGCAGGGCCGCCTCTCTGGCTCAATTCCCTCAGGCGGTTTATGCACAGACCTTCCACAATGGAACCAGGCTCCCGCCCGCTTGGGGATCCGCAGCCGCCTCTCAGTCCCCACCTCCCGGGGGGGGGGCACGAGCCATGGGGGCACCTCACTCCCCTCTCAACCCACCAAAGGGACTCTCTCACCTACCCCTGTCAGTCACCTGTTGGTGGGGGGGGGCCCGTGCCGCTGCTGAAGATCCCACCTCCGGAGCCCTCTTAGAACTGTGCCTCTCAGAGCCACAGCCGCTGCCGCCGCCGCAGGTCCGGGCTGGGCGCTGCTTCTGCAGCGCGACGGACCTTTTGCGAGAGGTTTGCAGGTCCCTCTGTGGGTGGGGGGACCCGCGTGGCCGCTGGAGATCCCGTCTCGCAGCCCTCTAGGATCTTCTTCCCACGTTGTCGCTGCCGCGGTAGGGTTGCTCTCTGCTTCTCGCCCTGGCGCCCAGTCCACGGCGCGAAGGATCCCCCGCGAGAGGTTTGCAGGTCTCTCTGGAACAGAAATCTCCCTCGCTCCAATATTCCGTGGTCTCTGGGTGCAGAATTCGCCCTGGGCTAGTCCCCTCTGCCGTTCTGTGTTTTGTGGGTTCGGAGCTATGTGTATGTGCGTCTTTCTACTTCGCCATCTTGGCTCCGCCCTCTTGAATCAAATTCTTCCGGGGACTTGTTAATGGGATGTATTTAAGGGGATAAAGACCTGAACTCCAGTTAGGAATCTATAATGATAGCCCAGGCAAGACCTAATTAGATCCTAAATTAGTGTTGGCACTATGGGTGGAGAGAAAAGTATGGATGTAAATGATATTGTGAAAGTATATTTAGCAACTGATGCTGTTTAGTCATTTTCAGTCATGTCTGACTCTTTATAACACCATTTGATTTTTTTTTAGTGAAGATACTAGAATGATTTGCCATTTTTTTCAAGGAAACTGAGGCAAACAAGGTTAGGTGATTTGCCTAGGGTCACACAATTAATAAGTTCCTGAGGCCAGATTTGAACTTAGGTCTTCCTAACTGCAGGTCTAGCACTCTATTCACTGCTCCAGGGAGCTGCCCATCTAGCTACCCATACTTAGTGATTAATTGAATGCTAAATTCAATAATCCAATTATTCATTAAACACACCAAACTGAGAAAATGAATAGGTGGGATCCTAAGGAAAAATCTATTTAAAATACTATTTTGGAAAACTCTTCCACTCCACCCCTTTAACTAGACAAGAAGAGGATATCTAATCCCCTCCTGAGCTGGTTTAGGGAAATGGGAAGTCAGGAAGACAATTCTATTGTGTGAGAAAGCTGAAAATTGTTGAGATAATCAGGAAAGACCTAAATATTTCCTGGATGTGACGCTCAGACATATATGTGTGTAGCGGGAGTAACTTTATTAAAAACATTTGTTCACAGTTTATATATAGCATGCTTTCTGGTTTGACTTGATCTGGAGAATGGGGAGAGAATAGTAGGGGCTATTTTTCAAAGCTCTCCCTTTCCCTTTTTTGTTTTTCAAGGAGTGTTGGTGAAGGGATAGTCCCGTCTGACTTTCATCTGCACATCCTGTTGTTGACACCAAGCATAGCCTAGAGCTCAGAGACATTCCTGCCATGTCCTCACATACTGGCCATTCTTCGTATCCACCAGGCTCCAATTTGGCAAGTGCCCCAGGGATTGCTTAATTGGTGGCAGAAGGAAAACTTAGCACACACAGATAATATACAAAGTAGAAATGTTTTCCAAATGATGTTGCACTGTTCCATCAATTCCTTTTAGGTACTTAATCGAATCCATTTGTCTGGGGATGAAGCAAAGCTTTCTCCCTTCCTCCTTTCACTCTTTCAGCCACTCTCCTAGCAGGCATGAAGTAAAATGCAATGGTGTGGTTATACCCTCTCCAGCAGAGGCGAGGGACCTGAAATCTCTTCCTTGTTGAAGAAAACCATGAAAGCAATCAATACCTGCAGATACCCAGGAAGGATGGAAATGGGCGGCCCTCCAAATAGTCAATGGTTCTGCCTGGTTCAATAAACCATGCAAAAGTTCAACTGCTGATCTCAGATCCCTCCAAACTGTCCCTGTCTCATGGGCCTACAGAAGTAGAATGGAACACTCTAGAGACAAAGTTCTCCAGAGATTTGGGGCTCTTCCTATTTCTGGTACCGACAGAGATACCCCAGATAGCAGCTAGCCTTTCTAGCAGTTTGTCTGTAGAACTTCCTCCATGACTGGCCAGGAACTGAGATAAGCTAAGGCAGAGACAAAGGAAGAAGAGAGGGGAAAGTGCTTTGAACTTTCTTGAAGTTCAGAAAAGTAATTTTGGTTGGATTTCAGTCAGAGGCTAAGGTTCAGATCACTTCTTATACAAATCAGTTCGCTAGCCTCTAGAGGTAGAACAAAAGAGTTGTAATTTAGAAAGTCTTTGACTAAATCAATGTCTTTGCCATGCCCTGAGAAATTCAAAATGTCACTGGAAAGAAGAGCCAAAAATAGCACCAAAAAAAAAAAAATCAGAGGTAACTAGCAGTTACAGATAACCAATAACAAAATAAATATGCAAATAGGAGATTAGGGCCATTAATGGCATGTACACAACATAGTTTAATTGGATTTAATATACTATTTTAAAAATTATCTTTTTTCCAGGTAATACCTTTTGTTCATCCTGGATCCAGAATCGAAAAAAGAAAGGAGGAGAGTGTGTTAGATTTCTGTCAGAAAATTGTAAAGCACTTTTTTGCTGACCCCAAGGTTCTCATAAAATCAAAAGCCATCTTTTCAATACAAGTATTTTATTAGCACTGCTGAATGGCAGTAAGACCTGGAACCTCACTCCTGCTAAAGAACTATATCAATAGTTTTCCAGAGATGATTATCATTTACAGGGCAGTGGAAAGGCGCATGGTGGATGTGAGTAGGCACCAAGATAGAAGCCTAGGAACTCTTAACAAGAAAGAAGTCCATTGGGTGGATCCTCAATGGTTATCTTCAGAGAAGAAACAGAACAAGAAGTGCCCAGGATGGGTAAGCCTCATAGATTATGTTCTTCATCATTGAAGGGAATCTCAGAATTTTAGACCATATATACTTTGGATTATCTGAATAATAACTTTGATGTATGCTTTTTGAGGATCAGTTATTTTTCAGGATACCCCCATTACATCCTCTTGTGTTACAAAAGAGAAAAAAGAAACAAACCAAATCAAGAAAGTAAATGAGCCTGAATGTACACAAAACCTTATAGACCTGTAGTCTTTTATCTTTCTTTCAAGAGACAGATATATTTCTTCCTCTTTTTTCTGGGACTAAGAATGTTTGTTCAGGCATGTCCAACTCTTTTTTTTCTTGGCAAAGATACTGGGGTGACCTGCCATTTCCTTCTCCAACTCATTTTACAGATGAGAAACTGAGGCAAACAGGATTAAGTGACATGCCTACAGTCACACAGTTAGTAAGTGTATGAGGCCAGATTTGAACTCATGAAGATGAGTCTTCCTGACTCCAGGCTGAAACTCTACTCACTACACTGCTAAGATCAGTCATTGCAATAAATTCCTGTTTGGCTTCATTTTAGTGTTGCTTACATTTAAACTATTTTGATTATTTTGCATATCATGCTGTCCATTCTTTGATCCATTCTTTGCTCTAGTTCATGCAAGTTTCCTCATGATTCTCTGAATACTTCAGTCATTGTTTATTGCAACATACTAAGATCTCATTACATTAACAGAGTACAACTTATTGAGCCACTTCTTAACGGACATGTGCCAACTTTCCTTCCAATTTTTTTCTTATTCCTTTTCTATCATAGAGTTTCTATGAATACTTTCTTACATGTATCTTTCTTGTATATACTATCATTTTTGTCAGTTACCTCCTTGGAGCACAAGCCCAAAAGTTAGATTAAAGAATTAAATGGCATAAAAAGTTAATAATTTTTCTCTCAACATTCCAAATTATTTTAAAGAATGATCAGACCAATTCACAGGTCACACAGTAGTGCATTTCTATATCTGCTTCCCTGCAGATCCTCCATTTGGCCATATTTGTCAATTTGATTGTATAGAGGAAGGCTTGATCCTTTTTTTAAAGATTTAATTCACCAATAGGACCATAGCATTTTTCAATCCACAAATACTTGTTTTGATTCATTTTTCTTTTCATTTTTGAACCAATTGTTTTGGTAAGATATAGGTAAGGTTTAGGTCTCATTCTCTGGATCTCAGTTTGATAAGTAAGAGGAATAGAAGCTGCTCTGTACCAATGATGGGTTCCCTGAAACTTGCAAAATCCCATTATTTCTTATTTTCATAGGAATACAGGTGAAGTCCAGAAAGATATCCCCCATCCCCAGTATGGTCTTTGAGACTGGCATTTGATAGTTTCATGTTCTACCCTACCCAATGATACAATGACCTTTGAAAGTGCCAGAAATAATGGCTCCGTCTCTACAAACTCTTTCAATGTTTTTGGAATACCTCCTAAGACTTAAAATGAGTCTGTCCTAGCCCATTCAACAGGACAGTGGTGTTTGGAGAAGGAATTAACAGAAGCATGCAAATAGTAATAATCTTTAGGTCCGGAAGTTGTTTTTTCTTTACTAGAGCTTTGTTCTCCAAGATGTTTTGTTCCTTTGGAGCTTTCCAGATAATAGGGTCCTGAATCAAGTTCTCCTCAGTACCCTAAAACAAAATAAATTGAAAAGGGGACTGAATTGTGGTTGGAATAGAGGTTATACTGGACTCACTGTTCAAAAGACCTGGAAGAAGTTCAGCATATATAACTTCTCTGGGGTCAGAGAAACAGAAGGAATGTTGGCGTGTAAGGTAGTCTAGTAAACTATTTGATAATAGTTTTCAGTCTGTGACCATATGAACTTTATGGGATGCATCCAGAGGGACTTCTCCCCATGAAAAGCAGAGTATTTTGGTGGATCAAGCACTGGATTTGGAGTCAGAAAGATCTGGATTAAAACCTGCCTCAGAAGTTTACTAGGAATATGGCCCTTAGCAAGTCATTGAACATCTCAGAACCTCTGACTCCTTATCTGTGAAACAGAGATAATAATGGTATCTACCACAGAGCATCATTTTGAAGATTGATGAGATATTATATGTAAAATACTTTGCAAAATTTAAAGTGTGAATTGTCACGGTCACCATTACCATCACTATCACAAACATCATCACAGTCTATCACTAATTCATCTCCTAAATTGCCCCTATTGTCAACTACCTGATGGACAGTGTGACCTGAATGTAGCATTTGTATCTCAAATTCAAAGCATTTAAAACAAAACTCTTTATTTATCCCCTTCAACCCTTCCCTCCTCATTTCTGTTATAAACACCATCATTTTTAAAGACACCCAACTTTATGGTCTGAAAAAACAGGAGAAAGCCAAGTTATAGTTATGAATTGAAGAAAGGATAAAACAGTAAAAAAAAAAAAAAAAAGGCTGACCTAAAAATTAGGAAATATGGGTTCCAATTCTGATTCCTCCATTACCTAGATATAGGACTTGGAGCGTACCACTTGACTTTTCTGGATCCAAGTCTCATTATTTGCCTAGACAAGGGAGCTGAAATAGATGCTTTCTTGAAACACTCCCTGTCTCAAAACTTGATTATTTTTGATAATATCTTACATATGTATTACATAATATATATTATGTATTACATAATAATTACATATATGTAATATGAAATATATACATGTGCATTTACATATACATAAATATATTCAATTTATTGTATTATATTATATTATATATTATATATTTATGAATATATTTATGTATATGTAAATGCACATGTATACATGACTAATATTCCCCCTTATATTAATAGATTGAAGTCCATCTGAAAGTTAATTTACTGTTCAGTAGAGTAGAAAGAGTTTGGTTAATTTAATAAATCAATCAGGAAAGATTCCTTCATTATACTAGAATAGGATAATCTCTTCCACTTTTTTTGAGATTTTATCTCCCTTTCTCACTCAGCCTGAAAGTACAGGGGCCGCTGATGAGACTGGTCCCATTACTTCTTTACATAGGAGCTATAACTTGGTCCATTTACAATACGAATTTGTTTACCCTCTGTAAGTATTTTAGTGCCCTTCCTTTCCTCACTCTAGCATCTGAGGTAGCTAAGTGATATAGTAGATGGGAGCTAGAGCTCTAAGGCTGGGATCACGAAGATCTGAGTTCACATCTGGTCTCAGATACTTAGTAAGTGTGTGACCTTAAGCAAATCACTTTGCATCAGTTTCTTCAACTGTAAAATTGGGTTAATAATAGTACCTGCCTTAAAGGTTATTATGAATATTGAATCAGATAATATTGATTAAACATTGGGCACAGTGTCTGGCACATACTTAGGTATTTAATAAATGCTGATTTCCTTTCTTCCCTTCTTGGGGTCTCACTATATTGTTGCTGAACTCAATTCAGACACTACATCAACTTAATTCACTGCAGCTTAAAACTCCAGAGCTCAAGAGATCCACCAGCCTCAGTTTCCCTAATAGCAAGAATTATAGATGTGTGATATCACATCCAGGCATTATTCCTACGTTTCAGGATAGTTAAGGTAAACACTGAATAATCTCCAAGTATATGTTGGTTGTCACTTGACAATCTGAAACATTAGACAGTAATTGAGGTTGTAAAACTCGCACGCATACACACACACACACACACACACACACATACACACATACACACACCATTCTCCAAGGTCACTTCTACCTTCACCATCCACCATCTTAATCAAAAATAGTTTGAAGGGAGTAGGAAAGTCAAGGATGGCACAAGACACTGATGGGTAATCTTGTGCTGAAGTGCTTGATATTCTAGTCATAAAACTGCTGCAAAATAAAGTCAAAATGGCCCATAATCCTTCCCACTTATACAGTAGGAATAATGATTCATGAGAGGACTCAGCTATTGTGCCCTGGGAAGAGACCGGGGCCAGGGAGCTTGCCACAGTTGGAGTAAGGAAGAACCACAAATTACAGAATGGGAACAATGAGTTTCTCTTCACTGGAGAACATTAGCAAAGGTTAAAATGCCCATTTGCCAATTAATGTTGGTACAAGTTGGAATGAATGACCTTTCAGGGCCCTTCCAACTCTGACATTCTGTAATCCTGTTGCTCTTCCAAACGTGACTGTTGCACAATCTCCAAAGGGGCATCTGAATACATCACTTTCAGCCTTTGAATGAGTAGATATTCATTCGTTTGCAGAAACACAACAACTTCTGCTGAGAGTGCACAATTTTTTCAGTGCTCTGCCATGTTGCTTTCTCTAATGTGGTCTTCCACAAAGATTGTTCTCTTTCATACTCAGACAACCTAAACATCATCAGCCCTTTAAGTCACATATGCATGAAAGATCATTACCCATTGAGTAGTGCTTATCTTGATGACTGTTCTCTCCGTGAGTAAGTTCTCTTGGTTGTAATAAGTAGCCTGATATCATTATCTTCTATAATTAAGCTTTTCTCCTCATCTAAGACCTGGAGAACATTGCCTTCTCAACATAAGTCTGGATTGAGGATGGAATTGGGCTTGATGATGTAGAAGCCAAGTTCTAATCAAGACCTGTACTGCTTTCGTGATCTCTAACCTTCTCTAACGTCTGGGACCCAAGAACTACCTTGTCACCAATATGGGAAACAAACCATTGTTGCATTATTCAGAAATTATCACCCTCAAAAAGTGGTAAATCTGATCCTTTCACTATGATGTTCAGTGCAATGAACCAGTAGAACTGAATGATAATGGAGACAAACTCCTGAGGTAGCTGGATGGTGCAGTGGATAGAGGTCTAGGCATGGGGTCAGGACTGAGGGGGGCGTAAAAGTTAACCTCAAATGTCTGAAGGGCTGTTGTGTGAAAGGATTAGCCTAGTTCTGTTTGGTTTCAGAAGACAAAATAAAAAGCAATGAAGAAAAGTTGCAAAATCCTAGTAACGAGAGCTACCCAAAAGCTGGATTGCATTGCCTTAGAATTTATTACCTACCCTCCTCCCTTGAGACCTTCAAAGAGTAAGACAAAATGTTGCATCTAATGGAGAGAACATTCTCAGTCATATGCAAGTTAGCATAGCAAGAAGAGCCAGTTCTTGAGAGCTCTTCCAACACTGAGTTTTTGCAATTCCTTTATAAGAGTGGGAAATTGGTCCCTGGACAACCCATCTCTTCCTCCAGTGCAGGATTGCAGATGTCCAGAGATGCTAATGTGTTAACAACATGTTAACAGCACTATTATCAGTTCATGAAGTGTGAACTCCTTTCTCTGATTAAATTGGAATGGGCAACTCCATTCACCAGGATGAAAGTTGGTCATGACCAGAAAGGCCCTTAAGAAGGTGAGTTCTCCAGCCTCATGGAGGAGACTTCTATACCTGTTCTAGAGGGAAGTCAGAGGAGAATGTTTTCTCTGCACTGTCCATGCCCCCCCCCCCAAAAAAATAGTACCTTGAGGTGGAACCAGTAAGAGATGTCTTATCTAGAAGCAAGCAAAGACAAACTGTAGATACGGGGGTTTCAAAGGGTAGGATTTCTGGCAGAGAATAGATTTTGAGATTAAACATTATTGTAGGATTAAGTAGCCTTGGCAACATGTGTTCTCTGCACATGTACCCACTACCATATTACTCTATGTACTTCTCTTTACCATAGATAGTTCCCATAGAACTTTGGGTATTTGTGGGATAATGAACGTCCGCTCCCCCACCTCCCGCCCCAGTGTAGGGGGAAAGGGTCTTTTATAACTGCTCTTCGTACTTAGGTCTCTTAGTAAACACCTTTTCAAGCTAGTTGTATCAACTGGATGACTGTTAAGGGGAAAATTGCCAATGGGAGGCTCATAAACTATAGCTCTAAGAGTGGAGGCCCCTAAGGATATCTTGGAACCAGTGGGATGCTGGTAAATGTTTCAAACCTGGATCTTCAAAAGAAAATGCACTCACTACATACATTCAATTTTAATCTGAATTTTTCCATGACTTTCTTAAGTCTATACAATCAAAAAAAATGACAAATCAAGACCTTTTTGCTGATTTCCAAAGAGCAAATATTCACATTGAAAATGTAATAACTAACTCTAGCATCTGGTTTGTGCTGGCTCTAGCACATCCCTGTCCGGAAGCCAAAGATATCAGTTGCCTCTGGGAACCCAAAAAGTGAATGGGATATAAAGTTGAGGGTGGAGCTGAGGCTGCACTACATCTTAAATTAGAGGTGTCTAAAATGGAACAGATTATATCTGGAAGTAATAGGTTCACCCTTCACGTGAAGTCTTTAAACAAAAACAGAATGATCATTTTCTAGGTTTTCATGGACGAATTCTTGTTTGGGTACATGTTGAACTTCTAATATCCTTCTAACTCTCTAATTCTGTGGTAGGATGTCTAGAACTATGAACATCACTTGGTATAGCCCCCAGCTTTCTCTGCCTATGTGCTTTACTCTCTGTCACCAAAATGATGAGTCAGACCATGGGCCTTGGTCCCACCTGTTAAGTATCACATCAGAGACCTGTCTCTAGAGCTGCCTTCTTTTCTTATTATTTCCATTTATAGCTACCTACCAATTCTTTGAACATTGTAGGCAGAAAGTAATTGAGATATACTATTGTAAAATCCTTGTGCTATGCTCATGTCAATCCAAGTTTTTAAAAAAGAATCGTTGAATATTCTTGTGAAAGCTCTGTTTTGGCCACACAAAGAACATACTGGGTCCAGCATTGCTTGCAAATTATAACTCTACTTTAAACCACAGGTGTTGGGGAGTCATGCCCATCATGTCCCCACATTTTGAGGTGAGATAGAGTATAACATTCCTACAACACAGAAGGACAAAACTTGCCATAATTAAAAGGTGAGGCCTAATACCGTACCATTACAACTGCTTGAAGGATGTTAGGATCATTTCCTGACCATTTCCCAACCATACCTCCTTTACTACAGACATTGTCCTCATCATCCTCATTCCTCTACTTTTGGACTCTGCCTCTGGAACAAACTTGGGTTCTGATATTGGATAGTATCTTGGCAGAAATCAGGCTTCCAGGGTCATTTCCTCACCCTGTTAAATTTGCAAACTCCCCTTGCTAGCTCCCTTTTATATGGCATCCTCCTATATCAGAAAGCAAGCTTCTTGAGAGCAAGGACTTTCTTTCCTCCTCAAATTTATACCCCCAATGCTTAGCATAGTGCCTAGAAAATGGTAAGCACTTAACAAATGCTTTTTTTTTCATTCATTTATTTGTTTACTCATTCATCCATGGGCTTGTTTAGTGGATGCACTTCCAAGCAACCAGCCATACTAATTTTCCCGTTTGTCTGTGTTGCAATAGATCAAGTCTTTTGAAGAAGAAAATATTACCATCTATCATAGAAATAATGCAACATTCAATGGCCATTTATTCCTTCACTCTACCTTAGGAAACAGCTTTTAGAAGCTTTTTCTCCAAATGTGCTGATGTTTGAGAGTAGTTCCTAAGCATGAACCCAACCCAGCTGTCATTACCAACTACATCATATCAAAAATTGGGAATTTGTTTCCAGAAGACCACAATGAGAAGAGGAATAAATTGTTAGAATGTCCTCCTTGAGTAAATTAACAAATGACACCCAGATTGTCATTCACAACTGTTCTTTTCCCTGTACATCCTCATTTTTCAAGAATTACAAATTGACCCAACTTTTTTTCAGTGATCCTTTATTTCATTTTATCATGTCATTGTCTCCTGACCTCAGAGGCAAGTAGGACATGATATCCCACCAGTTGTAGACAAAAGGGTGAAAATAATAATTGCAGACACTTGTTTACTCTAAAAGGAGATTCCATTATCATGAACTTTTCTTGGAAGGCTGGGTGTGGCCATAGGATTCAAAGTCCAGTCCAGGGACATTCACCAAACATTAACCACTTTGGGGGTCACAATTTCAGCCTGTGCTTTATCATATAATTAGTCATTTACAATCCTAATTTGCTAGGGATAAACAAGTTACATTGGATGGGTTATTACCCACAATTCAGTTATTTCAGAGAATGACTTATACAGGAAAGTGGAGGTTGCTCTTTAGGCCTGTGCCACATTAGGGCAATAGTACTTCTTAGAATCATAGACTCACAGGAAGCTAAATCTCACAGACAGCAGAGTGCACAAAGTCCCAAATGTGTGAGCTACAAGAGTTCTAAGAACAGAGAAAATAGACTATTAGGACTGGAGAGGATCTTGGAACACAGGCTATCAGAGCTAGAAGGGACCTTAAAATATAGAAAACAGAATGGTGAACCTGGGAAGACTTTAGCGATCATCTAATTCAGGGGTTCTTAACCTGGCAGTTATGAATTTATATATATATATATATATATATATATATGAATATATGTATAGGTTCATCCATATGTATGTATACATATATACACACATGTAATGTTGATGTATTTTATATATTTAATTTCCTTTGTAATCCCGTATATTTTATTTTATGCATGTCAAAACATTATTCTAAGAATACTGGGCTTCACAGGTTTCACAAGACTGTCAAAGGGGTTCAGGACACACAAAATAGTAAAAAAAACCCAGGTCTAATTTAACCTGACATTTTAAAGAAAAAGAAACTAAAACTCAAACTGGGGAAGAGACTTGCTTCAAGTCATACAACACAAGGAGTAATCTAGACCTGTTTTAATATACTGTTAGCATTCTTCTGTTATAAAACATCTTTCTAGTGTCTCTTTAAAAAAAATGTTTAAAATAAAAATCCTTATTCCGGAAAAAATGTTCTCCTGCCACCAAAGGACTCTATTGATTTGGTTGTGTTTTGGTGCTGTTTCGTTGTTTTTTTAAGGAGAAATTCCACAATAATTTTAAAGAATACTTATTCAGGTAAGGGTAGGACTAGTAGGTCCCTGAAGGTGATTTCAATTCTGGCATATGTGATTCTGACCTTGGGAGTTCTTCCAGTCTATCTTACTGCTTTCAAATAGGACAATAGCTATATCTCAGATATAGAACTATCAAGAAATATGTTCTGTAACTTTCTTGTACAATGGTATTTCAAAATACGTGTTATCATAAAGTTCTTTGGAGGTCAGAGTCCTATCCAGAGCCTCTCAATTATTTCTAGGACCAAATAAAAGCACCATTTCTTTTAGCATTTAAAGGCCTTTACAACTTGGATCTTACCTGCCTTTCCTTATTATACATTAACTCCCCTTTATACACTTTATAATCAAGCCAATTCAGATTTCTTGCTGTTTCTCTCATGTGACACTCTATTTTTTTATCTCCATGATTTTGTACAGGTGATCCTCCATGCTTAAAATGTCTTCATCCTTGCCTCTTAGAGTCCTTAGTTTCCGTCAAAGAACAACTCAGTTAACACTTCCTACGCTGGGCCTTCCCAGATACATCTACCTTTTAGTGCCTTCCACTTCCACAATTTATATTTATTTTGTAAATATTTATAACATTATCTCTAAACTCGTTTTACTAGCTTGTATTTGTACTGGTAGTTTGAGTTCCCAGAGGGAAAAGTGCCACCTCTATTCTAGAGATAATCCTTCAAGTGACTAGGTCTAATACTGTAGCTCAGGAGTCCCCATCAGTTTACTTCCTATTAACAATCTGGCAAATGTTTCAATTCAATCAGAGAAAATGCATTTGCTCAAATTGCAGTAGTTACAAATTCTTCCCTACTAAAAACCTGGTTTGGATGGGGGTTAGTGTGCTCTTTCTTCAGATGAGTACTATTTAGTTCCTTCAGAAAAGATACTAACCCCTAGTCTAGGGGCAGCTAGGTGGTGCAGTGGATAGCGCACCAGACCTGAGTTCAACTCTCACCTCAGACACTTGACACTCACTAGCTGTGTGACCTTGGGCAAGCCACTTAATCTCAATAGCCTCATCCTGGGTCATCTCCAGTCATCCTGACGAATATCTGGTCACTGGATTCAGATGGCTCTGGAGGAGAAGTGAGGTTGGTGACCTGCACAGCCCTCCCTCACTCAAAACAAAGTCAAGTACAAGTCATTTCATTATTTCCCTGATGGCATGGTCTTCTTTGGCAACAAAGGATGAACACACACACAACCCTTAGTCCAGGATTGGGAGAAGACCCTCCTCATTGATTTTTGTCAAGGTTTCAGTTGTGAGGTCTGTCACTTCCAGATAGGAGGTAGGAGAGCTAGCCTCTTTTACATGACAATTCTTCCTAATTCAGAGATGGAATCCTTTCCTGAAGGACTCCAGCCTTATAAATAGTGGCTTCCCATATTCTTGTTGGGGTCATATGCAAATATGTAGCCAGGAAGAAAAGATATTCTTTCATTCTGTGTTTTAAGACAAGTTCATTCTCTTTTCTGGTTTCTTAACACCCAACTGAGGTATTCAAAGCTTCAGGCAGACCCCTTCCTAAGTGTCAGGTATTACATTTGTAACAGAAAAAGGCTTCTCCTTTACATTTCATTATCTCTTAGTTCTTTATACCTTTCAACTCTGCTAAAATTTAAAGGCATACCCTTTCATATTTAATTTATAATTATTCATGTATGTGTTATCCCTACCCCTCAATATCATGTAAACTGCTTGAAGATGAGTTCTCTTACTTTTTCCTTTGCATCTTCTGTACCTAATGTATTGCCTGAGACATAATGAGTACCTCATAAATTCTTATTGATTGGCTGATTTATTGTAATTAAAATATATTTCACATTGGATTTCCTGACCATTTGATAAGATTAGAGAAGTCATCTAGTACGCAGATCACTTAAACTCTCTCTGCTGCAATACATTTATCTGTAAAATGCGGATAATAATGCCATCTACACTCAGAATTGGTGCAAGAATGGGGTGACATAAAATCTGCAGACTACTTTGCAAAGCTTAAAGCACTTGTATAAATGTTAGGGATGATGATGATGATGATGATGATGATAATGTCATTGTAGTAGTAATTATAGCATTGTCATTATCATTTCATTCAACCTCTTCATTTCATAGTTCTTGTAAGCAGTCCACAGAATGAAAGCGGTTTCCCCAAATCACCTGGTTATCATGTAGCAAAGCCAGACTTTGAACTCCAGTACTTTAAGTTTACTTCCAATGGTCTTTCGGTTTCATCATACTGCTCCTCCCTTCTGTGCCTTCCTCCCTTTCTGTGTTCTATGGTTCTGTCGTTATAGCTAGCCACTCCTTTTGGTTAGGTCATTTTGTTAAAAAATAAAAGAAAACGGCAAGTCTACTGCCTAATTCATTCTTGTATGACCATAGACTGGGGTAGCGAGGTGGCAGATTAGATAGTGTTGGTTCTGGAGGTGGGGAGATTCATCTTCCCTGGGCTAAAATCAAGTCTCAGATACTTCCTAGCTGTGTGACCCTAGGCAAGTCACTTAATCCTGCTTGCATCAGTTTCCCCACCTATAAAATGATTTGGAGAAAGAAATTAAAAGAAATTACTCCAGTATCTCTGCCAAGAAAGCCCCAAATGGGATCAGAGAGTCAGACATGACTAAAATGAGTGAACGTCAACAAATAGCCATATACTAGAACACTAACTTTGGCTAGCCATCCCATAAGTCAATGTCATTGGTTCCATAGGCTATGGGAAAATAAGGTATAATTTTATTTAATGAAAATGGATTAATCCCAAACAAGTCTGCCCATAACAACAGCTTTCTTATAGTCTGTGCAATTCAGAATGTTGATTGATCACATAACATAGAGTTCTAATCCTTCCTCAGACACTAGCCATGTCTAATTCCAAGCAAATCACTAATGCTCTTTGAACTTCAATATCCTCATATGTAAAACATGGGGGTTAAACTCAACAGCCTCTAAGGTCATTTCCAGCCCTAAGTCTATAGTCCTACAACAATGACCTAAGAGAGGTTGAGGAAAGCAGACTTGACTTTTTATGGAAGGAATTTCTTTATTGGTCTTTTTGTAGGAAGGTTTTTGCTATTAATTTTGTTAGGAATCATAACATTTAGAAATGGAAAGGCTATGAAGGTCATCAATCCCAACATACGCATTTTATAGAGTGGAAATCTAAAACCCAGAGAGAAGTGACTTATCAAAGGTCATATAGGTAGAAGGTAATAAGTCTTGGTTATAAGAATTTTCTCAATAGTCCTAAAGAACACAGGGTTTCAATGAATCTTTTGGAAAACACTGATTAAGATAGAGGATAGTATAGTGGAAAGAGCCTTGAATCTAGAGGTCAGAGGATGTGGGCTCAAATCCACCTTAGAGTTTTACTACCTGTATGATCTTAAGCAAGGCACTTAACTTTCCTGAGCCTAAGGATCCTCGTTGTTAGAATGATGAAGCTGATATAGAGGGCCTCTGAAGCCATCCAGCTAGTCTTCCTACTGTAGATCCATGACCTTATGATTTAACCCAACTCTCTTATTTGACAGATAAATCTGGAATTCAGTGGGTTGAAATGATTTGGCCAAGGATTAGAACTTCAATCTCCACGCATACGTACTCACACACACACACACACACACACACACACACACACACACACAGAGGCAAACACAAAAATAGGGTTCAGCATTATCAGAAAAAAGATTGTAGTGCTTAGTCTCCATATAACACACACTGGATGGGTTCATCTGGGCCATCACTTCTCTTACGTTCAACCAGGTGAGTCCTGGCTGATGACTTTGGCCAACCTTTTCACTGTGGATCGCTATTGCCAATTATGCAGAAGGCTTTAGAGAAATGTGTAGAGTCCCCTGTCTTCTTTTTGGCTTGGTCTAGGAAGAAAGGTTTGTTTTCGGGAAACAGTTTGAGCTTTTTAGGGGCTTGCTCACCTCAGCTAGAATCTGGTTCATGCATAAATTCAGCCATAGAGATGAGGGGTCTGATAGGAAACACTCTCCCTAATTAAAATGGTTTTCTTTTTTGATGGTATTCCAAGTAGTCATTTACTCCTTGGGCTGAAACTTCCTACTCCATATATTCTGAGCAAGATTTTGGAATATGGGCCATTATTTTTTTTAAGCTTGTTATGCGTGATTAAGTGAAAGCATTTAGTTTAGAAGAAGCAATTTGAAATAAAATGGAACTCTATTCTGTTTCTCAAGAGAACATTCCCTACTAAGTAGAAAGGAAACGATATTTTCAGAATTTCACAATCTTTCCCCTAAGACATCTTAGAACTATCTACTTGCGAAAGCATTGTGAGAGCAGCCTCCCAGTTCTGTCTCCTTCCAAGCAAGAAAACTCTGAGAAATCTTTGGTTTTTATACATTAAACTGAGAGTTGGAAGGGACCTAGAGTCAAGCTCTCTCATTTTATATACAACAGAACAGGTTTAGAGTGGCGATAACCAATAGGTAGCTAATTCTAGGAAAGAGCCCTGGGAGTAAAGTCAAGAAAATCTGAGTTCAAATCTTGCCTCAGCCATTTACTTTCTGTGTGAACCTGGTAAATCATTTTCATCTGTCTCAGTTTTCTCAGTTGTAAAATTGGGATAATAATAGTACCTCCTTCTCAGGATTGTTCTGAGGATAAAATCAGATATTTTTAAACTACTAAATAATAAGTGATTAATAAATGCTTATTCTCCCCAAAGTTAAGTGAGTTTTCTAAAGTCATGCCCCTAGTGAGCAGAACCATGATTTGAATCCAAGTCTTTTGACTCCAAAGAGAATATTCTTCCAGAGATAGCTTCCTTTGCTATAATGTCTGAACTAATCTTCCCAGGCAATAAAACCACTCTTCCCTTTCCCCTATCTTAGTTTTATGTAGCACTTTGTTCACAAATCTCTTATGCAAATACCATGGAGCCCAAACCATCCCAGAAGTCCCCTCTCTATCCTTTTCAAGAAACAGTCATACAGTTGGGTAATATTTTTTTATAACTTTCATCATTTGAAACTCATCCTGTCTGGAGCTGAGTTACCTCTCTGGGCAGTCCATTCTCTAGTTCCACTCTGAATAATCTGTGGTTGTTAGGAAACTTCTCCCCACCATTCCTTACTTTGAAATGCTCCCCGCCATTGCTCCTGACTTTGCCCTCTGGAGCCAAGCAGATTAAACCTATTTATTCTTCCAGTGACAGCCCTTTAAATACTTAAAGACAGTTATCATCCCCACCCTCTTTCTCACCAGGCTTTTTTTTCCCTAGAAGCTAAACATTCATACTTCATTTAAATTCTTGTACGGAATAAACTTGAGTTACTTCACCATCCACATTGACCTCCTCTGGATGATATTCAGCTTATTAACAACGTTTCTAAAATATGGCGCCCAGAATTGTCTGCAGATAATACTGCGTAATACTGCAGAATGGTGAGACCAAGGCAAAGTACAGTGGAACAGTTGCTTCCTTACTCCTGGACACCAGACCTCCCTTAATGTGGCCTAAGTTTGAATTAGTTTTCTTGGCTGCCATATCACACTACTGAGACATATGAGACATCCATTCTACTAACACCCCCCCCCACACACACACACACACAAACTGGTATCTAGCAAACTGGAATCTAGTCGTATTACTCACAATTTTTCCTTATGAAGTTGACTTTTTAATATTCCATTAAATTTCATCTTATTAAGAACCTGTCTAGTATTTAGGTCTTTGGGGATCCTTTTGAATCTTGATTCTGATGTATTAGCTAACCTATATTAGCCAGGGCGAAATGTGCATAGTACAGTAGAATTGTCCACTTCCAACTCCTAGACACTGGACCTCTTGCCTGACGTTTAACAGCAGTGAGTCTAGTCATTTCTAGATCATAAGCTACATAAGGGCAGGGAACGTCTTACCTAAACTTTGTACTCATCAAATCATTTTATTCATGCACATATTTATTCAATAAATAGTTAATTAGAGTCCACTGTGTTGAAAGGAAGAGTGCTAGACACTTTGGAAGGGTGGCAAAGAAATACAAAGTCAGTCAACAATCCACCAGCAATTATTAAGCATTTAGTATGTTTGAGGCACCATGCTAAATTTATCTAAACAAAGTCGAGCCTACCAGGGCTGGAGAGTCTAATGGGGTGGGGAAGGGTAGGGCATAGATCATTATTATACACAACATTAAGTGATAAGTCAAGAGTTAAAAAGCAAAGTGTGATATATTGTAAGAGTTGGGGGATAATATATGGACTACAATATAAATGTGGCAAGAATCCCACGTAACTCTGATATCATCCCATGACTTGAGTTCAAGGCAAGGGCTATTATTTCTCTTGTGACTCCTATCCAATGCATTCCCTACAAATAGACCAGGCTGCACTCATGAATTAAAGGGCCAAGTATTGAACTGAGATAAAAGAACAAGGGATATGCCAAGGAAAAATCAAGCAAGAAAACTGTTTCCATTACCAGTGGGTGTGACTTCTTCGCTTCTTAACTCATGCTCTGAGGGGAGGAATAGTTTCCTCAATGATGTGTGTCTTATGTCATAGCTGGGGACCTCAACCATCAACCAAGTAATCAATTGCCAAGTTTTTATTAAATGTCCACTATGTGTTAGACACTGTGCTAAGCCTTAAGGATACTAAAGACAAAAGTGAAAATCCCTGCCTTCAAAGAGTTTATATATCCTGATGTAGGCGGCAATGTGTGTGTGTATGTATATACATCTGAGTGTGTATACATATATCTATACACATATATATATATATATATACATACACATACATGTGTATATATGTACACACACATGCACAATACAAATCAAAAGTCATTTTGGAGGGGGAAGACCTTGCAGTTATGGGTCTCAGAAAAGCCTTTATGGAAGGAGGTGATACTTGAGCTAAATCTTGAAGGAAATCAGGGTTTCCAAGAGGCAAGGGTAAGAGGGAATGCACTCCAGTCTTGGGGGACAAACAACACAAAGCATGAAGACAGCAGTTGGAGCATCATGTGTGCAGACCAAGTCAGCCAACATAGATGGAGGGAAGAATGGTTGGGTGAGAGGAGGAAGAGAATGATTAGGAGGAACAGAAAGTAAAATGTGAGACCAGAAAGATAGGCAAGAGAGAGCTTGTGAAGAGATTTATATAAGAAACATTCTATGAACTTGAAATCAGCTTTTCCGTAACATTATTCCCCAATCTAGCACGTAGTAGATGCTTAATAGATGCCAGGTGACTTGAATTGCATCAAAGATCTAGTGATGGCAGAATTTCAAGGAGAGAGATGAGATGAGAAGGGACTGGATAAAATAGCACATCTCTATTTTTTTCTCCCTACTCAGCTCCGAGAATTGGTAGGTAGTTATAAATGGGAATCATGGAGAAAGAAGGAAAGTCTAGAGATATAGAGAAGGAAATTCTACATAACTGTTGCAGCAATGAAGGGCTAGAGGAAAGAATGGTTAGGGCAAAGGGGTCAGTTCCTTGCACTGCCCCACAGTACTTTTGCCTTAACACTTTTTGTTGACAATCCCATCCTGTGCTGCTGCTCTGCCTTTGCCAATGCCATCCACTACTTTGCTGCTGAGCTCCCATTTCCGCAGTTGGCACCTGCTGCTGTCCTGACCCCTGTGAGTAGGCTTTACCCTTCACCATGTCATTGTCAATTCTCTTCTAGTTTCTGAGCAGCTATCTGTTGAGGTTCTGATCTCCCATTGCCTTGGGAAAGGGTTAATGTTCCATTTTATTTGAAGCTGCCTAGGTCACAGAACTAGATCTAGTCACTTATTCCTCTTTCTGTTCTGTGGTCAAACAGTCCAGATGCCTCTGCCCAGCCAGCTGTAAACAGGGTTGCTGCACAAGACCTTCAGTCTTGGTCCCTCTCAATGGAAAGTCACTATCCTCTAACCCTAGCTGACTCAGGGCGGATGAACTGCTTTTACTTCTTTTCCACCTTCAGGGTATTGGTAGGTTGCTTGTTATCCCAACAGTGGTCAGTACTTCTCACTGAATCATTCTAGGGTTGAGGGTAGGCACATATATCCCTTTTTTGTTGTTATTTCCACTGTTCCTGTACTACTCCCATACTTCTACTGGCACAATCACTTTCAGCCTCTTGCCACAGGTAATCTTGACTCTGCCTCTGGGTCCATTGGCTCTGATAGGTCAGTTTTTGCCTCACCTTCTCAGGGGCTTAAGCTTTCAGTTAACTTCCTGACTCATTTACCGTGGGCTTAAGTCCATACCCCTTCCAGCTGCCTTTTCAGTGTTATCTTATATAACAATGTAAGTTCTTTGAAGACAGAACCTCTCGCTTGTTTGTATTAGCACAGTGCTTGACACAGAGCAAGCATTTAATAAATGTTTTATCTGTCTTTCTATCTGTAATTCTAGCCTAGCCAATGGAGCTCCTTCTTCATAGCATTTTCAGCATGTCCTGCTTCCAGCCAGCTCACGTGCAATGGATTGGGAAATATGTTTCCAAAAGAGATGATGATGTACAGTGGAAGGGACCTGCTCCCCCGTTTGGAGTATGAGTAGACCCTCTGGAACTATTTCCAGTCTACCAGCCATGTGGTTAATAGATGAACTGCTGTTGATTGGTTGCTGAGTCAGAGGTAGGATCTGTTCAAAAGACAGTAACCAGCCAAAGAGAATATTTTGCAATCTTTATCCCTTGGGCTGCATTTGTGGAGAAAGATATCTTGGAAACTTCAGGATGGGGAGAAGTTTAATGCTCTTTCCACATGGGACTGACATGAAATAACAACAAGAAGAATAGCTAATACTTATATAGTACCTACTATGTGCCAGGCACTTTACAACTATGATCTGATTTGATCACAGCAATCCTGGGAGGGAGGTACTATTATTATCTTCATGTTACAGAGGAGGAAACTGAGGCAGAGGTTAAGTGACCTGCAGATGGTCACATAGCTCAGCCACTGGCCTGAGTCTGAATTTGAATTCCTTCTTCTTAGTTCCAGGTCCAGTGTTCTGTCCATTGTGCCACCTAGTGACCTCTCTAAAGTACTTATCACATGTTCTTGTAAACAATGAACTTAAGCTTCTGTTCTTTCCATCCTTGTATATACTCTTTTCTGCTCAGAGATGAAGTGATTTTGGAAACAGTGAAGACCTGAGGAGCAACCAGAAGTCTGGGAGCCTTGTGGCCAAACCACACAGTACAGAGCTTGGACTCAGAGTAGAGTGCAAAAATTCACCCATTAGACACACTGAATTCAGAAGGAAAACTCTATTTAGAACCTACTTTCAGTTTGAGGTTACTCCTCAGCATCCGTCGTGTACAAGAGAGAGTAGTTTTGCATGCTGGGGATGCTTGGTACCTTCTTTTTTACTATATCCTCAAAGTCAATATTTATTAGTTAATTAATTGTTCATTGATATTCATTAAATGAATTTGGGGTACTAATCTGCTGGTTGATGGTGCAGAGAATGCTTAAAAACTGGGGATTAAATCAATAGCGTTAGAGAAAAACAACCTTCCCTCAGGTGCACCCCTAGAACCTTGAAGGGGAAATGGAGTTCTCCTTGCGCTGGGGACCCAACCTCGCATATTGGGAAAGTAAGTACAGAGTCCTGTTATGTAGCTGTCTGCCTAAGTCCTGGCATGGCCTCTGACAACTGGGGCTGAGGAACACTAATGATCCTGAAGCTCTAAAAAGTCTGTCCCCCAACCTCCCAAAGGAGAAACTTCCAAAACCCTTAAAGAGGAAGGACAAGCCGACTGCTTCTTCCTGTCTTTCATAGATACAATAAGTATTAAGTGCTTTAGAGAAATGAAAAGCATTAGGATATGAAACCCACGAAGCAAGCTTATAACCAGGGGAGGAGAGTTTCCCTCAGTGCCTCTAACATTCCCCCATACACACCAGGTGGTTAATAAACATTAATCAGTTTCCATTGAGTTTGTCTAGTGTTCAATCTCTTGTAAAATATTGCCTTTTTCTTCCTTTTCCCTGACCTTTTTTGTTTGTCCGTTTGTTTCGCTCCTCAGTTGCAACCTTTATCCAGTCCCTTCTCTTCTCTCTCCTAGAAAGAGTATCCTTCTTCCTGACCTCCATACTTCAAGTGCATCCTAGCCAGAAATTCCATGCCATTAAATTCAACAAGCATCTATTAAGCACCTACTATATGCCAGACACTGTGTAAGATGTTGGAGCTACAAAAACTAAATATGAATATGACCCCAGTACTCGATAAGGACTACATTCTACTGCTTTATTCTCTAATCGGTATCTCCCACATTACCATGTCTTCCAAAAAGGTGGACAGGAGAGGTATCATGAACAGAAACCTTTGGCATTCTTCCTACTAGGGTTTCCCAGTATGTGTCTATGTTACTTTCCCTTTATCTCCCAACTGAATGAATTTTTATTTTCCTCCTAGAATCCAGGTAGCAAAATGAAGAGAAATTAGACTATTTCCAAATGAAAAGAGATTCCAAAAATTGTCAAGTTTAAATACTCATTAAAAAGTTTGTTTGTTTGTTTGTTTACCATATCTCAAGTGATCTACCATCACTTGGAGACCTCTAGTCACAGGAGACATCTCCTCTGGAGGCAGCTCATTCTACTTTCTAGCAGTTCTATTTATTAAGGAATTCGTTCTTATAGCAAGCCTAACTATTCTTCTTTGCAATGCCCTCTTTTTAAATTTTTACTTATTTTATTTTTAATTTGAGGTATAAAACAAGAATTTCTATAACATAGAATAATAAAAAGATGATTGCACATGAAACTGCAAATCCCATATACAACTTGTTATTCCTTTTAAATTCATAATAAATATATCATGTAAGTTTCTCCCCCCACATTTGTTTTTACTTTGCCTCCTTTTGTGTCTTATGTGGCCAAGAAAAACAAACTTCAACTCTTATTCACCTGAGAGTCCTTTGAACACTTGAATACAGCTATGATGTCCTCTCCCCTTGCTAAATCATGTCCCTTCCTGGAAAAACATCCCCAGTGTTTTAACTGGCCTCTCCCCTTCATCTAAGCCTTACCTTTTGATATATGTTTTGATTTCACTCAAAGAACCATATCATCATTTCTCAGTACAAGAAACCGCTTCTGTTTCAAAGGATCCAACTCCGCCCCGCCCCCCTTATAGGAAGAACCTGTCACTTAGTCTCCACTTTGCAGTGGTCCTTCTCATCCCTCTTCGTTGGCCACTCTTCTCTCTGCCAACCTTGTCATATATTAAATAATCTGCAATGATTCAAATCCTCCAATTGAGACATAAAGGGAGATGGGGTAGTATGCTATAGTAAATAGAGGTCAGGAAGACCTAATTTCCAAACCTGTTTCAATCACTATCCCAGTGTGCAACTTTGAGCAAGTCTCATGACCTCACTAAGCCTCAGTATCCTCATATGTAAAATGGGAATGGTAAGAGCTACTCTCTGGGAAGCTAAGTGGAGTCATAGTGCACAGAACTTCTGGTCTAGAGTCAAGAAGGCTCATCTTCATGAGTTCAAATCCTTCCTCAGACAATTACTAGCTGTGTGACCCTAGGCAAGTCACATAACCCTGTTTGCCTCAGTTTCCTCATCTGTAAAAATGAGCTGGAGAAGGAAGTGCACACCACTCCAGTAACTTTGCCAAGGAAAACCCAAATGAGGTAGTGCAGAATCAGACATGACTGAAAAGACTGAAGAAGAGATTCTTTATGGCGTTGCTGTTGTGCGGATCAAACTAGCGAATACATGTAAAAGTCTTTTCAAACTATAAAGTGCCATTTTTCTGTGAGCTCTTACAGCCTCACTCACAATGTATTCCACTTGGGTTGGAATTCAGGGAGCAGATATATCTCATGTCAAGGACAAATGATGTCTGAGATAGTCCATATGCCAAGGCAAAATCATCCCGTTACTTAACAAACTAAATCTTTCTGGCAGACTTTTTGTAGCAAACCTGAAACCATATCCATTCCCCATCTGCCACTGTGTAGTGACCTCCTTTGGGACCCCACCTAGCTTTCCTAGCTAGTCCTCAGAACCGCTCTGCCTCAGGAATTCATTCCAGTCGCCGCAAACGTATTCCTTGCAGCTCCATTCTTGGCCTTTGCAGTCAGTTCTTGTGCTGAGAATAGAGCTGTAAGAAATCCAACTTGTTCCTTCCTCTAATTACAGCACTTATAAAATCTTCTATGAGGCATCCCTTCAAATACAATTATCATCCTTGCCTCCCTCTCCCCCATGTCTTCTCTTCTGCAGGCTAAATATCTCCAGTTTCTTCAATGAATTCTATCTGTAGCCTATTCTCCTCTTCATGTCTCCTAATGTTGCAATAGCTTTAGGGTTACTGTATCATTTGATTAACAATGTCCTCTTAATGTAACAAAGGTGTAGTGGTCGGGGCATAGCACCAGAATCAAAAGTTTAAATGGCAGCAACGGACTTGTCAGGGACACATTTCCTCCCTGTTTTCCACCCCACCCTCTAGCTATTCAATAGCACCTAATACTGTAGCATCTCAGACACCTCATGATGCTTTTGGGTGGGTTTCCTCTCCCTGATGACTGAACCTCAAATGGATAACCCCCTCTCCAATATACCTGCTCCAACATTCAAAAATTGCTGCTTACAGCTTTACCCTGAGCCCTACGTCCCTGAGGCTTCGCATCCTCAGTACCATAAATGACATTCATACCCCTTCCACATCTTAAGAGAGGGGCTTAAGACACAACGGCAAACCCAGTGTCTGGTTCTGTTTTAAATCCTATGTTGCATATAGATCTGAGCACAGCCACCAACGAGATCGTTAGAGCCATAAACTACAAATTAATCTCCTTTAAAAAAATGTTCCATGTGAATTCTTCATCTGCCCTCTGAGTTTGGATTTGATGACTCGAGGCTTCCTTGGAGAAAGTCAATGAAACAATTAAATCTCTGCCCATTTTTTCCAGTACTGATCTCACACAGTGTTAAAAAGGCTTGCGCCTCACTTTTCACACTCAGGCCCTGTTAATAATTAATGTTTTCCTCCTTTGTTTCTTCCTTCTTTAACGTTTGGTTCTTTTAAAAACAGGGAAAGTGCTCGGGGTCTTCCTTAGCTTATCTGAGTAGCGTTCTCCTCATCTGTTTAAATATGAGTCCCATTAACATCAACAATCTGATGTCTGAGAAATTCTCTTTTCTTCCCTTTAGCAAGGGTTCCAGTAGGAAGATGGGTCAATCTTTGTTCTCCTTCCTAGAAAGTAGCTGTTTCTCCTGGCTCCCTTTCCCCCAGGCTCTGGTCCCAGCCCATTACCCCTGATAGCCTCAAGAGCCACACGTGTTCCGTGTAAGTCCTAACCATCTGGGGGTTGATATAGAAGGATGGCTACCCAGAGACAAGGATGGTGCTGAAAGGTATTTGACTTTTCAGTTTTACAGCTCAGTAACAGAACTGGGAAGTGACCCAGGACACAGCTGAGGTGTTATTCCTCTTTCCTCGGAATGAGCCAGAGGCATTCTGTGAGAAAAGCAAGTGGTGGGGAAAGCCTGCAGAGTGATAATGACAGGGGATCGTGACACTCAGAGAAACTAGATGGGATTTTTATTTCCTTCTTTATCTTTGGTGGAATTCGACACCTCTCCTCCTCAGCCCTTACCTCCTCCTGAAGCCCTCTCACCTGCCAGCACATGGCAACAGTCACACAGAGAGTACATCCATTCATTCATTTATTCATTCAACAATCACTTATTGCATGCCAGGTACAAGGCATCTTAAGATCACTCAGGATACCATAACAGAAAAATTCTCATTTTTGTATCCCTTCAAGGTTTACAGAACACTTCTCTCACAGCACTTTTATAAGGTAGATTGAATTTTGTTGTTGTTCAGTTGTTTCAGTCAGGACTGATTTTCGTGACCCCTTTTGGGGTCACAAAAGGGAAAACCCTTTTGAAGTTTTCTTGGCAAATATACTAGAGTGGTTTACCATTTCCTTTTCCAAAAGAGGAAACTGAGGCAAACATGGTTAAGTGACTTGACCAGGGTCACACAGCTAATAAGTATTTGAAGCTGGATTTGAACTCAGATCTTCCTGACTCCAGGTCCAGCACTCTATTCACTGCACTACCTAGCTGCCCCAGCTAGAATATAATTATCCCCATTTTTCAAATGGGGCTACTAGGGCTCACAGAGTTGAATTCCCTTACCTAGGGTGACACAATCAGAGTAGCAGAAGGGGCAAAATCTGAGGCTATGCAAAATTCCAGAATAAGTCTTCTTTGAGTCTGGTGGGCAGACAGGGCCATCTCCTCTTAGTGATTTTCTCTGCTTTTGGCTGAGTCTCACCTGGACTTGAGGAAGGGAATCTGTCAATAGAGCTCAAAGCATTCATAGGATTCCAGAGATGGACCCACATTTTCAAACATGCTCCCGATCAGCATTGTATCAGTTCCCTAGTCCTCTCTGTCTCTATTTATTTTCCAGTTTTCTCTAGAATTCCTAGATAAGGCCCATACAGTTCAGCTGAAGCCAATATGATTTTGAGAGCTGAATATAATAACTTTCCTATAGCACTCACTCTGCAGTAAACAACATGCTAAACACTTCACAGGTATTCTCAGGTTTCATCCTCACAACAGCATGGGAAATGGGTGCTGTTATTATTTCCATTTCATAAAGGAGGAAACACACATAGTAGTTAAGTGACTTGCCCAGGGTCACACAGCTAGTAAGTGTCTAAGGCCAGATTTGAACTTGGGAAGATGAGTCTTCCTGACTTCAGGCCCAGACTCTCTATCCACTACACTGCTCCACATCACAGAACAGCAGGAATCTATGTGTTTGGAAGGTCAAACTAAGAAGATCTTCTTTTGTGTTCCAAAGGGGCTGGCAGTTACTCTAAATGTGGCATTTAAAAACAGAATGACTATCAGTTACTTAGCTGCACATAGGCCACTGCTCCTCTCTGAGGATCCATTTCCCCCTCTGCCATATATGGGCAATTATTCTTTTGCTACTTGTCTTACAGGGCTCATATGATCACAGATGCATGAACCCTCCAAGGTCATCTGATCCAACTCTCTCATAATGAGTTTTAGAGAAGCTAAACTACTTGGACAACATTCAAAGGTAGTAACAGATCTGAGATTTGAACCCAGGCCCTTTAATTCTAAAACACAGGGCTATCTCAACTGCACCAGGCTGCCTGCTTTATAAGGAAAAGAGCTTGATAAATTTTAAAGGACCATATAAATGTGAGTTATTGTTTTAGAGATAATAATGTGATATAGTGTTTCATTTTTCGTTTTGCACCCCTAGAGTCTACCACTGATTTTTCATGACCCGTTTTGGGGTTTTCTTGGCAAAGATACTGGATTGGTTTGCCATTTCCTTTTCCAGATGAAGAAACTGAGACAAAGAGGGTTGAGTGACTTGTCCAGTGTCACATAACTAATAAGTAGTGTCTGGCACATTTATTAGTATTTTAGTGCCTGGCATGTTTGTTTGTTGATGTACAAAGAACTAATAAATGTTGGTTGATTGGTTGTTTGGTGGGCTTTATTAACAACCATAATGTTAGATCTGGATTCAGTCCTAGTTCTTTCAGTTACTAGGTCTGTGCCCACGTTACCTCTCTGTACCTCGGTTACTCATCTTTAAAATGGGGTAAGCATTGACATATCTACCTTGTAAGATGTCTGGGGGGAAGAGGCTTTGCAAATTTTAATATACTAAGAAAATATGAGCTATTCGCGTTGTTTTCCATTTGCAGAGCCCTGCGTTCATTTCTCAGTTAGCATGCAATCTTAACTTCCTTAAGGCACGGAAATGGCCACTTTTAGAGGTGGAAAGTGAATTTTCCTCCCAAACAGAGATGGCCACAGAACTCTCCCCTTTTGACCTGGTGTTGCCCAGACAGTATTTAACAACTGATTGATCACCAGCGGCAGCTTGTGTACACAGTGAGAGGGGCCCATCTCTCTGGCAGGGAGAAAGGGACTTTATCAGATCCTGTGGAGGGCATGTGGCAAAAAAAAAAAAAAGCCCAAGTCCTCAGTGTTTACTAAGAAAGTCCTGGTGGAGGCTCGGCATTCTGCCTGGGATGGCAAACCAGGGATTAAGAGCTTTGTGGGACATGTGAACTCCGCACAGTGCAAATATTTGTATGATTAAAACTTAGCAAACTAGGATCTCCAACCCCATGAGACAAACCCAACAGACACAGCTGTGTTTGTGGCTTGTTCCGAGAAGCTCTGTTAGCAATCCCACAGCCAGAGGAATGGAGGGGGAGACTTAGGAACTTGCAACTTGATACGATTCAAGTCGATTCAACAAACATTTATTAAGCATCTACTTTGAGTTTAGTTCTGGGAATACAAAAATGGAAACAGTGTAATCTCTTGTCCTCAAGGGGTCTATAGTCTAGCAGGGGTCTGGATGCGTGCATTTAACCCCTTCTCACTACTTAACAAGGCTACTTCTGAGACACTATAACTCTGACACTTCCTTCCAGGTCAGTGCCCATCAACCATTTCCCCTCTGTCAGGATCTATGTTCAGGACAATCCAGATTCCTAATGTGGGAGCTGAAATATTTAATGTTTCCTATCACCACCAAAAAAAAAGTTATAGTGTTTTCTTCACAACATCCCTTGTGAAAGAGAAAGAGCAAGTGGAGCAGAAAGAATCTGGAATTTTGAGCCAAAGGACCTGGGTTTGAATGCTACTTCTTGCACGTATAATCTATGTGACTTTGGGTAATTTACTTCATCTCTCTGGGCCCCTAGCATCCTCCTCTTTAAAATGAAAGAAGACATAATCTCTTCTCATTTTACAGAGGAGAAAATTTGCCCAATGCAATGTGACTTCTAAAAGAGAGAAAGCTGATCCTTGAACTAAGGTTTTCTGAGAAAAAGACAAATACTCTTTCCACAAAATTGCAGTGACTTCTAGGACCTGAGGTCTGAGGTCAAGGAATAAAAACACCACAGAGAAGACATCTGGTCATTGTCTTCCTTCGAAAATGGACTTACACGCTGATCCTGTGACTGTAAACATGCCTTGCCTTGATACTAAACTCTGTTATCCACCAGGGCAGGGACTGAACAATTGAACAATGCCTTTCTTCAAATGCCCAATACTGTGTCATATATACAACAGGTACTTAATGTTCAGTGAATGATTGATTCACTGTGGACTTTAGTCCACAAGAAAATCCACAAATTTATGGATGCAGTTCTAGAAGGAGTTTAAGGAATCATCTGGCTCAACCCCCTCATTTCACCAGTGAGGAGAATGGACCAGAGAGATGTGAAGTAGTCACAGAGGTAGCAAGTCCTTCTCTGAGGAACTTGAGTGCATCCTTGAAGATCAAGATAGATGGTAGGTAGGATCAGGAGAGATGGAAAAGATACAGGCAAGGTTACAGTGGGAGCAAATTCACAGAAGCAATGAGGGACAGCTCCCATGGGCTCAGAGATGGGACCAGTTTGGTGGGAATAGAGAATTTGTATAGCAGGTGAAAAGACTGGAACATTAGCCAGATTATGAAAAACCATGAAAGTCAAGGTAAGGAGTTTGGTATTGCTGATAATGTGGTATTTATTTAGCACTTTAAGTGATTTTCATATGCTATATCCTTTGATCTTTACAACCTTCCTCTAAGGTAGATACTACTGTTATTCTAAACTACTGTTCTCATTTTCCAGATGAGGAAACTGAGGCATAGATAAATTAAATAACTTGATGGGGATCACATGGCTGGTATGTATATAAGACAAGGTTTAGAACTCAGGTCTTCCCTCTTCCAAATCTGGGGCTCTACCCAATAAGCTACCTAGACTCCAATGGTGGCTTGGCAATGGAATGGTTTCATTCCTTTAAACAACACCTGCCAGATGCCTGCTGTTGGGAAGACTGTACTAGGCTCTAGGAGAGATGTGGAGATGAGTGAGAAAGGGTCAATGAGCTCAGGCTGCCCACAATCTAACTTTGGGAGGTTTTGAGCAGGGAAATAACATGATAAAGGCAGTATTTAAGATGGTCTATGCAATATCAATTAGGGAGGAGAGTGCAGGAGAGAGGCCAGTCAGGGGCTACTATGATAGTAGAGGCAGCCAGGTGGCTCAGTGGATAAAGCACTCGGCTTAGCATCAGGAATATCTAAGTTCAAATCCAGTCTCAGATGCAGCATGCTACTGGGCAAGTTACTTAACCTCTGTCTCAGTTTTCTCAGGGGTATGTAAAATGGGGGTTGTAACAACATCTTCCTCCTGAGGTAGATCCAATGAAATAATATTTTCAAAACACTTAGCACAGCACCTAGCAGGTACTTAATAAATGCTCATTTTCTTCCTTCCTACATACATAGGGCAATGATACTGTCCGCTGAAAGGAGACAAAAGACAGAAAAGAGAGCATCGACAGGCTACGGTAATGAAAGATATTTGGTTACTTAATCACTTGAATTCAGTAGCCTGCTTCATAATACTTAATTATAACCTTTATTTCATCTTCACCTTTCCTGTCCTACCACCCAGGGAGTGTTGAAAAAAGTCCTAGAGTTGAACTAAGAAGACTCAGATTTGTAAGCAAAGTCAGAGGGCCTGGACTCAAAATATTTGCTCTACCATCAGTTCTGGTCACCAAATATGTCATTTATCATCTTTGGGCCTCATTTTTCTCAACTTTAAAATAAGGGGGTTGGGCTTTATGAACTTTAACATCCCCTCTTTCTCTAACATTCTGTGACCTAATGACTTTACCTCAACCATCCTCTTCCTGCCCAGGGGAAGAAGAAGATCCCCAGACTGCTGGACCTCAGCTCTACCCTAGTGATTAACAGGTAGCAAGTCAACCACACCCAGATCAGCATTGCTCCCTCCCTGTCCCATTCCTACCTCTTACTCTGTTTTTCTGAAGTTTCTTTTGCTCTCCCTCTCCCCACCTTAACCCTATCCTTTTCCTTCAATGAGAAATAAATCCTTAAATACATTTCCAACTCTATCCCACATTCCCACTCATGAGTGTGCATGAAAAGAATGTGTGTGTGTGTATGTGTATCTGTGTGTGTGTGGATGGGGATGGGAATGGGGATGGAGATGGGGCCTACTGCTCTCTTGTAATTTATTTCTCTCTCCTAGCACTGTCTGAAGTAGCCATCCCCATACTGGAACAATAAAGGATGAATTGCTGGATCTCATTGCATCCTCATTTTGTCCTGATGCAGGGCTGTCAAGGTCTAGCCTTTCAAAAGCAGGGATTGTTTTGAATGCAGTGCCAGCAATAATCTCTTGCTCTCTGACTCACTGTGTGAGCCCCACAGGGTTTTAGATTTTTTTTTTCCATTTTGTTGGCTTAAATCTTTTAAAGCTTGGACCTGCACAGAGTCAAAGAGCAGGAGTGAATAACCTCATTAGAACCCAGTGAATTTCCATGGATGAGCATTTGTGGGTCTGATCCAAAAGCAGAATTTTGAGGCATGAGGATTTGAGGTCACAATCATGAAATGATGTTGAGGGCTCTGTCTTGAGCATCCTGCCCAAGGGAACAGTTTTATACCACTCCAAGTACACTGGATATAGGAAAGTATACCACACAAAACAGGACAGAACCTCTTGGGGCCAACAAAGGGGTGGGAGGAGGGAGAGAAAATAGGCCAAATTGTAGACTGCTCCTAAAACAAGCAAAGGGCAGGGACCTCACAGCAGCCAGTCTCTGCTGGGGCAATCAGGTTGTCATCTATCTGTTGCAATGAAAGGAAACGTGGAGTAGCCAAAAGGACATGGGCTTTGGAATTACACGACCCTAATTCAAAGACTGGCTCTGCCTGTTCAGTCAAAGAATCAGTCAATGATCATTTATTAAGCACCTCCTCTGGGTCAGCCACTGAGCTAGGTCTGGAGATACAAAAACAACAAAGTAAAATATTGTCTACCACCAAGGAGCTGACAGTCTAACAGGGAAAGACAACTAGGTGGCACAGTAGTTAGAGCTCTGAACATGGAGTCAGGAAAACCTGAGTTCAAATCCTGCCACAGATCTCACACAGGGGGACCCATTATTTCCTTGTTGTAGGCACCTCTTAGTATGTAAACTTTCTTCACCAATGCAAATTGACAAGTAATTTGTAACTAAAAGTCTTAGTAAGTTGCCTGGGGGTGCTACAAGGGTTGCCAATGGTCATACATACAGGTGGCTGGACTTAGGCTTGTCTGAGAGCTCTCAGTGATGTCTCCTTCACCTGATCTGCTAAGGCACTACTTCTCTGCACTGTTCATTAGACAGGCCACCTTTACTGCCTTGTATATTTCTCTTTCTCTCTGTAGGAGGTAATATAACATGACTGGTTTCTTAACATAGAGAGCAGGACTTACATATCCAATGAATGTCACCCCCTTCAAAGTGCCAGTGGGACATCCCAGTGGAGATGCACAGAGATTGCTGGGAAATGCAAGACAGGTGGTTGGTAGATAGGCCACAGCTGGAAATAGAAACTTGGGAACCACTCATATGGTTGATCATTGAAGTCAGAGAAGTAAAATCATATCTTTAAGGGAGAGAAGTAAAGATTAAATCCAGAAGTTAGAGAAATGTTAACATTTAGTAAATGGGAGGAGGCATACACTTAAGAATATACACTTAAGAAATTACCCATCACTTTGTAAAGAACCAATTCAACAGAATGATAACAGTAAGGCTGAGCAGGGTGGTGCATATCCCAGCTACCTGGGAGGCTGAAACTGGTGGATTCTTCCAACTCTGCAATTCTGAGCTGCAGCGAGCTAAGCTGATAGGTATCTATCTGCATTAATGGTGACCCCACCTCTAATCCCTTAGGAGGCATAGAGTGTCACTCGGTTGCCTAAAGGAGGGTAAACTGGTCTAGATTGGAAATAAAGCTGGTCAAAGCTACTGTGCCAATCAATAATGAGGTCAGCCCCATGAGTAGCCCCTGTACTTCCAGTCTACCTGAGATAGGGAGGCCAAGTCTTTAAAGCATGCACGCACACATGCACACATGGCAGAAGCCAGACCAGAAGGAGAGCAGAACAGCATCACCAGCAGACATGATGAGCCCGAGAGGTGCATAAGGACTCCTGAGGTAGATGAAACATATAGGGGTGCCTTGAAACATCACAGTGAGTGGCCTTAACTATCTGTATTCCCTAAGTGGCATGCTATATAATATTTTTGTGAGAACACACCCCAGGCTTACAGAACAAACATGTTGTAACTGCTCTCATAACAATGGTCTCTCAGTAAATGACTTTGCTTTGAGATAATTGTGTCTACTGGGTGACTAGTAAAGGTGAATACACTGGTTGAGGGTCATGGGCAATAACTATAAGAATGTAGCCTCACATAGTCATCCCTTGGGGCTCCCAACCTGTGAGTGAGTCTGGAGGGGAGAAAGAGTCAAAGTGAGGGATGGTTAAGCCAGAAAGAACACCACAAATACAGCCACTTTAGTTCCCTGGAATTGCTTGGTATCTACTTGCCAAGTCCTGTTAACAGCCTACAATCACAAAATTGAATTTTGTTCTGAGAAGTATTTGAAACAGCTTGAAGAGGGTAAGTTTCCTGTGGATCAATTTGATTCTGAAACTATAGGAGTAAAGAGATAAGATTGTGAGGTAGCCTCAGCAGTGGAGCAGTGCTGGCCACACCTGTTCCAGGTAGAAGTTAGGACTTCAGAGTAAGAAATGGAAGGCCAGGAGACCTTTGAATGGGATCTAAGAGTCTTCTGAATAAGGAATCTCTGACTTTCAGCTTAGCCTGGACTACTTGCTTCAGCGCACACAGCAGCCCCTTTCACTGCCCCTCTCCTCCAATTTCCAAACACGCTTCCAGGAGGCCTTGGGAGTCGGTGTTGCCTTCACCATCCTCCCCATCCTGCCTTTTGGAATCTTTGTTACTATGGGATGGTGTAAAGAAAGCTAGCTTAGGAATGAGGGGACACCTGGGTTGGAGACCAAGCTCTGCCTTGGGCATGATGAGGACTTGGCCAAGTTTATCCCCCTTTAAAAGACTTAATTACTGCCATATACATAATTAAGAGTCTGTACTAGAGATTGGAATCATAGAACCAGAGAGATGAAAGGGACCTTAGAGGGCATCTGGACTAACCAGCACCTGACTGAGACTTGCCAAGAATTAACCATTCAGTCTTCATTTTAATACCTCCAGTGACAGGAAACTCACTACCTAATGAGATAGTTTACTTTACTTTCCAATAGCTCTAATTGCTTTTGATCTTTTCTCTTCTCTGAAGTCAAAATTTACCTTTCTGCAATGTCTACCTATTGTTCTTACACTTGCCTTTTGTGTTTAAGCTGAACAAGTTGAGTCTTCCTTCAAATGTTTGAAGACAGTTGTCATGTCTCTGCTAAGTCTTCACCATCATCATCATCTTCACTAGTATTTATATAGCACTTTAAGTTTACAAATATTATCTCATTTGATCTTGCCAGCAACCTTGCAAGGCAGTTGCTATCATTATCCCCATTTTATAGATTTTGAAACTGAGACTGAGAGGTTAAATGATTTTCCCAGGTTCACAAAGCTAGCAAGGATCAGAGGGAAAATTTGAATGCAAGTCTTCCTCTGGAACCTAGCTGCCTCTGTCCTCCAGGAAAGACATCTCTAGTTCTTTCAACTCATGTTTATATGACAAGACATCAAGATGGTTGCCCTTCCTTGGCACCCTTCTCTGGAATCATAGCTTGTCAATGAATGTCATTCCTAAAATATTCACCCCTTAAAAGAACATAATATACCCTGATGTGGTCTGATAGTCACCTACCTCACTGGGACAGCCTCTAAGGTTTGTTCTAGCTATGAGGATCCATGATCGGGGTCCTAGGATGATCTGAGATTAAATTCTCTCTGATTCTCAGTCTCATTCTCTGTCTCTATTTCTCTGTCTCTCCGTATGTATGTATATCTTTTTTCTATAGAGTGATATTAACACACATAGGTGTATATATATATATATATATATGTATGTATGTATGTATGTATGTGGATGTATACATACAAGTATATCTGCACATCTTTGCTACCATGCAAATGAGCACTGGAGGACTACTGCTGACAGAAGCAGATGGCACACATTTTTTAAAATGCCCCCATATTGACATGGCCAAGAAGGAAGGATAAATAGATTCCCCAAATGGTAGAGTGGATTTAATTGGTGACAAAGGGAAGACAGGGACCCAGGTTTCCAGGCAATCTAATCAAACAAACAGATGCATTGGCTGGGTGTGGAAAGATGCATAGAGAAAGGGGTTCCTAGGAGGGAGAGAACAGTCACCTCTTTCTAATGGCCCTATTAAAGTGACACCTACTCCAGTGCAGACATTCTGGCTAGAGATATGTAGCCCTAAATATTTCCTCTGTCATTTTTATGAAAAAGAAAGAGCTTTTTCCCTATGAAGGGGAATTCATTAGGGCTCCTCCAGGCTTGGTGTGAGGCTCTCAAAGACATTCCACAGCCTTTTTTTTTTATTATTATTAAAAATGGAGATTGCAAGTAAACATTCATTTCCAACCCTGCCATCTCTTTTTAAATGTGTGAATCTCTTCCCCACTAATGCCAGGCTGCTTTTCTGCTTTCTCAGCTTTCTATAGAAATAAGCACTCTGGAAACCTGGCCCCAGATTTCATTGTGAATCAGGTGTAAAATTCAGACAGTGCTCTCCTCTCCTCTCCTCTTTTCTCTTCTCCTCCCAGCCTCCCCCAAATCTGCTGATTTATAGAAGTGGAGAGGTACAGGTCTGGGAGTTTGAAATCAGTGCCAAATTCCACACTCTCCTTTGCTTCTACTCCCTCTCCAGGGCACTTTGCAGACCTGTTAAAAGGGCCTGGGGCCAATAAACTGAAGAGGAAATAGTTCTTAGAGTGTGTTGGAGATAAACTAAATCCATGGAGGAGTCCTTCCTAGATTTGCTTGTGCCTGGGAATATTTCCAGAATGCAATCTAGGATGATGGGGGGGTAAAAAGCAGACTGAACTCTGTGTAGATGCCACCATCCAGCTTTAGCTGTCTGTGGCTCCTTGAAAAGGGAAAGTAAAAGCACAATCTGAAGCCAACCAATTGGCTGGTTTGGTTTCTATGGTGCATTGATATTTCTATACTTCTGGACTGTCCACAAAACACTCTCTTCACAAACATTCTGAGAAGCCAATAGCCCAAGAGCTATTACACCCATTTTACAGATGAAAAAATGAAGGCTAAAGCAGAGGAATTTATTTCAAGATCACATAAATAGTTGGTTTCAAAACCAGAACTCGCACATAGGTCTCCTAACTCCACCGCAAACACTCTTTCAATGACACTCTCAATTTGATTCAATTTTAGACCAAATGAGATTGCTTATGGGTTGTATAGACAGTATAAATGAGACCTTAGTGGGGTCAGGTTTCAGGATTTTAGATAGAAATATTTATCATCAACTTTTTGCAATTAGTCAGCAGCCAGACTTCAGGACCCAAATGTAATTTGTATAAGGATCTAGCATGATACCCATGTACTAAAAAGAGTGCTAAGGCTGGAGTCTGTGTAGATCATTTCAAACTCCACCTCTGCCACTTATTCTAACTCCCAACATCTGTGGGGCTCACTTCCTTTAACTATAAAATAAGGGTGTTGGAAGAGATGACGTCTAAGGTCCCTTTTATCTCTTCATTGGGATTCCTAAAATCTATAACTTCCAGCATCCCACAACCTCTATTACAGATATAAGACAGCAGGGCTCCGAAGTGTGGTCAGGTACAAGCAATCACTGGCTTTGGGACCCAGAGTCTTCACTGTCCCCATTCTTTGAAATGCTCATATATTTGAAATGAGATATAAATAAAGCACTTGGCATGTAAAAAGCAGAATATAAATGGTAGCTATCATTTTTGTTATTTCAGCATAGATAGAACAGTTTTTTAAGGTAGTGAGCTGAGAGTTAGGAACAGACTTTAGTTCCAAATTGGCCTCAGACGCTTATTAGCTGTGTGGCCCTGGGCATGTCACTTGACCTCTGCCTCAGTCTCCTCAACTGTATAATGCATATCATAATAGCACCTACCTCTCAGGCTTATCTGGAGGATCAATTGAGATAAATTTATAAAGTTCTTAACAATGTAGTCACTTAATAATTGTTTATTCCCTCCCTTCCCTCATCCAGTGATTTTTAGTGCAAATTGATACATGAAATTTTCTCTAGGGGTACTCAAAACCCAGGAGAATATGGATACATGCACAAAGAAGCCCAGGGGATGTCATCCAAGTAGCCAGGATCCTTGTGATATAGAACTCTGTTGCAAAACCTCCTCAACAGAGTCTTTTTCCTTTCTCCCTCCTAAACTGCTCAGCTCTAGAGTTACAGGCTAATGTCCAACCTAACATACATTAGAGATCTGGGATCTTCCTGGTTCACAGCTACTGCCAGCCTAAAGAAAGACTCAAAGTGGGAACGATGTTGGTGCCTTTGAAGGCAGTGGTTGCTGCCTCTGCACTTCCATGACTAACTTGGAGTAACAGTTCTGTCCCAAATGGCAACAAAGAGGTTAAGTTAAGGAATTAAGTGATAATGGAAAACACTTAGACCATGTGGGCAGAATGATGTGGTGGGACCGAAGGTCAACTGTCTCTCCTTGTGCTCCTCCAAGTCCAGTATTCTACGTGCTTTACCATCTAGCTACCTTCCTCCACATCCTCTTTATTGACGGTACTCATTCCTCATTGTACAAGAGGGAAATGGAGGTCTGGAGAATAAAAGGACTTATCCAAGGTCACAGAAAGCTAGCGGCTAAAACCAGACCTAGAACCATATTGTCCCCCATCTCAAGTCAGTAATCACTTAGATTTATTTTTTCCCTGAAGGGTTAAGATTTCTCAGACAAAATAGTATATGACACACTCACTACAGAGAAAAGAGAAATGGAATTCTATCTCTTTGAAGATAAAGAGTTTATATACAGTGATTATTATTATCCATCACCCCAGGGAACAAAAGATGATTTTAACCATGTCCACACATACAATGAGTGGGACTAATTTAATTGCTAACAACTTTCAGATATTTGAACTGGTCATGCCTGTAGTAAGGGCCTTTGAAACCAGACAATGTTACTACAAAAATTTGGAGTTTTAATATAAAAATTATAATAAATGACCTTTGGTTAGTGTTAACAAAGCACTTTACAAAGCAGTGCTTTCCTATGTAATTCTGACAGTAGCCCTGGAAGATGGTTGTTTTAATTATACCCATTTTGCAGATGAGTAAACTGAAGCTTAGAGAAGTTAAGTGATTTGCCCACTTAACTTAAGGGTCTTGACTTAACTTGCCTACTTGACTTAAGGGTCACACAGGTAGGAAGTGCCTGAGGCTGGAAGAAGGAAGGTCTCCATTTGAATTTACAGGGATACTCAATCATCCCAGTATCATTTAACATTTTAGGATTTGAACTCATTTTCCTTTCTCCAAGTCTAGTATTCTATCCATTTTGCCATCTAACTTCCCACCTCCACGGGCTCATAGATGAGGATACTTCCTCTATGTGTATCAGTTGAACACTATCCACTATATATTTCCCTAAGGTCACCGCAGAAGACCCATCCAATGCCCTGGAGGTCTTGTTTTGGTCCAGTTAGAATTCTGTGGATCCTGAGGCAGCATAAGTTTTGTCCATGACTGGGCTCTCTGCAAATATAGCAGCCTCATTTTTTTAACTCAGTGATTATTTCTTAAATATCAGTTTATCAGTGTTGCTATTTAATTTACTGTCTAAAGCTGGTGATCAGCTAGAGGGTCAGAGGTACCTTCCTGGAGGATATGGCATTAGATGGATAGAGACTAAATAGGAAAAGAGGGAAAAGAAGTCTAAAGGGGTTGGGGGGGGGATCCTAAAGGTTGAATTACAGGGTTTAGAAAGTAGATTGTTGTTCAGTTGTTTCAGTTACATCTGACAGTTCATGATCCTATTTGACATTTTCTTGAAAGAGACACTGGAGTAGTTTGTCATTTCCTCCTGCAGATTACTTTACAATGAGGAGACTGAGGCAAACAATGTTAAGTGACTTGCCCAAGGTCACACAGCTAGGGAGTGTTCCAGACCAGATTTGAGCTAAGGGTGATGAGTCCTCCTGACTTTAGGCCAGACACGCTATCCTAGCTGCCCTTGGAAAGTGTCATATGAGATAAATCTAGGAAGGGAGAATGGAGCCATATTGGGGAAGACCTTTAATACTAGATAAAGCAGCTTACACTTTGGTCAGTAGGCAATAGGGATACATTAGAGATTTTTGAGCAGAATATAGAGATCATGGGCTCATGGATATGGACCAGAAAGTGTCTCAGAGGCCACTTAGCCCAAGAGTTGAAAAGTTAGTCAATAAGCATTTATCAGGCACCTACTATGTTCCAGGCACTGTGCTAAGGGCTAGAGATGCAAAGAAAGGCAAAACACGGTTCCTATCCTCAGAAAAGCTCACAATCCAATTAGGGAGACAGAGAGCAAACAAATATATTTGAGCAAGCTATATCAGAATAAACTGGCAATGATTAACATAAAGAAGGTATTAGCAGGACTGGGAAAGGATTCCTGTAGAAGGTGGAATTTTAGCAGGCACTTAAAGGAAACTAGAAAAACAAGGAGGGAGAGTCTTCCAGGCCCAGGTGGGGTGGGGTGGGGTGACAGGACAGCCAGGGAAAACCCCCAGAGTGGAGAGATGAAGAATCTTGTTGCAGGAATGTTAAGGACGCCAGGGTAACTAGATTGAAGAATACATGGTGGGGAGAAGAGTGCAAGGTATGAAAAGACTGGAAATGTAGAGGGGACTAGGTCATGAAGGGCTTTGAATGCCAAGTATAGAATTTTGTATTTAATCCTGGGGGTGATTGAAAGCCTCTGGAGTTTGTTGTGGAGAGAGGTGGACCTCTTATGCTTTAGGAAAATCACTTTGGTGGATGGATGGAGTTTGGACTGGAGTGTGGAGAGACCCATGGTAGGCAGCCCCACCAATAGGCTATTGTAATAGGTCAGGTGTAAAGAGATGAAGGTATGTACTATGGCAGTGGAAATTTCAGAGGAGAGAAGGAGATATGTTTCAGACATGTTGCAAAGATGTCCAGGGAGGTGGTCACACGATCAGACCAACCTACAAAAAGTATTATATTCCATTGTCTTTTCTCTCACATACTAGGATGGTCTTATAGAATCTAATTATAGTTTCCCAGGATAGTCTAGGACATGAAACTGACCTTTTTTTTTTCTTTATTGTTACTATAATCATTTCCATCATCAATTTTCTGATCAGAAATTGATGAGAGATTTGAGCAGAACCCAGTTTCAAAACAGAACAGTTGTACTATGGTTGATCAACAATTCACATTCATTCATTGATGTATTAATAAATTTATTCTTTTATTATATGTTATATAATTATATATTCCAAATATATAATTATATATTATGTATTATATACCATATAATGTAAATATATTATATAAGGTTTTATGTTATATCTATATGTTATATATGCTATATTACATCATCAATAAATCAATTAATTAATTATGCTTGTTGACTGACTTCAGTGTCAAGATGAGAGGATTTTAGGTTATCTCTTCAAAACATGTGGCTAGACAAACAATTGGATAGACCCTACTCCCTCACTTTTTCCCCCTCCTCAATGTTCTAAATTCTGTTCCAGTAGTGGCATTCTATGCTCTATGTCCTAAGTTCCATCTCAACTCTGACATCCCATGTTCTTTCTCTTTCAGTTGTGGCATCCTATGATCCTGTGATGAAGGAAGGTTCTTTCTATAGGACATCACTTAAAGTCTTTTGACTTTAAACAGGCCAGCTTTTAAATGGACTAAGTTGGATAACAGGAGACCAATTCCAAAAAGCTCTCTTCCCTTTTAATAGCATGTCAGGCTGTATGATTTACTCAAAGTCATTACAGAATATGGAACAGCAACTCCTCCATTTCCCACACCACATTCCACTCACCTTGCCAAGGCTGGCTGGGGCCAGCAGCACAGGAGTAAGGAGAGAGAGTGGGTCCCTTCTGAACTAGAATGCAGAGGCCTCTGGTGCTTCATGGTTCTAGTTTCTGATTGGGTCAGGGCAAAGAGAAATATGGGAAAAAAGGAGGGGATTTCCAGAAGGTGCTGACTGAACTAGATGAGGTCCTGGAAACTCTGAGACTCTGTGATTGTATTAGCCTTAGTTACTAGAAAGACAAAGGAAAAGGAAGTGGCCCAACTGACTGGGCCTTTGTCTCCCTAACTGCCAGAAGCACCCCCTGCCCCCATTGCCACCACCACTGTTTTGCAAACTCACCCAAATTGATATCTGTGCTCTCAGAGGGAAGGGGTACATGCTGATAAAACACCAGCTAAGCTTTTACATCCTCTTCCGATCAAGCATCTCCTGAAACTGTTTATCTGATCAGCCCCAAATTCTGTCAGAGCGTTGACATGTGCATTTCTAAATAATTTCAGGATGTCAACCTGAATAGACCCGCAGAATCAGAGAGTTAATTATCTTTGACAACTTTGCCAGCTAATTTCCTATTTATATGTTCCAAACCAGGGGCCTCTTTCATCCTCTCTTGTCACAAAGGATTTATCAATCAAATCAAGGCCTAAAATTGTCTGCTAAGGCGTTCTGGCATCCCAAAGGGGAGTTTGTCTGTTTGAAATCTTCCCGGCTACCTAATGACAACCACATCGACGTAAAACAGATAAGGCATTGTCTTCTTTTGGTGAAAAGGCCACAGCATCCCTAGAAGAGCCTGGGCCCCACCAGCCTGGCCCATCCCTTTCCCTCTCTCTCTCTTTCCCTTCCACCACCACCATCCAGAGTTCTCTGTAGTTGTCAACGTCCCTGATTTCCAAGGCACAGGCTTCACCTCTGGATGCCAGCTGACAGGCCCCACCAATGTCAGCTCTTGGACTGTCTTGGCCAATTCCCCCAAGATTCACTCAGGGCCACAAACAATGGGAAGAGTGACCAGCAGGCATTGACAGACATTTTGATAGTGCAGGCCTAGGCTCCTGTTGTCTCTACTGCTGTCTGACAGGCAGTTATGTTCTATTTAAATAGCTATATCTTCTCTCAGCATTTCTGTAGCAAGGCTACAGCCTTACAGGGATCACCTCATGATGTCAAGTGGCTTGTGATTCTGTGTGTGTGTGTATGTGAGAGTGTTTTTGTGCGAACTCACACATGCAAGTGTACATGTGTGTTTGCATGTACATAGCAGCTTGGGGGGAGGAAGAGATGTGTGTTGGGTAGGATGGGAGGGGGAGTCTACACAGTGCGCCCCCTGATTGAAGTCAATGATCTTAATAACAATATGGCCATGGGGATGGGACTAGAGGCTCTCCTACCACTCCCATGCTGTTCTAAGTAGTAGAAGATCAAGGAAGAAGAGGGGGGAAGGCTATTCCTTGTCTGAATTATGACAAGTGGGCAGCTCTTGAAGTTTGAACCATCTAGCACCAATGGATCTGATGCACCTCTGCCCAGAGACCACACCATGATGCTACTCAAGGACTGCTCCCCAAATCAAATAACTCTTGGATCTGCTTAAACTTTTAAAAATTATTTAATTTCTTAAAAACAGGGGACAAATAGGATTGTAAATGAAACCACAAATCTCTGCCATGTACAGCTTGAATTTTTTAAAATATAGAACAAATTCAACATGGTATTTTGAAGGCTGTCTTGCTTGTGTGTTTCCCTACAAACACCCTTCCATTCCCTGCTGTGTGTTTTTAAAAAGGCTTCAGTGACTCCTTTTTCTTATTTCTTTATTTCTGTTCTTGACAATAACATCACTAGTTCTATGCTTTCACTGGCTTCCTTCTCAATGCCTTGAATATCCTCCCTTCCCTTTTCCACCTTCTGAATTCCCAACCACTTTTGAAGGCCCATAGTCAACTCCATCTCTATGATTTCTTCCTCGATCCTCAGAATTTATTATGATTTTTAAAATATCTCTGTCATTTGGGAATACCTAAAACTCATTCCAGTCCTATTGTAATCCTATCCTACAAGTGCCTATCCCCAACACAAAGGAGAAGAATGAACCTGTTCTTTCGATAAAGAAGCAATGAAGCAAGATCTCCTGAGGTAAACACAAGTCTATCAGTATAGGCAGTATTTTCCACCCACAGTTCCCCACTTCTCTGCGGAAAGGAAGGATGATGCTTCCTCATCTCTTTGCAAAACTATATTTCCTCTGAACTCAGACACTTGCTAGCTATCCAAGTGACCCTGGGCAAGTCACTTTAGCCCTGTTTGTCTCAGTTTCCTCATTTGTAAAATGAGCTGGAGAAGGAAATGGCAAACCACTCCAGTATCTCTGCCAAGAAAATCCCAAATAAGGTCATGAAGAGCCAAATATAATTGAAATGACTGAACAATATTTCCTTTGAACATTTCAGAAAAAAAGTCTTATTCAATCAATCCTTCAACAGGAAGAGCACCCAGGGCTCCTAGTTGCTCAACTGATCTTTCCTCATATTATTTGACTGAAAAGGGGCACCATGCTTTATTTTTTTTTTTAATTTACATGGGCCATGATTGATCATTTTAATTACTCATAATCAGTTTTTCTTAGTATTCCTCTCACTTAGAATATCTAAAACCCATGTAATCTTGTGCATTACAGTTATCTGGTCAATCCTTTAGCATTTTGCTAATTATCCCATTCCCTAGAATAGTGCTTTGCACACAGAATGAATTTAATCATTGTTTATCAAATGAATAAATGAGTGAATATTACCAGAATATAGAAATGATCTGTGAAGGGGACAGTAGGGGGGAAGAGGATATTCCTTGGGGTTATAAATAAATTGTCCCTGCTTCCTCCACTGTCCTGATCATATCCTGTTCCTTAGCCTGAATCAACTGAATATTTTGCCACCACCCCATACAATTGGGCCTTACAGCTGTGAGGACCTACCACAGCCACCTAGATGATACTCTTTGCCAATTGCCTAGGCCTCTGGCAGAGAGCAACAGGGAGGTTCTCCTCCTGACAGACTGGCTGCTTCTGGCCTGAGTGAAACACTGAGCCAAATGTTTTCTGACAGCCTACATTTGCTCAGCCCAGTCCAGAACAAAGAGCTCTCTGGGTTTGTTTAGGTACCTGGTCTATGACAGATGTTGTCATGAACTTTCCACCACCCTCTGAATGGCTGGTGTGTGTTCAGTTTCCTGGCCTTTGAAGATTTTGTGTTTGTAGCAACCAACCTCTCAAATGAGCAGATTTACCAGTGACTACATTTCCCAGGCATTTGCTAATGTGGGCACCCAGGAACAATGAATATTTATAAAGTGCATCTGAATCCAGACCTGACACACCAATCTCCCTGCAGTCTTCTTTGATCTGGTCTCCAGCCCCTTGGAGTACATGCTCAGACAGACCGGGGCTTCCTCTCTAGCCTGGGGTTGGCCACACCTCAGTGAGAAGTAGCAAGAGGTCTTGCTGGTCACCATTAACAAGCCCTGGGTTCTGCACATGAGGACCCTTACAATAGACTCTATGGAAGAATGGCAGAACAGGGATTTGAACCCATGTTCCCCAAATACCAGCATTGGGGAAACTTCATGGAGTTCATGCTATTTCCTGGACATTTTTTGCTACCTGGGACAGTCTATTTTTGTACATAGCTCTATGAGGAGCTCATTCAGCAATAAGGAAAGTCTTATTTCTTTAAGGAGGGATAGAGTTGTATGGTTACCCTAGTTAGGTGGTATAATGGATAGAGAGCTGGACCTAGAGGCAGACAGATCTTAGTCCAATCCAGCCTCAGACATTTACTAGTTGTGTGACCCTGGTCGAGTCACTTAATTTCTCCCTCAGTTTTATCAGCTGTGAAATGAGAATAGTAATATACTATTCTGCTGCTACTAGTTTCTACTAAATCTACTTCCCAGGATTGCTGTGAGACTCAAATAATATGTATAAAGTGCTTAGCATAGTGCCTGGCAAATGTAGGTGCTGAATAAATGCCTGTTTCCTTCCTTCCTAAGGCTCTATCAAATGCTTTTTCACAGAGATTCTCAATTCCTATTTTTCTCCAAACTCCGTGGGGTTTATGGTCATGGAGAGTTCTCTAGTCACAAAATGTTTCACATTCAGTATCTCATCAGATCCTCACATCAATCTTCTAAAGTAGGTAAAATTAGGAGCGAAATGGGAATGAGAAGTAAGTTTGGGGATTTGGATGGGAATCTTGGTCACCTAATTCCAAATATTTTTCATTATCTTCCAGACCATACTATGCCTCATACTGTGACTAAAAAGCTTTGTATCTGAAGCAAGAAAGGGGATTGGGTGAGGCAGAGGGTAAGAGGCTCCACTGGGATACAAGTACTATGAGGTGTGTAGGGGTAGGAGGATGCGGCAGGCAGGATGCTCTGGGACACTGGGACTAAAGGACTTCTGTGCTTGTGGCTTCTTGGGGCACAAAGTAGAAACACATCCTCTCAATTTCAGCATCCTCATCCAAAACTCCAAGCATCTCATCGTCATTACTCTGCTAACGCTCCATTGGTCAGATTTCTAGACACACACACACATATATGCTTGTATATGCATGCATGTATATACACACATATATACAGAGATAGACAGACAATATAGTAATTATACATTACCTAATAGTTTCTATATGACCATAAAATATATTTGTATGAAAACATGTGCACATATAAACATATATGAATATAGTTCTAAAATTATATTGCACATTATTTAAATGTAATATATGAAATATGTACATTTATATTTCTTTATTCATACACATATACTACATACATAAACATTTATATACATGTATATATACATACATTCATACATACAAACACACATATGCCATTTCACTTTGCTGATAGGCTCAAAAATCTTTGAATTCATAGTCAAAGTTTCAGTCTCAATTGACTCCAAGTACACTCTCCTCCTTGCCCATCAATATGAACCCAACACACACATCCTGATTGTACCTATTATCCTATATAATTACCTAGATCTTGTCATTCCATTTCTGCAATATCTCTAGCACTCATCTCACCTTTATGCGAACATCATGATACAAGACCCGATTGAATTATTACAAAAGCTTCCTAAGAGGTCATTGGTGAGAAGAAAATCCCTCTAGACACACACACACACGCACACACACACATATCCACTTCCGCCTCTCCCCTCATTAATCTATACCATTGCCAGATTAATCTTTCTCCTGCAGAGATCTAGTCAAGCTACCTTCTGCAGGACAAAGATTAATCTGGTAATGGTATAAAGTATAGACATATCTATAGTGCCTAATATGTAGTGAATACTTAATAAATGCTTGTTGACTGACTGTTAAAAAGAAAAACGTCACGGTCTCCCTATTATCTATTGACTAAAATTCAGCTTCCCTTTCCTAGAATTCAATTGTTTTTATTCAAGGTTTTTTTTCAGTCATATTCACCTCTTCATGATCTCATTTGAGGTTTTCTTGCCAAAAATACTGGAGAGGTTTTCCATTTCTTTCTCCATTTTGCAGATGAGGAAACTGGGGCAACAAGAGTTAAGTGACTTGCCCAGGGTCACACAGCTAAGCCAGATTTGAGGTCTGAGGCAAGATTTGAACTCAGGACTCCTGACTCCAGGCCCAGACCACTATGCACTATAGTACCACCTAGTTGCTCCTGTAGCTGATCCATTAAAGGAACTAGGAATGTTTATCTTGGATTAGAGAACATTTAGAGGCAACATGGAGGCAGCCTTGAAGTGTTTGAAGGAATGTCATATGGAAGAGACATTAAATTTGTTCTATTTGGCTCCAGAGACCAGAACCTGGAGCCATAGATGGGAATTGGTAAGAGGTCAATTCTACCCCAACATGTGGGAAACGTGAGTGACAAGATGTGTCCCCAAAGGAAAATGACCTGCTTACAGAGTTAGTGGGGTTCCCATTGCAATAGATCTTCAACAAGTCTGGTTCATGGGATCATAGTTTGGAGCTAAAAGGGATATTAGAGCACATCTAGCCAAAACAGTTCATTTTTGCAAACAAGGAAACAATCCCAGAAATGTTAAGGCTCCAGTGGTACAGTGGATAGAACATTTAACCTAGAGTGATGAGCACTTGAGTTCGTTGTTCAACCTTGGGTAAATTACCTATCCTGCATCTACCTCAGTTTCTTCATCTGTAAAATGGGAATAATAATAGCACGTACTTCCCGGATTTCTGTGAGGAAGGTAAAGTGCTTCTGCAAACCTTGAAATGTTTTATAAGTGTTAGTTATTTCTGTTACTATTACTACTGTAGTTATTTCAATGACGTTTACAGTCATACAGGTAGTGAGTGGCAAGGTCAGAATTCAAACTCAGGTCCCACACTGAAGCACACTAACCACTAAGGTACAGAATTCTGTGGAGAAGATTCCAGCTCAAGTATAGTTTGAACGAGATGGCCTTGGAGGTCCTTTCAGCACTAATGTCTGTGAGTGGATTAGGACTCAAGTTCTCCCATAATATAGTGTCATCCTATCTTTTCATACTTCTCTTTTTTTTCCTCCTGCTTCATTGTCCAATGCACAGTTCTCCCTCCCTTGAACCAGCTCTTCTTTAGGTGTTGTCTCTCTCTCACCCTCCCATTGCATAGGGATCTTCAGAGATCAGCAGAGGGCCTGGCATGAGGTGAGTTCTTAATAAAGGTTGTTTTTTTCTATCTATCTAGACTTCTTTCTATCCATTCATCCATCCATCCATCCATCCATCCACACATCCATCATCTTTCTATCTCTATCTGTCTCTCTATTTTTATTTATCTAATTACCTGCCTTCATACCATATTACTTTATACCATATTACCATATCCACTTACTCCATGTCCCAGTGAAACCATCCCCTAAAAAGAGTTTACTTCCCCCACCACCTCTGCCATTACTCAGAGTTCCCAATGGCCAAAATTTTATTTCCGTTTGTCATTTGAATCCTTACCAATCCTTTAAATTAAATTAATTACTAAATTAAATCCCAAATCAAATACTTCTTCCAGGAGCCTTCCTTTCACCCACCCCCTCCATATACCCTCTCACTCCAAAAACACTCAGTACTAGCTACTTTGTGTAGAGTACTTTAAGGGCTACAAACTCTCTGCAAAAATTATCTCATTTGAATTTAACAACCCCATGCTGTCGGTACTACAGGTATTTTAGAGATGAGGAAGTAGAGTCTCAGAGAAACTGAACAATGTCCTAGGTAAGGTTTGAACTCAAGTCTTCCCCACTCCAAGTACAACATCCTGCCTCTTCAATCTCAGACCCCACCTAGTACTCCTAGCCTGTGTACTTGCTAATCATGTAATCTAATATGGATGATGGCAATCTGTATCTATATCTTGTTCCTATACAGGGGACCATGTTGGCAGGGCCCGAGTAATATCTAAATTCTTAATCTATGCCCCAGAACTAAGCAAGATGTTCCACATGCAGTAAGTTCTTAATTACTATTCACTGAAAGAATTAATGAATAGGCTATGCCAACCTGTACATTGGCCTCCCAGCATATCCCAGTTTATCCCTCCAGAAATGCAAATCTTGTGAGTTTCTAATGGAAATAAACAAACCTGAGTTACCTATCACCCACTATGATCTCTTGCACGTTGTGTCCAGCCTTAGGCACAATTGGGACAGACAAAACATGAAACAATGAGCCAAATTGGAGAGAAAAATTCACAAAGAAAACAACCTGTCAACAATTTTCTTGACATGAAGAAGAGTCCACGGGAGAAGGAAACTGAATCTGGGCCCAAGAGAATAGGAATTCTGGATTCTGGGGTCGTTTCTACCACTTACTAACATTACTAACCAAGTCAAGTCAATAAGTCTTTGTTAAATGCTTACTGTGTGTCAGGTACAGTGCAAAGGACTGAGGATACAAATATATATGTATAAGCAGGGAAACCCAGCTCCTGTCCTCAAGGAGTTTACCTTAGAATGGGGGAAGACATCATATAAAAAGAATCTGAAAAGGAGTGAAATATGAAAGGGCATAATACTTAAGTCCTTTTCTTTTTCTGGGCACTTGGATCCCTAAGGCCTCCCTAAGCCTGAAGAACAAACATTTCAAAGCTCGTTTGAAGGAAATAAGAGGAGTATCTTCCATGAATAAATCCATAGACAGCAGTCTCTTTGCACAAACTCATTAAAAGTAACAGAGACTCTCCCTCCAGAAATCTTCCACATAAACCCTATCCAAGATGCCCAACCAGAGGATCAGGAAATCAACGTATGAGATTTCACATTTGTTCATATCCAAGAGTGCCACCCACAACTTTTCAGGTCAAGCTGTGAGTCAGGCTAAAAGACCTTGGTGATATGTGGCTCCCAAACCCTCCTGTGGTTCTGAGTAGAGATTTCAGGCTATCAGACAAAGAAGCAAGGAATGTTTCTGGACCTGAACATTGCCCTAAGGAAGAAAAGCAAATGTACCCTTCCTTCTACCAACACCATTCAGACTCTTCCTCCCCATCTTGCTCTGGTTCTCCTGAGTCACCAAGAATGTGGTAATTACAGATTACCACTTTTCTTGACATCTTTTCTGGGCAAGTTTCACACCATAATTTATTCTACTTTTTAAAAGCTAATGATTTTCCATGCTATAAGATGGATTTGAAGACACGGCATTAAACTTTTATTAGAAAGTCATTTGTCAGGAGTTTGAGATTATTACTTTAGCTTCTTGAAGTTTAATTTGATTCAGTTCTATACTACAACAAACATTTATTAAGCCACTGCTGTGGGCTGGGTGCAGTGTTCAGCCCTGGGGGTACAAAGATGGGGGGGTGATCACATTATTTCTTCCCTCAAGAAACTTACATTCTACTAGAGGAGAGATGATCAAAATAATATAAGGTAGAATGTCAGAAACAATATGGTGTAGTCAACCAGGGACATGCCTTGGGGTTAAAAAGAATTGGATTTGAATTCTGCCTCTAACATATATCACCTGTATGGCCATGGATAAATCACTGAAACTCTCAGTACCCCCAGGCACCTCCAAAAGGTTATAGTTACAGATGGGAAATGGGGTATTGTTCAGTTTGATTGGAATGTGTGAAATGGGGCTACAGAGGGAGTTTGGAACCAATATGGAAGCCTTGAATGCCAGAATAAACAAACAATGAAAAGCAGAGTTTTATAAAAACATAACAAAAGCCAGTTTTCTGGTGAATTGTATATAACCAGGAGATGGGACTCTCCTCAGCATTTCACTCCTTGGTGAAATTTTCCAGCTGCCCTGATTCTAAATGCTCACAGTTCAATGTTCTCACTTCTATATTTATGAAAACAGTAAAATTTCCATTAAAAACTTACCAGTTGAGAGATGTTTGGATTTTTGGGGGGGATGAGGGAGGAGGAATAGATTCTCAAGCAGGTTTGCAAAAGAAGCAACAAGAACTTGGCATCCAAGTGGTTTTGTTCATGTAAATAAAAAAATGTTTTTGATGTATTTTTTTCTTCATTTTGAAAAGCATTAGAAAAGAGCAGGTGAGCAGTTAGGAGGCCTGTGTACTCTTCCACAAACTCTGTTGAAGGATTGAATGAATACGACTTGGTTTCTGAAATGTTCAGAGAAAGCACAGTTCCGGGATTCAATTTATATTTACCCCCAAAGACCTCTATGCTTGTTAATTGCCAATCTGCTTTATCATGCAAAGAGCTTTCTCCTAGAGAAGGGCTGCTCTCCAGATAAAAGACATGCAGAGATTTAAAAATACTCTTAGAACACGACAGGAAGAAAAATCTGAATGCATCAGGATGTGAGCACGAAATAAGGGTACAAAGAGCATACTTGGTGAAGTAATTATTCATTACTGGGAGGACTAGTGTAAAAGTTGAAGATTTGACTCTGGCATTCAAGGCCCTCAACTAATTGATTCCAACTTGTCTTTCTAGGTTTACTTCATACAACTGCTCTTTCCCATGTTATACACAGGCCTGACCATCTCTCTCTCTCTCTCTCTCTCTCTCTCTCTCTCTCTCTCTCTCTCTCTCTCACACACACACACACACACACACACACACACACACACACACACACAATTCCAATGACTCCCTAACATCTCCAGAATCAAAAATAAAATCCCCTGTTTGATATTCAAAACCCTTAATAACTTACCTCCCCAAAAACCTTTTGAGTCTTCTTCTAACTTAAACCTCTCCCTCTCCCTCACATACTCTGTGATTCCTTGTCCTTCCTCCCCTAAAACACTCAATCTCTCAGCTTTAGGCCTTTTCATTCTCTTTCCCCCAGGCCTGGAATGCTCTCCCTCCTGTCACTTTCTGGCTTCTTTAACTCCCACAAATCTCAGTTACAATCTGACCTTACATAGGAAGCCTTACCCCCAATGCTTCTGAATTCTAGTGTTGGTTATATCCAATTTATCCTGTAGATTGTTTGCATATGATTATTTGAATATTGTCTACTCCACGGGACCATGAGCTTCCTGAGAGGAAGAGCTGTCATGCTTAGCACAATGATGGGCACACAGTAGGTTCTTCATTATATTTATTAACTAAATGACGTCTGAGTCAAACTGGAAGATTTTCTATCAGCTGTCCTATATTGCTTGCTGCTTTCCTTCTTGCCCCTTGTTCACAAAGTTCTCCCATATTAATATTGTATATGTGTATACATATGAGTGAGTGTATGTGTGTGTTTGTGTGTGTTTGTGTGTATGTGTGTATGTGTGTATTGTGTGTATGTGTGTATGTGTGTGTGTGTGTGTGTGTGTGTGTGTGTGTGTGTGTGTGTGTGTGTAAAGGCCAGTATGGCTTAGTAGCTTGTTAGTATGGAATGGCGTGGCACAGTAGGGTGGACTTTGGATTGGACGGCAAGAGGCTGTGAGTCCCAGTTCTGGCACTCAATCTTTGTGTGACTGGGCACCTCAGCCACTCTGTGCTTCCATTTGTTCATCTGAAATACAGGTATCACCCAGTTTCCCAACCTCATTCACAAGGGCCATTATAGTAAAGAACTTTTCAAACCATAAGGTATCAAATAAGGTAGATCCATTACTGTGCTACACTAGTCAGCTTAGCTCATTATGGGTCACTCCTTTCTTAGCAAAAAAGTCAAATCAACAAGCATTTAATAAATGACTACTCTGTGGCAAGCACTTTGCTAAACTCTGGGGATACAAACATGAACAGAAGGAAATTCTGTGCCCTCAAGTTGCTTACAGACTAATGAGAGAAAACAATACATAAAAGAAATCTGAAAGAGTCGGGGGAGGAGGAAAGGAACGTGGGAGAAAGTTGTGCTGCTGGGAAAGGAATGAGACATGGCTGATTTGGGCACTCTTCTTAAATGGAGGTTGGAGGAGGAGCCATCCAGGCACAGACAGAAGCTGCTGAGATGGTGAGTCCTTCACTTGGAACTCTAATCAATTCCTTACTTATTTATACCTGGTAGGTGATTAATAAATTCTTGTTGATAGATTGATTAATTTCTTATGTAGTTGTCAGCATGGGATCATAAAATCATATATTTAGATTTGAAAGGGACCTTAGAGGAAGGAGGAGGAGGAGGAGAAGGAGGAGGATATTTACAATTTGCGCTTCTATAATACTTTAACGATGGTCAGGTTTGCATACAAAGTTACACATGTTTTCACATTTGATCTTCATAAAAACTTTGGCAGGTAGGTGCCTTAATTATCCCCCTTTTACATATGAGGAAACAGAGACTGAGAAAAGTTGTGACTTGCCTCTGTTCATAGTGCTAGAATCTGAAGCAGAATTTGGACTTAAGTTTTCCTGGTTCTGGGTCCAGACCTCTATCTAGTCCATTGCCCAGCTCCCCAAATCCAAATTTCTTCACTTTACAAATGAGGAAACTGAGGACCAGAAAGTTGAATTAACTTGTCCAAAGTTACATAGACAGTAAATGGAAGAGACAGGGTTTGACTCCAGGTTACCTGGCTCCAAATCCAGAATATTTTCTGTTGACTCCTGAGACTGCTGAGGAAAGAAAATGGGAGCTCCTACCTGGCCTGGTAGGCTCTCTATTCCTTTCATGTCTCTGCTTCTGCCCACGTCTCCTGATTCACAACCCAGAGCTCTTTCCCTTTCCTCCATAATGCCTTGGCTCTCTCTCCATCCTCCAAGCTTCTGGCCTGTTTGGTCACACAGACAACAAAGTCTAACCTGGGGGAACAACATCTGAGAAGGTTAAAGACAACTTACCTTCATGACTGACAAGGTATTATGGGGAAATGGAATGGTCTGAGAGCTTCCTTGGCTAATCCATATCTCATCTTCACTTTAAGGCTCATCAACCTTTTTTCCTTTAGAGTAGCTCATCTTGACCTTCTTTGGGGCATGGACTCCTTTGATAGTCTGGTGAAGCCTGTGGACTCCTCAGAATAATTGTTTTAATGTAATAATGTAATAATAATGTAAAACACCCAGGTTGGCAAAAGAAGCCTATCTGCCTATCTGTCTGTCTGTCTATCTATCTATCTATCTAATATACATATATATTATATACATATACACACATATAATATACATATATGTGTGTATGTATATGTATACAAGGGCAACGATGTGGTTCAGTGGATAAGATGCCAGGCCTGGGGTCAGGAAGATTCATCTTCCTGAGTTCAAATCCATCTTCAGACACTTACTAGCTGTGTGACCCTGGACAAGTCATTTACCTGTTTGGCTCAGGTTTTTTCCTCATCTGTAAAATCTGTAAAATTGCCTGGAGAAGGAAATGGCAAACCGCTCCAATATCTTTGCTAAGAAAACCCCAAATGGGGTTATAAAGAGTTTGAAAAAACTGAAAGAACTGAGCAGCAGTAACATGCACATGCTCATACATACACAGATGCACATATACAAGTATGTGTACATTAACATACATATATACACATGTGTATACATATACATGCATACAGACAGGTAGACAGACAGACAGACAGACAGACAGACAGATAGATAGATAGATAGACAGATAGATGATAGATAGATAGATAGATAGATAGATAGATAGATAAACAAACAGATAAGAGTTATAGCCAGCTCTCAGGAGATGGTCCATTTCCCCACTGTACCATGCCAGTCATGAAGGTAAGTAGGCTTTGTGGTCCTCATGGCCAAACAGGCCAGAGGCTTGGAGGATGGAGAGAGAGCTTGGGCATTATGAAAGCAAAGGAAAGAGCATTGAGTTGAGAATTAGGAGATTTGGGCAGAAGCAGAGACATGAAAGGAATCAAGAACCTAACAGGCCAGGTAGGAGTCCTCACTTTCTTTTCTCAACAGTGTTAGCAACTTAGAGTCAAAGCTTGGCTCTTCCATGTACAACACATGTAACCTGAGCCAAGTCAATTCATTAACACACAGGTGTATATGTATATACACATGATTGTATACACATATCTGTATATACATGTATTGCAGATGCAGGTATATACATCATTTATGCATGTATATGTGCATATACATGCATGTATACATACATATATGTGGGTGTGTGTATACATATATGTATATATACATATACATGAACACACACATATGAGTTTACAGACCTTAGGTTAAGAACTCTACAGGATTATAGAATACAACAGCTACAAGAGACTTCAGTGACCATATATATATAGTCCAACCCAGTGGTGCTTTTCCCCTCTATCACCAAAAATCCCAGTTGCAAATGAACCCAAAATATGTGATGGGAAAGGTGAAGAGGGAATAAAGGACAAGGGAGCATGCCCTGGTTTTTCCCTGGGTTGTAATTGGTGACAGCAGCCTATGGTCCAGAGGGATAATGACCAAACTTCTCAGCACTAATCCACTTATTGCTGCCTTCAATTTCCCCTTGCAGAATCCCGGGCCTCACACTAGCCACTTCAAACTGTCTCCTAGAGAGACAGGTGGTCATTAAGCTTGACTGTGGATGTTCCCTTTACCTCTGGATGTCTGGCAGCAAGCAGCATCCCACACCTCCAGCAGGAACATGAAAGCATTTTTTATGAGGGGGGAGAAGGAGGAGCCATGCACCATGCACCAATTACCCAAGACACAGCTCCACTTTACTGCAAATTGTCAGCTAGTAACTGATTGAAACTTGTAAAAGGAATCTTTCAATAATTCTATTTAATTGAATCAGCATTTATCCAGCACCAACTATCTACAAGGTCCTGTGCTTGACACTAGAGGCACAAAACTTTAAAATGGCAAGATCCCTGGTCCTCAAGGAGTTTATTCTCTGCTGCAGGTAAGTATGGAAACAAATCAAGAGATCTGGGACTAATCATTCTGATTCCAGAGGCAAGTACCACAAAACATGTCTGGAGTACACAGAGGGAGCAGCAAAGGAAGACCCCAGAGCAATCCTCTTGTGGGGAAGACCTAGAGACCATGGAGAAACATGAGGCCCCTGCTGGGGAAACCAATGCTGGAAGATGGATCTCAATATGTGCTTTGTTCTCCTCCAGGTACTATATGATCCAACAGCACTGGTCTACTTTGTGTTCCATATTTAACACACACCATCTCCCATCCCAAGACTTTTCACTGGCTTTCTCTTGGACTTGGAATACTTTTTTCCTCATCTCTTATTTTGGAATTCCCAGGCTTTCTTGAAAAATCTTGAGTTTTTTTTCCTATCTTTCTTCCCTCCCTTCCACAAGTTCTTTCCCACAGAGATTGCAACCCTTTACTCTGTGTACATATATACATATATATGCAACACGTGTATATACATACAATATGCATGTGTGTATACCATCTGCACATATTATACACACATATAGTATATACACAATGTATATATTATGTATCATGTATATACCTATGTTGTATATTATTATTACAATTATATATTGTATTATATGTACATATATGATGTGTGTGAATATATATGTACATGTGCATGTGTGTACTACAATATATAGCATATATGCATGATGTGTGTGGAAATGTATAGTGTGATATATACATACATACATATGTACATACACACATACACACATGTATCTATATCTATCACATTATATCTTTGTATGCCATCTCCCTAGTAAGACCGCGAGCTCCTCAGGTCAGAAATGATGTTTTTTCCTTCTTTTATATTACCATCATTCACCTTAGTGCCTGATATATAAAAGCACTCAATAAATGCATTTTGAGTGGCACAAGGCTAAGGAAAAATTTACCTATCATGTGGTCATCTGGGGAGGAGACATATTAACTGAGATCATCCTTTTTCAACTAATTATTATTAACTAGATGCTATACTCAATAATTTCTACCTACTGAAAGAGGACAAAGTGTGAGAGCCCTCTAAAATTTACTGTCCATTTGCCCTTTCTTAGTTACAGAAATCAAAATAAGTATGATACAAAGAATGGTGGGAAAGAGGATTTAGAGAGGTGATTATGGGCCATAATATGAAGGACCTTGGGTGCCAAACTAATGTGACTGTCCTTTCTTTATCTAGATTGGGAGCAGCAACTCACAATTACTGGGTAGAGAGAAACATGATGAAAGTAGCGTTTCATAAAAAAAACATTATGGCCTGAAAAAATATTTGCCCAAAATTATTCACATAGACATCATGGCATAGTAGAAATAACACCGATTTAGGAATCATGAGTTCTGAGTTCAAATCCTGTTTTTATTAAATTATTTTATTCTCCCCAGTTATATGTAAAAATAAATTTTAATATTTGTTTTTAAAATTGAGTTCCTTCCTCCCTCCACTGAGAAGATAAGCAAATTGATATAGGTTATGCATGTGTAGTCAGGCAAAACATATTCATAATCATGTTGTAAAAGAAAACATAAACAGCAAAAAAACCTCAAGAAAAATGAAGTTAAAAAATAAGTTTGAATCTGTATTTAAACACTATCAGTTTTTTCTCGAGGGATAGATGTCATTTTTCATCACAAGTCCTTCAGGGTTGTCTTGGCTTGTTCTATTGCTGAGAATAACTAAGTCATCCACAACTGATCATCTTACAATATTGCTATTACTTTGTAAATAGTACATTTCATATTGCATTAGCCCATGCAAATCTTTCCAGGTTTTTCTGAGAGCATCCTGCTCATAATTTCTTTTAGTTCAGTACTGTTCCATCATAATCACATACACAGCTTATTCAGTCAATCTCCAATTGATGGGCATCCCCTCAACTTCTAATTTCTTACCCCAGAAAAGAGCTGCCATAAATATTTTTGTACATATAGGTACTTTTCCCAAATCCTGGTTTCAAGTACAATTGTTTGTACCTTGAACAAGTGACTCCACATATCTATGCCTTGATGTTCTGACTTTTAAAATATGAGTATGGGGGCAGAGCCAAGATGATGGAGCAGAAGCAGGCTTCCCCCAAACGCCTCAAAAAAACCTGTAAAAATGACTCTAAACACATTCTAGAGCAGCAGAAGCCACAAAATGATAGACTGAAGCAAATTTAGACCCAAGACAATTTGCAAGGTCAACAGGAAGGGTCTATTGCACCAGGCTGAAAGTGGAACACAGACCATATGGACAGAGCTGGAACAGACCTTAGGAAACTGAATCACTGATGATGGCTGGTGTTTCCAGACTTCTCAACCCACAAATGTCAAAGACAGCTTCAAAGGTCAGTGGGAAGGGTTTCTCACCTGGCTGAAAGGGGTGTGTGGTTCATCCCCAGCCCCAGCCACATTCCCCCACCCCAAGCACAGTCCCCACCCACAGCCCTGGCCATAGCCCCAGGACAGTGGCAGCCACAACTGCAGCTGGAGGCTGCTTCTGAAGTCCTCCACTTAACAAGGAGCTCAAAAGTAAAATAATTGGCTGGAAAATGAGCAAACTGGGGAAAAAGAAACAGACTATAGAGTTTCACTTTCTCAGTGAAGAAGTGTTTTCTTATGTCATTGGTGGCTAGGAAGATCAAAACATATAATCAGAAGAAGACAACAAAGCCTAGACTCCTGCATCCAAATCCTTCAAGAAAAATACAAATTGGTCTCAGTCCATGTAAGAGCTCAAAAAGGATTTGAAAATTAAGTAAGAAAAGTAGAGGAAAAATTGGGAAGAGAAATGAAAGTTAGGCTAGAAAAGCATGAAAAATTAGTCAACAATTTGCTAAAGGAGACCCAAAAATTCTGAAGAAAATAACACCTTTAAAATTAGACTAACCAAAATGGCAAAAAATAAAGATCCAAGAAGCTAAGGAGGAAAATAATTTCTTAAAAAGAAGAATAGGCCAAATGAAAAAAGATCTCCAAAAGCTCACTGAAGAAAATAATTCCTTCAAAATTATAATGGAGCAAATAGAAGCTAATGACTTTATGAGAAATCAAGAGATTATAAAACAAAACCAAAAGAATGAAAAAATGGAAGATGATGTGAAGTATCTCACTGGATAAACAAATGACTTGGAAAATCGATCCAGGAGATATATTTTAAAAATTATCGGACTACATGAAAGCCATGAGCAAAAAAAGAGTCTAGATATCATCTTGCAAGAAATTATCAAGGAAAACTGCCCCAATATTCTAGAACCAGAGTGTAAAATAGAAATAGAAAGAATCCATTCATCACCTCCTGAGAGATCCCAAAAGGAAAACTCCTAGGAATATTGTAGCCAAATTCCAGAGTTCCCAAGTCAAGGAGAAAATATTACAAGGAACCAGAATAAAAAACAATTGGAGCATTGTGGAAACGCAATCAGAATACCACAAGATTTAGCAACTTCTACACTAGGGGACTGGAGGGCTTGGAATATGATATTCTAGAGTTCAAAGGAGACAGTATTAAAACCAAGAATTACCTACCCAGGTAGGTAGTAGTATAGTAGTAATATAATACTTTGGGAGAAGAATGGAACTTCAGTGAAATAGAAGACTTCCAAGCATTGTTATTGAAAAGACCAGAGCTGAATAGAAAATTTGACTTTCAAATATAAGAATCAAGAAAAGCATGAAAAGACAAACAGGAAAGAGAAACATTAAGAGAATGATTAAAATGGAACTGTTTACTTTCCTACAGGGAAGGATGATATTTCTAACTCGTGAGACCTTTCTCAGTATTAGGATAATTGGAGGGAATATGTATGTGTGTTTATCTGTGAGTGTATTTATCTATCTATCTATCTATCTATACACACAAACACACACACACACAGAGACAGAGAGAGAGACAGAGAGAGAGAGAGAAGAGAGAGAGAGACAGAGACAGAGAGACAGAGAGACAGAGAGACAGAGAGAGAGAGAGAGAGGGAGGAAGGAATATCTAAAAAAGAAAATTAAGTGTTCAGAAGAATATACTAGGAGAAATAAAAAGGGACAGGTCAAATGTAGTAAATCATCTCACATAAAAGAGACAAGAAAGAGCTCTTATAATGGAAGGGGGGAAAGGGGAAGATGAGAGGGAATAAGTGAGTCTTCCTTTCATTAGATTTGGCTTCAGGAGGGAATAACATACACACTCAATTGAGTATGGAAGTTTATCTTACTCTATAGGAAAGCAGGGGAGAAGGTTATAAGAAAGGGGGAATAATAGAAGGGATAGCAGATTGAAGAAAGGGATAATCAGAAGCCAACTCTTTGGTAGAGGGACAGGTCAAAAGAGAGAATAGAAGAAATGGAAGGCTGGACAGGATAGAGTGAAATATAGTCTTTTACAACATGACTGTTATAGAAGTACGTGTTTTGCATAACTACACATTTATGACCTGTATCAAATTGCTTGCCCTCTCAATGAGGGTGGATGGGGAGGTGGGAAGGGAGAGAATGTGGAACTCAAATCCCTAAAAATGAATGTTAAAAATCATGTTTACATGTGACTAGGAAATAAGATATTTAGGCAATGAGGTATAGAAATCTATCTTACCCTACAGGAAAATAGAAGGGAGGAAGATGGTGGGGGAGGGGGGGGAACAGGTGATAGAAGGGAGGGCAGATTGGAAGAAAGAGTAATCAGAATACAAGGTATCCTGTGGTTGGGAGGAGAGAGGAGTTGAGTAGAAAGTTTGATATTCAAAATTTTGTGGAAGTGAATGTTAAAAACTGAAAATAAATAAATAAAAAAAATGAGTGTTCTACTGTAATGGCAATTTAAATGAGAAGATCTTTCCCATTCATCAATAAGCCCATGTGACCTGACTGGCTCACATGGAAGTCTGCCTTCCATGTGGAGAGTCTGTGGTACTTCATAATTCAGAATTGCACTGGGATATTCATGGCTGCTGTGGCATTGTGAATAGTGCATTGACTTCAATATTCTCTACTCTACATTCTTTCCTATCTCTGACATTCTACAACTTAATGCGCCTTCCACCTCTGCTATTCTATACTCTATGTTTATCTTCTAAAACCATAAGCAACATATGGGCAAGGCTAGTTTTGATTTGGTTTTTTTTTGTTCTCAGTTGCTTAGATAGAAAAAAAGTTTTTTGTTGTATACCCTACCAAAACCCAACAAACCAGTCACAACAACGACAACAACAACAATGCAAAAGAGAGGCCAATTTCTTGAAAAGGTGAGTCCTATGATGTTGTTTCTGTAGTTTCTAAGTTTGATTTCTCAAGTAAGGATTCTGGGTCTTACAAGGGCACATAGTAGGAGAACTAAAGAGTAAAGGAGAACAAAAAAAAAAAAGGAAAAAAAAGAAAAAAAATCAAGAAATTACCCTGGCAAATGATATGAGTCAATGTGTTCTGCTAGAAAAATTCTAAACCCTTAGACTCATAGAATTTGGGTTGTAATTCTGGCTGCTTATGATTCTGGACAAATCAATTTTTTTTTTAATTCTTGATTTCTTCATCAGTAGAATGAGGAAAAGAAGCCCTGGTTACTGTCAAATCAGATAGGTAAACTGAGTTGAAGATGTTTTATACGTTGTAAAATACTGTGCATGTTGGGGAGCCTTCCCAGTACATTTTCCTTTGAGTATAGGTCCATTTTTGACCCCCAAGTACAAAGTGACAGACATTGTCTTGATCATTTTTACACAGACAGGCCCTAAGGTAAGCATTCCCAGTGCACCAACTCAATGGCAGAGAAGCACAATAGGGACTCAACATCACAGGATGCAGGGTTCTCAGAGCTAGGAGGCACCTTGGTGCTTATTTAGTTTTACCCTCTCAATGGTTGGCTGTATAGTGTAACTTAGTTCTCAATTTGAAGAAAAATACTTTTAGTCTAAATTCAAGGTCTCTCTCTCTCTCTCTCTCTCTCTCTCTCTCTCTCTCTCTCTCTCTTTCTCTCTCTCTCTCTCTCTCTCTGTGTCTCTCTCTGTCTCTCTCTGTCTCTCTCTCTGTCTCTCTCTCTCTGCCTCTGTCTCTGTCTCTGTCTCTCTGTCTCTCTCTGCATTTAAAGAGACCTTGGGGTATAGTCCTAGAACTATAGTAATCTTAAAGTCACACATCCTGGGTGAGTGGCCAGTCCTCCACACTTATCCCACACAGAAAGTCAAACAGAGCCAGGAATCCAATTGGTTAAACGGTTCTCAGTTTTCTTTGCTTAAAAGAAAATTCTAATATCAAATCTCTTCCATTTCTCCTGCAATTAAAGACTTACCACTTGTTTGAGCAACTAAACCAAAATAATTATAAACAAATGTACCTCTCTGACTTCAATTGAATATTAACAAAGGCTTGGGGCCAATTAATCATTGCCCCATCAATATCTCATTTGCATAAACCTATTCTCTCTGAAAACTCCATGTTTGGGATGACAGGACTACTTCATTGATTATGGAAATTCACCATCAAGTTTCTCAGAACCAGTCAAAGGGAATAAAAAGACTTGTCTGCTTGCTCCTAGGCTCCCAGATGCCTTCTCTCCAACCCCCTCTCAAGACAAGAAACAAGAAGGAGGAGGCACAATTAAGGTCGAATTCCTCAGTGCTAAAGCAAGGCCTGGCGTGGCTTGGGAAACAGTTCAAGGAAGAATGTCTTACTCATGGGAGGGGAAAGCTGAGGCCCAAAACCCGTATGGAAATATGGACCCTGTAGATTTCCAACGTATGCTGGTGCTCTTGCCTCCTATGGCAGGGGTTCTTAGCCTGGGGTCAGTCAGTGACATATGCACATACACATATAAGCATACATACATGCATGTATGCATGTATCTGTATACATGTTCATGTATATGTGCATATGTCACTGACTGACCCCCAGGGTAAGAACCCTGTCTCTCTATATGTAAATTTCCACACACACACATTGAATAAAGTGATGATATATTTGTACATGTGTGTGTATACAAATATATCAATATCACCATTTTATTCAATGTATGCGTGTATGCAAATTTACATACAGAGAGACACAGACACACATGCATGTGTACATACATGCATGACTGTATATTGTATATGTGTGTACATATGTATTCTATGTGTATATATAAATATGTCATTGTGTGTATAGGTATCTATTATGTGCACATATATGCATATATAGTGTCTCTTATGTATCTATTACATATTTTATACTGTATATATGTATATATTATATACACACATATATTGTTTGTATATATGGATAACTACTTCACTATAAATGATGTCCTTTATAATGCAATATATTTTATTTTATTCATTTAAAAAGTTTCCTGAGGCACTGTACTCCCAAATAGGTTCATGAGCCCAAATAGAGTACCCTTATTTAAGGTATTACCAAGTAATAATCATTGACATTTGTATAGTAAAGTTTGCAAATATTTTGCATATATTATCTCATTTGGGTCCCCTATAGACCCTGTAAGATAATTATTCCTATTTTAAAACTGAGACTGCAAAAGGTAAAGTATCTTGACTGTAATCACATAGTTAATAAATGCCAGACAAAGTATATGAACCTAGTTCTTTTCATCTCTAAGTACAGCCCTTTATCCACAATGCCACCCAACCTTAATAAAAATGTCTACCACATACAACAGTTGTACACTCAGGTCTACACGGCATTTTTTTTTAGCACTACCCATCACATTCTATGTTGCTTGGTTACAATCTGACCCTTATAAGCAGTTTAGAAATTCTTTTAATTATTTTTACTTTTACAAGCTATTGTGTGGAGTGAAGAAAATTTCATTCTCCTTTGAATGATTCTGGGTGCAAAATATAGTAGGTAATGTGGGTCCTCTCTCCATAGTGGTCAGTGCTATCATGAATTTTTAAGGGACAGGTTAACTGTAAATAAACGTTAAGTTTTTTTCTAGCTGGTATTTCAAGACTCAAAACTTTATAAAGTCCATGAGCCAAACCCCTGTTTTCTGAATCAGCTATATAAGGTGTGTCCAGGTCTCTGAATGTTCAGTTGTGGGGGTGTGGGAGAAGGGATGCCAGAATAGCTTGAACTCCATAAAGGTGGATTGAAATTTCTTTGGGATGACCTTCCTTCTATTCCTAGGGGATGTTGGATCCTGAGATTCCAGGACCCTATTTTTAAATCTCAAATTTGAAAGGGCCCTCAGAGCTCATCTAATTCAACCCACTTCTGAAAAATGAGTTTGTCTTTAACAGCCTCCAATGGAGATGGAGGTGAGAGAAGCCCTCATCTCTCCCCACAGCCTGTTTCTACTTTTAGATTTCTCTAATGGTCAGGAAGGACTTCCTTATATCAAGCCCAAATGGGTCTCTTTGCAACTTCTGCCAAAAGGTATCAATTCTGCGCTTTTGGGTCAAGCAAAGCAAGACATCCCTCTTCCCCATGTCCACTCTCCAAATCTTTGCACATTGCTGCTCTGCTTTAGCCTTTTCTGCCTTTTCTTCTCCAGGATAAAGTCAAATCACTTCTTCATATGTGCATAGATAGATAGATAGATAGATAGATAGATAGATAGATAGATAGATAGATAGATAGATAGATAGATAGATAGATGATAGATAGATAGTTGGATAGATAGGAGCACCAACTTTCTTTATTAATTTGTTCTTTACAGTTGTTAAGTCTTACAACATTATAGAATTTAGTCCTGAAAGTGTCCTTAAGGGTTATATAGTTCAAATCTCTCATTCTGCAGATGGAAAATAGGCCTACACAAAGTGGAAATGACTTGTTCGAAGTCATGTAGGTTGTCCATAACACATCTAGCTTTCAAACATCGGTCATCCCATTTCAAATCAAGGCTCTTTCCAATGAACCACACCAGCATCCTCCTGGTAATTTCTTTATCCCCTACATGGAGCAAAAGGCAAATTTTAATCCCTAAGTACCTGCTATATATCTAATTCAAGACTGAAGGAAATAAAAGATGCAATCCCTACCTCCTTTACTGATTGTGTAGGTAAGTAAAATTATCATCATTGTGGCTGTTACCTCTAATAATAATAATAGCTAACATTTTAAAAATGCTTTAAGAGTTGCAAAGCACCTTACTTAAGTTTTCTCATTTGAGCTTCACAAAAACCCTTTGAGGTTGGTGTTATTATTATTCCCATTTTACAGATAAGGAAACTGAGGCAGAAAGAGGTTTTAATGACTTGTCCAGGGTCACACAGCTATTAAGTATCTGAGTGTGAGGTTTAAAAAGGTTCAAGAAATATCATTTCTGGGTCCTTTAATCATATTATTAATAATGCCAGCATTTTAATAAAAGAATAGTCTTTTGTCTACCTCTCTCTTAGACCAAGGACAATCATGGTCGTGGGCTCATTGCTTATATGCCCGTTGGAAGAGGGTGTCCCCAAGGGTGGCAATGAAATCTGACTGGTCAACAATTAATGAGAGAATGAATATTACAGTGCAGGGCTGAACCTATTCAAATAAACTTTGATTATGTCATTAACTACTAAATTACCCTCAGCCTTAGTCAATCTATTCAAAGAATTTATCCCCTCCAAGCCTGAGCATAGCACAAAGACTTCCCCACCTGGGTGGTATCTGGATCTGGATTAGCTCAACCTTCAGAGACTAAGATTTACAATGAGGATAAAAGAAAAAGGGGGAAATCCAAACCTCCCCAAATCATTGGTTATTAATTATCATTTCTATCATGAGGCAAGATTTGAACTTGGATCTCCTTGGCAGCAAGTCTAGCACATTTTTGGAGACAGTCTTTCCTGGGGCCAGTGATTTGTGTCAGCAAGAAACACAGCTGCAGTTTGGGGGAAGGCGGGGCAAGGATCAAAGCCTATTTCTTATTTGCAGAGGTATAACAATGACTGCATCTAACAGCCATGTGTTTGTGTGTGTGCACATGTGCACATGTATGTAATGTGAATTACATGAATATCTGTATGTGTTTGGGTATGCATATTTTTACATATGCGTGCTCAGCCATTCCTCATCCATCCCTCAATAAGCACCCGGTTGATTGGTTGTTGTCCGTGGTGCTCAAAGAGTACCAAAATGGCATCCCTATGTTGGGGTCACCTACTATGTACCAGATACCCATATGCAGTCCTGTGTTCCTCCACTCTTGTGCGAGTGCTGATGGCATCAGGAAACAAGGGTAGAATTAAAGCCACCTTAACTCCTTCACTCCCTGAGCCTTTTGAGGTGACCAGGGTGGTGGTCAGAGCAAAGCCTCTGTGCCCTCCCCTGTCCTCAGCCTGTGTGCTCTCTCTGGGGAAGAGCTATGGCTGTAGGAGCATCCTCAGCTTAACCAGGTTTGACACCTCAAACACAGAGATAAAAATAGAAACCCCAGAAGGATTTTTTGAAAACAAAATGGAAGGAAAGAGCCCCAGAGGCAAATGCTGAAACTGCTGGAGGGGCAGATGAAGGAGGAGAGGAGGAAAGTCCAAGGTCAAGGCTGGGGGACCAAGCTAGAGAAGTCAGAGCTGGACAGAGGAGAAGGAAATAAGTTGCCCCAGGCTTCTGGGTACCAAGAAAGAGGCAAGTGAGACCCATTATCTTACAAAGGACAAGGCTTTCCTTTCAGATGCTTGGGGGGGAATATGGAATTGACATTCAGTCAAGTTCCAGCCACTATTTCCATACTGTGCTGCCTATAGTCCATCCATTGTCCTCATCTTCCCCCTCCAGAACCTCAGATTCTGATCCAGGAATCACTCTGGTCTCTGATTGGTGAGTTTTTGCCTTATCTTGCCCAGAACCTGAACTCTGTTTCTCTTCATTCAGCTTCTAAACAATGCCCTACAAATACCACCCCGCCCCATCCAGATCCCCTTTATTTGTTGTCTGCCCCAATACAGTGTTAATTCCTTGAGGACAGGGGATGTTATGCTTGTTCATATTTCTATGCCCAGTTATTGATACAGGACCTGGAACATAGAAAGTGCTTAATCTTATCTATCAAAGGAGTATTTAGGGACTGAAACTTCTCTTACCCAGCTCAGGAAACAAATGCAAGCCTTCAAGGTGCTATTTACTGTTGAATTACCATACATCACCATCATTGTCATCTTAGTCATCATTAATATTACAATAATCATTATTCTTGCCACCACCACAGATCTGTGGAGTATCCTGTACACATGTGAACCTGTACTAGGTATAGTGCAAATGATTTCTCCAAAGAAATGAATTTTCGTTGTTGTTGTCAAGTCTATATTTGAAAGGTTTGATCTATACCATGTCCCAACAGAAAAAAGGTCAGCACACATAATCAACTGATTTTTTTTTTTTGCCACTGGACCCTAAATAATTGGTTTGAATGCTGCTGTTTTTCCCTTTTATTACATTAACTTGGTTGTGTAAAAACAGTTTATGTGGATACATAAAGCTTGATACCCATTAGGGTTGAGCATTTAGGACAGTATTCATACAGATATCCTTTCTAACTAGAAGAGGTATACAAAAAGTGCACATGCTGCTTGGTAACTACAGAAAAGCATGATTGGTCATACAAATAAATAGAAAAGAGTTTTTTGCTATAACTAACAAATTGCTTAAGAAATAGTATTCTTCTTTTCCCCCCTCCCCTCCAGCAGGTCTGTCCTGGAAGTAAAGAGGAAAAGAAGGAAAAAAAGGAAGGAGAACATGAGAACCTGGTAAAGTAGAGAGAAGGGTAAGGGGAGTGAGGAGATGAAGACATTTGGACCACAACTATGGCCTGCAGAAGGATAGGTGGTGGCCATGATCTTTGGTCCTTGTGGCTGTATTATATAGAGTTGTTGAGACCAAGTGGTACATACCGATTTAAGTCAACAAGTTTTATAATTTACTATGTGGAAACCACTATACTTAAGTGCAACTGAAAGAGAAAACAAAGGCAATTCCTGCCCTCAAGAAGCTTTTACTGTGACTAGTGAAGACAATATGTAAAAAGGATGATGACAAGGTAAAGTGTAAAGGGGAAGGCAGCCCAAGGAGACATGACAATAAAGTCCAGAGAATGAGAAACAGCTGAGGAAGGAATGAAGGACAGCTGACCTAGACCCTTCCTCAAAATGAAGGTTTCACAAGAAAGTCACTAATGAGAGGAGGTTGTGGGAGAAAATAAAAACTGTAGGAAAAAGCAGAACTGGACAAAGCCCAGCCACAGCAATCCTATGGACCACGCAGCACACCTTTCTCCTGCTTTCCATTTATACTAAAGAAATCCTAGTCCAATAACAGTACTGAGTGAAAAGTGAAACATGACATCAAATAAGCAGTTTGAAAGAATTATTTCTTTTACTTTTTATCAGCAATTGTGTGTATATGTGTATGTGTATGACATGAAGACAGTCCCATACTCCACAAGCTCTTGTGTAAATGTTAACCTTTGAACAGTATCTTAAGTGAAATGGAAAGAATGCTCAAGTAAGAGGATGCGAGATCTAGTATGAATTCCATTCACCTCACCATGTGACTTTGGGAAAACTACTGCCCCTCTCTGGGACTTAGGTTTTTCCTCTGCAAAATTGGGTTAATTATACTTAAAATATCTAACTTACAGAGCTGAAAAGAAGCAAGTAACTTGTAGAAATAGAAGTTATTATAAAATCCAATTCCTTCTTAGCTTTTTTTTCTTTTTTTTGGAGGTTTTCTTACACCTTACTTTCCTCCTGGGATTTTATGGTCCAGTCATCATAGAAGACACTTCATCTACTCACATTATTTTTCACAGGCTGCCTCCTATGTCTGGAATTGTCTCCCTTCTCATCTTCATCTTGCTTGAAGGAAACCCATCTCCCTGGCTTCTTTTAAGTTCCAGATAAAATTCAACATTCTACAAGCAACCTTTCCCTATCCCCCTTCATGTAAGTACCTTCCCTAGATTGATTATATTCAACCTGTCTATAGCTTGTTGGTTTCTAGCTGTTTCCATGTTGTCTCCTCCATTAGAGTGCTAGTTTCTCAAGAGTAGAAGTTTTCTCATCTTTTTATAGCCCTTCTTTGTATCTCCATAACTTAGCATAATACCTAGCCCACAGTAGTTATTAATAAATCTTTTTTTTGACTTGACTTCTCACCTGTAGACTTTACACCTATCCCAAAGACAGAGTAAAGTGTCGTCTGGGAAATTCCTAGTGAAGACTGTTCATGCAGAGCGTCTTTGGAACGTCTTTCTGTTTTGTTGTTACTTAAGTCATTTTCATTTGTTCAACTGTTCATGACCCCATTTGGGATTTTCTTGGCAATACTGGAGTGGTTTGCCATTTTCTTCTCCAGCTCATTTTACCGATGAGGAAATTAAGGCAAATAGAGTTAAGTCACTAGCCTATGGTAGGACAGCTAGTAAGTTTCTGAGGTCAGATTTGAACTCAGATCTTCCTGACTCTAGGCTTGCCCTCTATCTACTGTACCACCTACCTTCCTGATGGTCTAATTAGTGTTAAATTTCAATCAAATGTGAGCACCATTAATATGTAAAACATGATTATAATGTCGATGTCAACCACAACATAGTGGGATGCATAAAAAAGAAATAAATCATTTTATTTTCACCAGGGAGTTTTGCAAATATTGGGAAAATATCATATTGTCAGCCAGTTAATAGTCATTTATTAAGCACCAACTGTGTGCTAGTCACTGTGCTGAGGATACAAAGAAAAGGAAAAGATGGTTCCTCTCTTAAGAAGCTCACAGTCTAATAGGAGAAACAATATGCAGACAATTATGTACAAACAAGATATAGACAGGATAGAATGGAGGCAATTAGCAGAAGGAAGACACTAGCATTAAGGTACTGGAAGAATGAATACAATTTATGGATCAGTGTTTCCTAAGGCACAAAAGAAAGGACATTCTCACCAGAGTGAGAAGCAGTGTAATGAAACAGATAATTATTTTGTGTCTTAATTTAGAATTCCTCTTCCATGGCATACTAACTTTGTGATTGTGGGGAAGTCACATTAGGCATTTTCTCCTCCCTGAGTCTCAGTTTTTCCAATATTTAAAATGGGTATATGATTATAATTATACTACCTCCCTCTCAGGGCCAGTGTGAGACAAGTGATGGCGGTGGTCAAAGTGATGGGCAAGGGTCCTGGACCTCTTTTGTTCATTAGTATAGAGACTTCCATCTACAAATGCAGGTCGGCACCTCTGTAATTTTAGTTTGAGATCCCTGCCTAGAGTGCCTGGCCCAGGGTCACTGCAACCAGTTTATGTCAGAGGCTGGATATGAATCCAGGTCCTCCTGGTTTTCAGGATGCCGTACTTCCTTTAAATATCTTAAGTGCTATAGAAATGTCATTATTCTTTTCTGTGTATTAGGGTATAAAGACTCTACACTTGGAAGTGGAGCTTAATGTGAAAGTCCTGTCTTTATCAATAACCCTGCTGGGTGACATTGGGCTGATCACTCTCCTCCATTGCTTTTTTCATCCATAAAATGATGGGGCTGGGCTAAATAATCTCCAGTTACCTTCCAATACCTTCTGTCTAGGTTTCTACCCTGGACTGAACTACTCTCCTTGATGAACATCACTAAAGGGCGTGACTATTTATCTCCCTTCCTCTCAGGCCAAGTGGCTCCAAATGTCCTGCCACCCAACAACTCAAAGAAGAAGGGGCTCTGCTGGAGGACTGGCAAGAGGGGGAAGGCAGATCAGGGGCCTTTAAGCACAAGTAACATCCCCTGCACAAAAGAGCAAACTATGCTGATTCAAAAAAAAAAAAAAACATTTTCAAAAATGCCTGTGGGTAAATTTGAGCTGCCCACAGCTCCCCAGGGGCACCTCTAACTTGCTGTCGAGCCATTTCTGTGGATTTCAGTCAAATTCTAATTTTAGTGTTCATTAAACACGGGTAATTCCCCAGTCGATCCCTGCCTCACCTCGTACACAGAATATAGGTCACCAAGGCTCCGCAAACATCCACACATCAAACACAACCTTTTCATTATAAGTATTAACTTTATAAATAATTATGAACTTTAAAAGTTTGCCAAAGCTGTGGCATGCTACTGAAGCAAGTGCTGGGACCTGCTTTCGATGACACAGTATATCTACCCTTCCTTCGAGTGGTCAATAGGTGGGCACCAGTGCTGAGATAGTGGCTATATGTGTGTAGGAAAGTGTTTACACTGATACTCTGGCATGCAGGCTGAGAAAACACCAACGCATGCCCCCGTTGTGTAAAACAAGGAAAATGTGCAGGTATTAATTAGTGCCATAATGACATCTTTTCACTCACACTCACACACATACATACACACACACACACACACACACACACTTCTCATTTTCTCTCTCTCTCTGTATGCTTTGGGTTTTAATTGGCAGGAAAACACATAAATAATGACAGTGCAGGTGTTTAGATCATGCACCTTTGTTTGAAGGAGGAACTGAAGAGTCAGAACAGAGTAAGAGAAAAATAACTGGGCTTGAAGCCAGAGAATGTGGCTTTGAATCCCTCCTCGACCACATTCACTACCTGTGTGATCTTGGGCAAATCCCCTTCCTTCTTGAGACCTCAGTTTCCTCTTCTGTAAAGTTAAGAAATTAGACCAAAGCAAGGGCACTGAAAGTTTTTTGTGTCATGAACCCCGCTGACAGCCTGGTGGAGCCTATGGACCTGATCAAAAGGTTTTTTTTTTAATATATAAAATAAAATACATCTGATTTCAAAAGAAAGCAATTCTATTGAAATCCAATTCTGATGTTGACTATCTGTGTGATCTTGGGCAAGGTGCTGAATGTTTCCTCAGTCTTAGTTTACTCATTTGTAAAATGAAGGTAGTTAGACTCAATGACCTTCTAACCTCTATTTGTAGGATGTTAAGACTATCTGGGACTAAGCAGGGCATGGTCTTTCCTTGATAGCTAAGATTTTCAAGGTATCTTAGAGTGGTCATTCTGAAACTCCATGATGAATTTTAGGACTGTCTGTGTGTACATACCAGGGATAGGAGGTCAGACTGACTGTGCCTTAGGCATTACAAGTTTTGAAGGTATTTGCTGGGCTAGATCTTGTCCAAAGAGGGATATGTGGATGTTGAGGGTGCTGGAGGAGATCAAATCATATAAGGTTGAAAGAATTAGAAATGTTTAACCTGTTAAGGGGAAGATAACTATCTTCAAGGATCTGAAGGGCAGGTATATGGATGAGAATGAGACTTTTTTCATTTGGCCCCCAAAAGATGATTTGGAGAGCATTAGAATCTAAAATTTTTCTATCATTGAAGGTTTGCAAAAATGGAATAGTCTGCCCTCAGAATTTAGGTCCCCTGGGCATAGACATTGTACACAAGAATGAAGTCTAAATGAATACATGATCTAGGTATAAAGACTGATACTATAAACAAATGAGGGGAGCAAGGAATTGTGTATTTGTCAGATTTGTGGAGAATGGAGAAATTTATGACCAAACAAGAGAGAGAATATTACAAAGTGTCAAATGGATAATTTTAATTACATTAAATTGAAAAGTTTTTGCACAAACAAACCCAATGAAACCAAGATTAGGAAGGAAGCAGAAAACTGGGAAAGAATTTTCGCAACTTGTGTCTGTGATAAAGGCCTCATTTCTAAAACATAAAGAGAACTGAGTCAAATGTACAAGAATACAAGTCATTCCTCAATAGATTAATGGTCAAAGGATATGAACAGGCAGTTTTCAGAAGAAGAAATTAAAGTTATCTATAGTCACATGAAAAAATGCTCTAAATCACTATTGATTAGAGAGATGCAAATCTAACAACTCTGACGTACCACATCATACCTATCAGATAGACTAACATGATAAAACAGGAAGATGATAAATGTTGGAGAAGATGTAGAAGAGTTGAAACACTAATTCATTGTTGGTGGAGCTGTGAGCTGATCCAGTCATTCTGGAGAGAAATTGGAACTATGACCAAAGGGCTATAAAAAGTACATGCCCTTTGACTCAGCAATATTGCTTCTAGGACTCTATCCCAAAGAAAGCATAAAAATGGGAAAGGGTCCCATGTGTACAAAAAATATTTATAGCAGCTCTCTTTGTTGTGGCCAAGAACTGGAAACTGAGGGGATGCCCATCAATTTGGGAATGGCTGAACAAGTTGTGGTATAGGAATGTAATAAGAAATGATGAACAGAAAGCCTTCAGAGAGGCCTGGAAGGACTCATATGATTTGATGCTGAGTGAAAGGAGCAGAACCAGGAGAACTTTGTGCACAACAACAACCACAGTGTGTGAGGACATTTTCTGGTAGACTTAGCTCTTCGCAGCAATGCAAGCACCTAAAACATTCCCAATAGACTCTTGAGGCAAAATGCCATTCACGTCCAGAGAAAGAACTATGGAATTGGAACACAGAATGAAGCAGAATATTTTCTCTTGTGTTATGTTTTGTTTTGTTTGAGTTTTTCTCATGGTTTCTCCCATTCATTTTAATTCTTCCATGCAACATGACTAAGGTGAAAATGTGCTTAATAAGAATGTATGTGTAGAACCCATATAAGATTGTACACTGTCTTGGGGAGGGAGGGGGTAAGGAACGGAGAAAATATAAGGAGAAGGAGAAAATATAAGACTTATGGAAGTGATTATAGAAAACTGAAAACAAATAAGTTAATAATAATAAAAATTAAAAAGAAAAAGAATGTAGGGTCCCCTTATCACTGGAAGTTTTCAATCAGAAGATAAATATTGTAGGGAATTTTGTGGAGGAGATACTTATGGCCAACCAGAACTAGGTAACACCAAAGGTCCTTTCTCAACTTCTGACTCCATACCGTAGGCTGAAAGGGACTTTTTCATACTAATTCCCTGATATTAACTGATTATTTTGTTATTTGCTGCTTTCACCTGAAAGTAGAGAAGGAGGAGAAAAGGAGGTAGAGGTTACAGCCTAGAGTGATCAAATCAGCTGAGTATTGGCTACCAAATCTTCTCTGTACCAGGTTTTCCTGTACACCCACAGAGGAAAAGTTTTTGCCTGATGGATCTGGGCCCATTTGATCCTTGAAGGAAAAAATGACAATTGTCTAAATCAGTGAAGTTGGCATTAACTTGGCCCTTCTTGTAAGGAACTGTGTATAAATGAAAAAAAAAATATTTTCCCCCTCCCAAGTTCAGTAAATGACAAGCTAATTCCTAAATAAATGGTCCTTGGATAAATTGTTTAGTGTTATTGCATGGGCCCAACCTGCCAAGCAGTGGTTGGATTAAAGCATTTATCAAGTGCCCCGAATAATTAGAGCTTTAGATGCTATATTCACAAAAGCACATCCATTTTTGACTTCACTCTAGGGGAGGCAATGGACTGCTGGTGAAGGAGGAGGAGTCAGGGAAGGCTTCAAAATTTGTTCTTTGGCGGCATCATTTTTCAGTTTCTAAGATGAGGACTAGCAGCTATCCTGCGGTGAGAATGCTGCTGACACCAGGAATATGGACCTGGTTACTGAGTAAAGCTGACTGAGCTCCAAAGGCAGGCCAGGCGGTCAGTAAGAACTGAGAGAGTAGGAGGATAATCCTAGTTCAGGGTCCTGGCACCTTAATATACTAGTTAGTGATCCCCAAGTTTCTGTTAACTTCAGGATGAAGTAGCAAGATGGATTCCCCACTTTCAAGGAAGAATAATACCGAACCAGTCAGTCACGAGCATTTGTTAAATGTTTGTCATGTTCCATGCACTGTACTAAATATTAGGAACATTTTTAAAATAGTCTCTGACTTTAAGGGACAAGACACAAAAATGTACAAGATATAACTAGCATCAGTGGAGGCAAGCTCAGAAGTATGGCATGGCATGGCATGGCATGGTATGGCATGGCATGGCATGGTATGGTATGGTATGGTATAGTACTAACATTCAGTAGGGAGAGGTATGGAAAGGCCTCCTGCAGAAGGTAGGATTTGGTGTGAGCTTTGAAGGAAGCCACAGAAGTCAGAAAGCATGTAAAGAGAAAATTTGAGGCATAGAGGACAGCCAGTGCAAGAACACAGAGTCAAGAGAAGGAGCTTCATGTGTGAAGAAAGCCAGTTTGGATGGATCTGTGCCTAGATGGTAATAAAATGTAAGAAGCCTAGAGACATAGTATGGGGCTAGGGTGTAAAGGGCTCTGAAATTCAGAGGGAATAGGGAACCATTGGAATTTGTGGAGTGGACATGCATCATCTAGGCATAGCAGCCAAAGAGAAGATAGATTAGAGCTGGGATATACTTGAGGCAGAGAGACAACCAGAAGTCTATTGAAGTGGTACAAGTGTGAGGCGATGAGACAGATGGTGGCTATGTGAGTAAAAAGAAGGGGATATATAGTAGAGATGCTATGAAGAGATACAACAGGACTGGGCAACAGATTGGATATATAACGTTAATGAAAGTATGGAGTCAAGGATGATCCCCATGTTACAAGTCTGGGTATTTGGGAGAAAGGTAATGTGCTGCTGGATGGTAAGAAAGAAATTGGGACAAAGAGAGAATTTGAGGAAAAAAAGAATGAGCTTACTTTTGGATATGTTGAGTTTGAGATGTGTATAAGATATCCAGTTCTAGTTGTTCAAGAGGTAATTGCCAATGTGAGACTGGAGCTCAAGAGAGAGGTAAGGACTGAATTATAAAGACATAGAAATTATCTTCCTTGAAATGATAATTCAATACATGGTGGCTGACAAGATCACCAAGCAAGATAATAGAGAGGGACAAGAGAGTCCTGGACAAAGAAAAAGAGGGAGAAAAAGCAACAAGTCACATTTCTCTAGCCCTGTTGTTCAAAGTCTTATTATCCCAAATTAATAGAAAACAAACTCGAACTCAGGGAAAGGAAAGGACTTCTACCCCTTATATACTCCAAAGCTAGGATTCAAACCTGGTTTTCCTAACAGGTGTATCTAAGCTGATCCTCACTCTTCCCAATACAGTTAACTTGAAATCTCACATCTCTATGATTAATTAAATACTCTTGTGAAGGTCTCCCCATAGTATGGCTTCCCCTCTTTAATCAGAATATCATCCCAGTGCTCCAAGATTGAGTAACCAGATCCTGCTATAAATATAAAACTCTTTTGCCCTAAAGTTCTTTCTGAAAAGAATTATGTTTCTCAGCAATCACTTTAACATATCTGGCAACAGTAAGGGAGATGTCCCAAGGTTCCTTCTAGCCCTTCATTCCAAGGCTTTGTCACCACAGCACCAAGTGGAGTAGAAAGTTGGCGGCTATCTAGGCAATTTGATCCATGTAGCTATCCAAACTGGGTAAGCCAGCCCAATAAAATCTACTCTGAAGCCCAAAATATCTAAGCCTTCCTGGACCAAATTAATCAGTGATGCAGCATAGAAAGGAGTCATTTCTGAAAATGAACAAAATGAACCAAACCAGGTCTTTAAAAAAATACTTTGTAATTGACCATCATTACCACGAAGGAAATCTTAGAGATGGATGGGACCTTAGAGACTAAGTCCCATAGAATATGAAAGAGGAAAATGAGACTCATAGAGTGGATGTAATTTCCCCCAAGGTTATACTGTAAATGAGGCACAAAGCCAGTCCTACAGCCAGCACTCCCTTTACATTATACCAAAACATCTTTCACACTACACTAAAATGACTCCTCCATGCATCTCCCTCTTCCATGCCCAGTTTTCTTTTTGGCTGATGTGGCTCACACTGGCTGAGTAAAGGCTTGGTCAAATGAGCTGAAGGCCTGCATTCTCCAGAATCTTCTGTTGCGGGAATGAGAGAGAGTTTGGCAATGTTTCAGGTAGAAGACACTGGTTAGGTGGTGATCTGACTTCGAACCCTTGTTGTCAGGGTATCCTAAGATTAGGAACTTTAAAGATCATCTAGTACAATCTGCTCATTTCAACAAGACTGAATGACTTACCTAAGATCGGTCAGGTTGTAAAAAGCAGAGGAAGGTTCTAGCAGTCCTAACTGCAACTTCAAAGTTCCTTGAATTGTACCAACTACTTGCCAGCTCCCAGGCAGTTGCAATCAGCAAATCACTCATCTCTTGCCTGTTTTTCTGGCCATATGACCCTAGGCAATAATAATAATAAGTCAACAATAATAATACATCATTATTAATCACATTTCCATATTGTTTCATGGTTGCAATAACCCCTTAAGAGAGGTAAATATTCTCAACCTTTTACAGATATATAAACTGAGTCCCAGAAAAGCGTCACTCAGGCAGTAAATGCAAAAGCAAGAACTTGAACCAAGGTTTTTCCACTCCAAACCCACCATTCTTTTCACCATATCAGCCCTCTGTTAAGGAAATGGGGAAAAAGCAAAGAAAAGACTCACCCCCAACTCTGGCAAGAAATGAAATGATTGTTTGTTTTTTTAAAATTATTTTTATCATAAAGAATAATGATTTCAACAAATATGAATAATCAAATAGAACAAGATTCTAAATAAAACCATAAAAACAAAATTACTGTTCTTTGATAAAAGTAAAAACCTACAAATTTTAACAAAATAACAATAACAGATTATTTGCTCTGGCCTCCCTTCTGTTCTCTGTTTCTATTTGCAATTAGAATATTTTGCAGTGGTTGCTATTTTCTATACTTACAGATGATTTGTATTTTTTTCTTTCCAATTCCTGCCTTTTTTTACTCCCCAGCACCTTATTATTTGATCTCCAAAAGAATTCTTGCCCTTTCTCAAAATATTATCACAACACAGAGATATAGATGTGGAAGCAATCTTTGAGGTTATCTAATCAAATATAGTCATTTTACTGTTGGGGACATTGAGGCCCCCAAAGGGGAAGATATTAGGCCAAATTCATTCAACTGGTAAGTAGTAAAGCCAGCATTCAATCCCAGGGTGCCTGACTCCAAACAGAGTGGTGAGTCACTATCCTATCATTTTCATAACTTATTAAGTCTATTTTCTCCTTTTTCAATGTATTTAAAAATATTTGTTACTATTTATTACAATTAACATTTGTTAGTATTTATTACAATATTTGTTACTGTTCATTGTATTGACAGATATAATATTTTTTGTTCCTTTTCCCTATTCATTTGACATGTAGGCCGATTCCAATTTTGTGGATTTTTTTTCTTATTTCTAATATAGCTGCTGTTAATATTTTTAATGGAAAAGTCTTCTTTTTGATAACATTAATCAATCAAGAAACATTTTATTAAACTTTACTATGTGTCATGAACTATACATATCTCTAGGATATAGTCTTAGTTGGAAAATCAATGGGCCAATGAATCTGACTGGTTTTATAGATCTTATTGTACATTTCTTTATTAAAAAAAAAAAAAGACTGCATGAATTGACAACTTTACCAACAGTGCAGAGTGCATGTCTAGGTCTCCTGACTCTAAGAGGCATATTAGGGAGAGTGCTCATCATGGCTCCAGGAAGACCTGAGTTCAAATCCTACGGCTCATATTTACTGGCTCTATGACCATGAGGAAGGAAGGAAGGAGGGACTGAAGGATGAAAGGAGAGAAATAAAGAAGGAAGGAAGGAAGGAAGGAACATTTATTATTTACCATATGTCAAATACTATACTAAGTGCTTTACAAATCTTACTGCATTTGATTCTCTCAACAATCCTGGAAGGTAGGTACTATCATTATTCCCATTCTATAGTTGAGAAACCTGAGTCAGAGGCTAAGCTACTTGCTTATGGTCTCACAGTTAATAAGTGTCAGCCTATGGACGTAAACGTTGGTCTCATGGTTCCAAGACCAACAACCATTCTATTGTGCGAATCCCCTAAAATCAGCTCCATGATGAGTGCTGTCACTTGAGTCCAGATCACCTAAGTGGGTGTGGCAGGGAAAATTCACTTTTAAGTAAAACTGAGAAAACCTCTCTCCCTTTTCTGAATGCACTCCAATGTATATCTCCCTCTGTTTTACAGAAATATCAAATCCAAATCCGTGTTTCCAAGCCTGGGATTGTGGCTCAAAAGCCCAATTTAATCATTATATGTCAATCAATTTTTCTAAAACTCAGATCAAGTGCTCCTTTTGCCTCTCTTTCTGAATACCTGGTCCTTCAAGAACCTCCATTTTAAAGTCGAGAAAGGTCTTCATCCATCTCTAGGCTCTGTTACTAATCCATCTCTACAGGACTTTTTTTTTTTTTTTTTTTTTACCATTCCACAGAAATTTCTGCACTTTGGAAGTTCATTCCATTCCTGTATTACTGTTCATCTTTCCCTGTGGTTTCTCCCTCTGATTGGCTGATTCCTCTCAGAAACTCCATTTTAAGAAAAATTGCCCAGGCCAACCAGGACTTCATATCTTGGCAGGCTGCCTTCCTAGTGCTGAAATTTTCTCTACCATGCCACTGTACAATGTACCTGCATCTCTCTGTACCCTTCTTAAGCTCCCATTTATGAATCATCTTCCCCCATTAGAATATATGCTCCTTGAGGGCAAGGACTATCTTTTTTCCTGCTCATATTTGTATTCCTAGCACTGAGCAGAGTGCCAGGCACATAATGTGTGCATAATCAGTGTTTGCTGACTTCTGGGGTGGGACGTAACTCCTAAAGGAGAAGTGGAAAGGGGAGAAAAAAAGAATTACATCATCGGAATATTCTCCTCCTCAAGATCATAGCATGATAGAGCTGAAAGGGATTATGAAAGCCACCTAGCCCAACTTTTTCATTTTAAAGAAAAAGAAGCTGGGACTCATGGAGTTTGTGACTTTCCCAGTGTCACACCGCTGGTAAATGGCAGAGTCTGGATTAAAATCAAAGTCCTCTGGCGGTGGAAAGCATGCTTCATCATGAATCCTTTATTTAAAAAAAAAATAAAATCTAAGTCCTTGGACACCCCATCCAATGCTTTTTTGACTCTCTCCCAAATGGTGACTCTAAGGCATCCCATTTTCAGTCTTTCGATCAACATCTGTTTCTAATTGATGCAGCTCACTGCAAATCATGGCCCTTTCTGGGTAAACCAATGTGCTGCTCCAACATATTCCAATTCCTTATATTCTAATGGTTTTGCTGCTAATATTGTTTATGGGCTGTTGGGCTTCCTTTGATTATTTCTTATTGACTTTGGGGTAATGGTACTTGCTGAAGCCAGGCAAGCTGTTGCTAGATGCTGAGCGTGCCTTTCTACCAGCTGGGAGGGCTGAGTCCCCAAGAGAGAACTAGCTGGCAGGGTAGGACCATATGTGCTACAGTGACACAGCCCCAAGGGATGGCCCAAAATATAGAGGAGATTAGAAGAACCACTCCAGGTTTCCTAAAACTGTAGCTGTTTTAAGTTCTTCATTTAATATCTGTTTTTTGTGTGTATATATGTATATATATATATACATATATACACATGCATATATATATACACATATGTATGTATGTGTGTGTATATATATAACATATATATCTATATATAGATATAGATATATAATTGTATGTATGTATATACATATATAGTGTTGATCCGAAACTCTCCTAGCTCCTCAGGAGAAATGTGGCCACACCTCCCTCCCTTTTGCAGGGTTTTCTCAAAACAGAACCTGTCTAATTTGCATGACCTATCCCATCTGCCCTGGAATAAGACGGGTGGAAAGGTAAACTGAAAGGAAGCTATGCTTTTCTGAAGAATTAGGTAGACGTATCGATGAAGGTAGGAAGAAAAAGGAGATATGATATACCATCTGGATTCTGGGAAAGGAAGAGATAAACATGATGAATTCACCCTAACTCAGGAGTGGGAAATAGAGATTCAGTTGAGCAGAATAGGTAAAAGGTGAGTCTCATAACACTATCTCCCTCCTCCACTCACTTTGTTTTTTGGATTGGGGAGGGAGACAGTGTTGTGAGACCCAACCTAGGCCCAACCTAAATCTAAGAAGAGAAGGGCTGGGTTTTAAGGAGCTGTAAAGATCTCCAACAGTTTGATCATGGGGACTGCAGTATAATCTCTCCCAATGTTCAAGAGCTGGCACCATCTCCTGGGGAGAAGGAGTAACTACCAGAGAATATCTGTATAAGGAGAGCTACACAGCATAAGGGACAGGAGGATACAAGATGCCTGCTAGAATGGAGGACATCAGAAGGAAGAGCAGTGGGTACCTAGACATGAAGAATTGAAAATCAGAAAGTAGAAAAGCTATGAGGTCATTGGCAGTGGTAATGAGAAGCAAGGACAATGGCCAGGAACATAGGGCATCAGTTGCTGCAAGACAGAGTGATGGCTATCTGCCAGCAACAGTGAATGACAGGAGAAGTAACCCTGACTTTCTCCCTCACTGGAGCCTCATCCAGTGCAGTTCTCTGAGCCATTGCACTGGTAGAATTCTATGAGATGGAAAAAATAAAAGGGAGGTACTTATAGGGAAGAAAGATACATCCTACCTCTCTGAGGACATATGTAAATGTCCTTTGATGTATAAATGAAAGCTCTTTTCTTTTTCTTTCTGTTTTATGACTTGTGGACCTAAAGATTTGTAAGAGGAACTGATGGTGACAGTTTGGAAATTTAGCATACCTTTGTTGGTTTTACAATCCAGATGAGCTGAGATAAAAACCTGGAAAGTTCAGAAGTCATTAGTATATACTCAGACCTTTTAAATATGGAAAAGTCTCTTTAAAAAGGGTTATATATATGTATATATATATATATATATATATATATATATATACACATATGTATATATATAATATACATCTATTTTTATGTATGTATGTATGTAAATATATAGAGAGATCTATGAGAAGGAGACAGAAGAAGAAAGAGAGAGAGAGAGAGAGAGAGAGAGAGAGAGAGAGAGAGGAAAAGGGAAAGAGAAGGAAAAGAGGAGAATACAAGTCATTCCCCAATTGACAAATGGTCAAAGTGTATGAACAGGCAGTTTTCAAAGGAAGAAATTTAGGGTAGCTATAATCATATGAAAAAATGCTCTAAATCACTATTGATTAGAGAGATGAAAATCTAAACAACTCTGAGGTACCACATCATACCTATCAGATAGACTAACATGATAAAACAGGAAGATGATAAATGTTGGAGAAGATGTAGGAGAGTTGCGCACTAATTCACTGTTGGTGGAGCTATGAACTGATCCAACCATTCTGGAGAGCAGTTTGTAACTATTCCCAAAGGGCTACAAAAATGTGCATTCCCTTTCATCCAGCAATACCGCTTCTACGACTGGATCCAAGAGATCATAAAAATGGGAAAGGGTCCCACATGTACAAAAATATTTACAGCAGCTCTCTTTGTTGTGGCCAAGCACTGGAAATCAAGGGGATGCCCATCAATTGGGGAATGACTGAACAAATTGTGGAATATCAATATAATGGAATGCTATTGTGCTATAAAAAATGATGAGCAGGAAGACTTCAGAGAGGCCTGGAAGGACTTATATGAACTGATGCTGAGTGAAAGGAGCAGAACCAGGAGAACTTTGTACATAGCAACAACCACAGTGTGTGAGAAATTTTTCTGGTAGACTTAGCCCTTCACAGCAGTGCAAGTACCTAAAAAATTCCCAATGGACTCTTAAGGCAAAATGCTTTCCACATTCAGAGAAAAAACTATGGAATTGGATTGCAGAGTGAAGCAGACTATTTTCTCTTGTGTTTTGTTTTGGTCTGGTTTTTCTCATGGTTTCTCACATTCCCTTTAATTCTTACATGCAACATGACTAAGGTGAAAATGTATTTAGTAAGAATGTATGTGTAGAATCCATATAAGATTGCACACCATCTCGGAGTGAGGGGGGAAGGAGGGAGAAGGAAGAGAGGAATGAGGAGGAGAAAATCTAAGATTTATAGAAGTGATTGTAGAAAACTGAAAACAAATAATAAAAAAGAAGAGGGAGAGAGGAGGGAAAGGGGGGGAAAGAGAGAGAGGGGAGAAAGGGAGAGAGGGAGAGAGAGAAAGAAGAGGAGGGAGGGAAAGACAGAGAGATTATGAATTTATTTTGAATTCATCAATGACAAGCCCTCTGTCTCTGGCTTACAGTGGGACCCTGAACATATCACATCCCCCACTCTTATCATCAGTTTGATTCAGCCCAGAACAGAGTCAGAATAAGATCTGAAGCCTCTTGCTATATAGTATTCTCATTCAACTCAATAAACATTTCTTTCACATCTACTATGTGTGAAGCCCTATACCAGTTCCTGGGAATGCAAAAACAGAGCAGAAAACTTCACCTATTAGGGGCAGGTACACTAATGTCCTAGTAATAGTAAATACAAAGATAGAAAAGATGTACTAAACTATTGGTAGAGCTAACCACTGGGAGAATTTGGAAAGGCCCCATAGAAGAGCTTAGGAGGGAAATCACACCAGACATGGTTAGGGAGCATACCTACCCATGTAAAGACACAGATACAAGAGACAGAATGTCATGTATGAGGACAAGATAACAGATCACTTTGACTAGAACAGACTGTATACAAGGAAGTAATATGAAATGCATTTGGGAAAGCAGGTGGGAAAGAGATTGTGGACTATCTTCAAGGCCACACTGAGAACTTTGTACTTAATCCTTGAAGGAATAGGGAGCCTTTGAAGATAGATTGAGGAGGATCGATATAGTCAGATTTCATCATTTTGGCAGTTGTGGAAAGGTTAGATAGGAGAAGGGGGAGACTGGAAGCAGCTGTAAGAGTCCAAAGGAGAAGGGTAGAAAATGCTTTTAAAAAGTAGCTACAGAGGAGGCAGAAAAGCATATGGCAGGCCCAAGGGGTCACATGCACTGTCCTCTAGTTTAGCTGTCATATGATGCTTAGTGTAGATAGAAAGGAGGAGAGGGAGAAAAAGTCAGAGAGGTAGAAGGTGGACAGCTTACGAGAGCACTTTGAGAGCCCAGCTAAGGGTTAAGAAGTTCAGACATTGTCCTGTAGAGATGGGGAAAGTACTGGGGAATTCTGAGGAGTGACATCACCAGATTTGTTCCCTAAGAAGATGAATATGACCCAAAAAGCAGAAATAAAAGGGATGGGATGAAATGATTATAAAATAAGACTTCAGACTCATATGCCAAAAGAATTTTCTTATATTTAGAGTTCTAAAGAAGAAGAATAGGTTATCTTATATGGTAGAGAGCATCATTTCATTAGAAATAGTTGAGCAATATTTCAACAATAGCTAACACTTATACAGTAACTTTGTTGTTGTTTAGTCCATTAGTCTCATCTGACACTTAGTGACCCCATTTGGAGTTTTCTTGGTGAAGATACTGCAGCGGTTCGCCATTTCCTTCTCCAGCTCATTTTACAAATGAGGAAACTGAGGCAAACAGTGTTAAAAGACTTGCTCAGGGTCACACAGCTAATAATTGTCTGAGGTCAGATTTGAACTCAAGTCCTCCTAACTCCAGGGTCTGCACTCTATCCACTGCACCACCTAACTATATGATAATTTAAATGTTTGTAAATATTATTTCATTTCATCTTCATAATGACACTATGAGGGAGATGTTATCCCCATTTTACAGATAGGAAACTGAGGTTGAAAGAGGTTGCCTAGTAAACATCTGAGGCAAGATTTGAACTCAGGTCATCCTGATGCTAAGTTTAGCAGCTGTGCCACCCAGCTGTCCATCAATTATGGGTACTAACTGTGTGACCCTGGGCAACTCACAAGACCACAGAAGTTTAGAGATGGAAGGGAACTTAGAAGTCATTGGGTTAAATCCTTTCATTTCACAGAAGAGGAAACTGAAGAATAGTGAAGGGAAGTGAGTTGCCCAAGGTCACACAAGGAGTAAGAAGTAGAGACAGGATTGTAATTCAGCTCCCCTCTATATCTTTGACTGCTCCAGTTGCTCCAAGTCAAGTCAGAAACCCACAGCCAGGATGATTTCAGAAGGAACTTCTGACCTCAACAGGAATTCCCTTTAAAGCATTGAATTCAGTTCAATTCAATTCAATTCAAGAGACATTTATTAAGTACCTACTATGTGTCACAGAGGCACAAAATTCCACTGAAGCTGGCTTTAACCTCAAGTCTTCCTAACTCCAGGTCTGGTGCTCTATCCACTGTACCACCTAGCTGCCTGTTCCTATAGCTGCCCATATCATTGCCTAATAACACTATCTCGAAGAGTCTTCATGAACTCTATTGGCACTTGCCAAACATGAGCTATCATTACTATAGGATGAGCTGTATTCATAGGGTCCTGCTTTCCTCAGGGATGGACCTGCTTTGACACACACGTTGACACTCATGCAGTTAATGTTGAGTGCTGCATTGGAAGGAAGATATCTGATTCATATCATAGCACATCCCAGTAGCATGCCTCCCTCTGGCATTATCTTAGTTTGATGAGTTAAGCCATTGATGGCTAGGTGCCAAGGGGTGCAGCTCAGTTTGCACTGTGACCTTCTTGAAGAGATTTGAAACCATTTTTAGCAGTTCAAACCTAAACTTTGCACTCTAGCAAAGCCTTTTGGGAGGTATATAGAGTATTCAGGAAGATCTAATAGAATGTTGTTCAGTCATTTGTTTCAGCTGTGTCCAACTCTATTTGACCCCACTTGGTGTTTTCTTGTCAAATACACAGGAATGGTTTGCTATTTTCCTCTCCAGCACATGTTATAGATGAGGAAACTGAAGCAAACAGGGCAAAGTGACTTGCCCAAGGTCACATAGCTAGTGAGTGTCTGAGGTTAGATTTGAACTTGGAAAGAGAAGTCTTTCTGACTCCGGGCCTGACACTCTACCCACTGTGCCACCTAGTCGCCCCCCATGTGAGGGCTTGCAGAGCTCTTTTCAGGACTTTTCTTACAACTTTTTCATCTACCTTAGGGATCAGTTGTACCTCTAAAAGGCACAGCAGTCACACCCCAGTAAAACTATCTCAACAGATGAGCTAAACCAGGTTGAGGGTAGCTGACAGGTCTCACACCTGTCACTGAGTTAGGGGGATGTCTACCCCAAGCATGTGAAGACTTCCTCAACAGAATGGGCAGATGAAAACAATTTGTTCCACCAGCTATTAAAGTGATTGAAGCAGGTGCTGTGGAGCACTTGGAGTTTGGTCAGATATCAAAGATGGCAAGATCATCCTCTGCATCACCATCTTGACTTTTGTTGTGCCACTGGACTTCAGTATCTCTGGAAGAGTGAGGCTGATGACTTTGTGCAACTCTGTCTCACTTAAATTCAGCTCATGAGCAAGTCAAGCTGTCATCCTGTGATGGCATTGGTCCTCTTCCAAAATGAAGGACAAACAGCAACAAAGCCATGAACCCCTTCTCTAAATAATGTTTTAAAATAAAATCCAAATGAGTAAATGATCTAGGTATAAAGACTGATATTATAAATCGATTAAGGGAGCAAGGAATAGTTTATTTTTCATATTTATGGAGAATGGAGGAATTTATGACCAAACAAAAGATAGAGAACATTATGAAATGCAAAATGGATAATTTTGATTAAATTGAAAAGGTTTTACATAAACAAAGTCAATGCAACTAGGAGGGAAGCAGAGAGCTAGGAAAGAATTTTTACAACTAGTATCTGTGATAAAGGTCTCATTTCTAAAATATATAGAGAACTGAGTCAAATTTATAAGAATACAAGTCATTCCCCAATTGATAAATGGTCAAAGGATATGAACAGGCAATTTTCAGAAGAAGAAATTAAAGTTATCTAGAATCATATGAAAAAAATTCTCTAAATCACTATTGAGTAGAGAAATACAAATCAAAACAACTCTGAGGTACCCCATCACACCTATCAAATCTGCAGGGGGATGGCCAGCATCCTCAGGTGGTTCAGTGAAGTGGTGATGAAGAAAAGAACAATGGGTGAGGCAGGGATAGTAAAGAACAATTCCCATTTATTAACTGAAGCCAGGGGTTTATGTAGACCCTTTCAAGTAAGCAAGGTGAGTCCCATGAGAACATTTTTAGTTTACTTTTTAAACATCCTATTCTCAGGGTAGATATCTTCAGGAACTCCTATCTCTTCCCTCAAAGTCCTTGTACTCTGCACGTTCTCTGGGGTCCCATGGATACAACAAAGCAAGAGGTTGTGGAGAGCTGTAACAGATGTTTGTGAGCACAGATTATAGAGCAGCCTTCATAGAAACTCTGGCCTAGACTTTACATACACTCCACTTTGGCCCTCAACCCAAATTAAACATGACAAAACAGGAAAATGGTAAATGTTGGAGAAGATATAGGGAAACTGGAACACTAATTCATTGTTGGTGGAGTTTTTAACTAATCCAACCATTCCGGAGAGCAATTTGGAACTACGTCCAAAGGTCATATTGACCCAGCAATACCACTTCTAGGGCTGCATCCCAAAGACATATAAAAATGGAAAAAGGACCCACATGTACAAAACTATTTATAGCAACTCTTTTTGTGGTGGCCAAGAACTGGAAATTGAGGGGATGTCTCTCCATTGGAGGATAGCTGAATAAGTAGTAGTATATGAACGTAATGGGATATTATTGTACCACAAGAAATGATTAACAGGTGGACATCAAAAAAACCTGGAAAGACTTACATGAACCAATGTTGAGTGAAATGAGCAGAACCAGGAGAACATTATACATAGTAACAGCCACAGTGTGCGAGGACTGATTTTTACAGATTAAGCCCTTCACAGCAACGCAAGGACCTAAAACATTTCCAAAGGACTCATGATACAAAATGCTATCCACATCCAGAGACAGAACTATACAATTAGATCACAGATTGAAGCACTGTTCTCTCTTTTATGTTTGTTTTTCTCATGTTTCTCTCATTTATTATAATTTTTCTATACAAAAAAATGAGATATTTTTTAATGCATTAAATAAAATACACCAGATTACAAAGGAAGCCAGTTATACTGAAATGCACTGGTCAAAACATTAAAAACAACACAACACCACTACCAGTCCATGGCCCCCTTGTTAAGAGCTCCTACTGTAGAGATAAGGCAAAAAGCTTTGACCTGGGAGCCAATAATCCTACTTGGCTTCTACTCTTGCTTTTACTAACAGCTCTTCTTGTGACTGTGAAGAAATCTTTTCAAACTTCCAGATGCTTAGTTTCCCCTTCTGTAAAATGTGGGGGTTTCACAAGTCACTAAATGCTTGTTAAGTTCTTCCTATGTGTCAGGCACTATGTAGCAGGGATACAAAGGAACCCAGCCTGTGACTGTGACTCTAGGTCAAGGCCTTTGAAGCCTGGATGCAGCCCCTGGTCCAGAGGATAATTGTCTCAACAGGGACAAGGGACTAGGAATCAGTCATGCATTTTTCTAAAACTTTTGCAAAAACCTGAGCCGATGTTCAGAAAACCTGCAGGAGACAAAGGGAACCCCTGTGCACAGCTAAAAGGCTTTCCATGCCTGGCAAAGTCATCTGTGACAATGCCTGAAGTCTCACTGCCTGGAGAACAGCTTTCTTCCTGGGCTGTGCCTTCTAGAGCCCAGTCCCCTACAGGCAGGCCAACATTTACAGAGCCTGTAGTTCAGAGCTCTGAACTCTAAGTGCAGAGCAAGGCAGCCCTAGGAAGCAAGTAGGGTGGGAGGGAGCTAGGGAGAGTTAATGAAAGGAACTCTCATTTCTCTGATCCTCTCATAGTGGAATCCTGAATGCTTCAGAAGGCGATCTATCAAATCACAGGATTGGGGAGCAAAAATGCATAAGCAAACTTTAAGTGCTTCTAGACAAGAGCAGTCTATGAAGGACGGTCCCCTGGATGTGCTCATTAGAAGCATATATCTTAAATAACGTCAGGGTGAAGAAATGGCATGGTTTCAGGGGGAGGCCCGATAAATACAAGAGTATTTACAGCAGCTTTCAAGGTAATCAAAAACTGGAACCAGTGGTTCTACTTGGAGTGGGCAAGTTGACCAAATTGTGGTACGTGAATGATGAAAAATGAAAGAAAACTTGTATGAACAGACACAAAGGGAAATAAGTTCAATCAGAAGAATGATATCTGTGATGATGTAAATTGAAAGAACATTTAGATGAAGCCATATATTGAATGTTATGAAGAATCTTGGCCCCAGAAAAGATAAGATAAATGCACCCTCCTCCCTTTGTTAGAGAGTTGGGTGGCTCTGGGCTCAGAAGGGTGCTTGGCCAATTAGTCAGAGCATGTGTTGTGGTTTTGCTGGGGTTTTTTTGTTATTACATAGGAGAGTTTATGTGGGGTTAGAGGAGGCAAGAGGAAATGTCCAAGTCTAGCACTTGCTCCATTATTCAAACAGGGCTTCCTCTCCCTGGTAGCCTTATAAACTCGTTGACTCTTAGCATCAAGAAGGACACCGGAGTTCATTTAGTCCAGTTTTGCCAACTTAGAAAAAAGTAGACTAAGGCCCCAAGATGAACAATAGAGAGAACTCTTAATTTCAAATCAGAGGCCCAACTTTGATGACTTTATTGTTGCATAAGCTGTAATAACTCTCTTTTCCTCTCTAGGCCTCTGTGTTATTCCCTGTAAAATGAGGTTATACTAGGTGCTTCCTCCTATCTCTAAATATTATTTTCAAGTTGGCCAATCCATTCAGCATCATTGTCTATACTGCACAAAGATCTAGTGATACAAAGACAAAGAAAAAACCATATCTGTATTCAAATTTCATCCCAAGAAGTGATTTGCTCAGTGTCACACTCCAAGAATCAATGACAAAGCAAAGATTAGAAACCATGTCTCTTGACCTGCAGGTTAGCCCTCTTTTGTGAGGTAATAGATTTAGAACAATAAGGGATCTTAAGGTTATCTAGTAAAAAAACCTCTCATTTTGTCCTTATATCAGTCTTTGAGTTTCATGGAAGGTTTCTGGGGTCAGCATGATCTGGATATTCTGAGATAAGCATTAATCTAGTCTAGTCTCTAAGCAATATGGAAGTCTTCTTTCTTGTCATGCAAGTCTAAATTCAGACAATACAATAATTAATAATTGCTTTCAAAATCTAATTTAGAGTAATACACTGCGTGAATATGTGTTTTACAGACCCTAACACTGTGTATGTCAAGGTTACCTACAAAAATAATGTAAGAGAAGGAATGCAAGAAGGTATTGTTGTCTATTGAGAAACAGACCATGATCCAGACATAAGTGGTACACATTCTAGATGACAGACAAACAAAAGAGCATCATTAGAAGCAGCTACCAAAGGGACTGAGTAAAGGCCAAAAATAAAGACAGGCCTACTGTGTGCACAGATAATTAACTTGTCACAGATGGTGTGAATGAATGGATTGGCAACTGGAAAGAAAATGTCTGGAAGACAAGTGAAAACAAAGACGTTCACAAAGACCAATTCACTAAGCTGGATAGATATGACTTGAGACATGAATGTTGAGTGGAAGCAAATACCTGCTTATTTGAAAGTTGCAGGAAATGCTAAAGCTCAAAGATTAGCAGAGAAGCAGCTAGAAAAAAGTGGGAAGACTCAATCAATATCTGGCAGATCCTGAAACTTTAAGTGTCACTCTCCTTAACTTTGCAATATGATCTCTGAATCAATCTCTTTACCCTTCCCCCCCCCCTTTGTATTGTAGCTGTCTTCCAGGACTATCTTTGTTTTTCTATGTGCTATTTTAATTTTCCTTCAGTAATATAAACAAAGTACTATATGCTACACTACAAACACTAGAAACAATTGTAGAAATTATTCATACGTGTGTGTGTTCATCCTTCGTTGCCGAAGAAGACCACGCCATCAGAGAAATAATGCCATGACTTGCACTTGACTTTGTTTCTGAGGGAGGGCTGTGCAGGTCACCAGCCTCACTTTCTCCTCCTGAGCCATCTGGATCCAGTGACCAGATATTCATCAGGATGACTGGAGATGACCCAGGATGTTTATATGTACTACTAATAAAAAAAAGGCAGATAGATATGCGAGATCCAACTGAACTCTGACTTGCTCAACTCTTTCCCCAGATTACCAGACCACATGATTGCTCACATGACTTAGTGTAATAGGAGTAACCAACTTTCCCTTCAGGTAAAATGGACTGTAAAACAAACCTTGCCATCTGCCCTGACACTGTTTTCTAAGGACTTCCTGGCTTTGCCATTTGCCCCACATATATGCCTGACAGTATCCCAATATCAACCGACCTGACAACCTAAAGATGCTTGTCTGGGCCGTGCTATATGCCCCTCTGGCGCATCCTTATGACTTTTAGGCCTTTGAACTTTTAAAAGTCTTTTCATTTACTCAGCAACTGAACACTAATAATAAGTTGTCTTTCTCCCCGCTCCCAAAGTGTGAGCTTGATCATAGACTGTCTTTATGTAGTTGTCCTTCATCCCCAGTACTGAGCATAGCACTTGGAACTTAGTAGGAATAGGAATTCAATAAATGTCTTTTCATTAAAAAACAACTCATTTTGAGGGAACTGAGGTCAAGTTAAGTGACTTGTCCAAGGTCATAGAGTAATGGATTTGAATTCAAGTCCTTGGACTACACACCCATCACTTCCAGCTGTGCCTTGTCACCTTCTGCACATGGCTCTCTGTCAATTGGTAGACCCCAAGAATGTTAGCATCAGAGACATAAATGAGTCTGAACCTTCATCTTACAGAAAAGGAATTAAGACCAAGACATGAGGAGGATTGACACAAGCCATCCATGGAGTTGGTTAATGGCGGATCCAGTAATTGAAGCACTGCATTTTCTATAAACCACAAAGTTGAATAATGAATGGATCAGTTTCTCACTACCCTCTAAAAGTGCCTAAGGACCAAGGCTGTAACTGCTGCCTCCATACCACTAAAACCATGGCTATTTCTCTTTGTCAACTGGGGCAATGTCTTGATTGACTCATGTGAAGAAATGTATACATTTGTGTGGATATATGTGTGTGTCCACATGTGTGTTACTGTGTGCAATGTTCCAGATGCTGCTGCACTTGAACCACACTTATAAACTTCTAAGATGGAACTTTGGGTGAAATTCAGATACAAATTTGATTGGTTAATCCATCAGTTAAATTTGTAAAGCATCTGGAAAGATTTAGCACTGAACTCTAGCAAACAAATTGCATTTCCTTGACTGTGAAAAATGTGAATTGCCATCGAAACTCTCTGAGACCACGTGGAGTACAAAGTGACATATTGCCCCAAATATGTATTTCCAAATACAATGTAACTAATATTTCATCTTGACTGGCTCATAGCCTGGAAAAGATTTGGATCTTGTAGTGTACTGAGGCTCTCTGATTAATACGTAGACCATATAGATCACAGAATGTGAGAGCAGAGCTGGATGAGATCTGGGCCATGCTCTAGACTAACCCCAGAACTTTATAGGGAAAGAAACAGGTATATCTAGAAAGAGTGGCTTACCCAAGGCTATTCAGTTAGTATGTGGCAGAGTCAGGACTAGAATCTGTGTCTTCCAGCTCCTTGCCCTGTATTTTCATCATTTCAACATGCTACCTCCCACAATTGATTAGGAGACTGATTATCTGTCTGGTCTTGAATAAGTCTCTACTTTTTTCTTCTCTGTAAAATGTGGGAATTGTAAAACACCATGATGGGCAAATCAAGTCACCTAGTGGTTTCTTTCTTGAAAAACATATTTAAAGCTGGAAAGAATCTTAAGGATCTTCTAGTCCATTTCTCTCATTTTGTTGATAAGGAAACAGGTCCAAATAAATTAATGGATTTGACCAAAGTCATAAAGGTGTCAAGTGACAAAGCTGGTATTCAAACCCAAGTCCTCTGACTCCATATTAAGCATACTTAAAAAAAAAACCTGTTTTTATTGATATTTTCTGTTTCATATATCACCATGTATCTCTCTCCTTCCCCTGCCCAGAGAGTCATGCCATATGACAAATAATACTTTTTGGAGAAGAAAAGTAAAGTAAGTCAGCACAACTGAGTTTTAATAGTATGAAACCGTGTACAATATTTAACATGTTTGGACCTCCCACTTCATTAAAGGATAAGGTAGGGTCTTTCCATATCTCTTCATTTGAGTCCCATTTGACTTTTATTATTATGTTACATTTACAATTGATTTTTTACAATGTCATCCTTCCATTTAAAATGTTGCAGTTACCATGTGCATTGTTTTCTTGGCTCTGCTAACTTCATTATGCATCATTTCATATAAAGCCATGCTTCTGCATATTTAGCACACATATCATTTCTTTTTTTTCACACATATTTTTTAAGGCACAATAATATTGCATTCTATCCACGTACCACAATTTTTTTTAGTCATTCCCCAGTTGAGGAGCACTAACTTTGTTTACAATTTTTAGCTATTATAGAAAATATTGCTATAGATACTTTAGAGTACGTGGGGACTTTTTTCTTATCAATGACTTCCTTGGGGTAAAAGTTCAGTAATAGAATCTCTGATTCAGACTGTAGACATGCTAGTAACTTTATCTGCAAAACTCCAAATTACTTTCCAGAATGGTTGTACCATTTCACAACTCCACCAACAATGTATGAGTGTGCTTAGCCTTCCACAATCCCTCCAACATTTAGCGTTGCTGGTTAATTGTGTTGTTGTTGGGCTTTTTTTGTCATCTTTGCAAATTTTCAGGGTGTGAGGTAAAAATCTGGATGGTTTTGTATTGCATTTCTCTTGTGATTACTGACTTGAGGCATTTTTCATGGTTGTGAGTACATCTCAGTTCTTTTGAGAACTGTATATTCATATCTTTTGACCATCTATTGAAGAATGACTCAGTTACATGTGTGGGTCTATTTATTTAATTAAATAATTGTTCACATATCTTGGATACTAAGCCCTTATCTGAAAATTTTGACACTGAAAAATTTTCTCATTTAACCAGTTCTATCCTCATTCTAGATGCATTAATATTCTCTGTGCAGAAGCTTTACAATTTCAAGTTCTCCCTTCTGCTATAAACTCAATACCATATCCCTTCAGTTGCTTTACATTAATCTTCTTTTCTTAAGGTTGCACATTTCCCATTGGCTGTCTCCCAACCTGTGATCCCCTCTTCTCATCTGATGTTCCCCCTTTCTCTCATCTCCTTGAGTTAGTCCTCTTCCTTAGTTTTTAATTTCTTTTTGTTGTGTGCCCCTTACCAGAAAGGATTCCCCTCACTCTCCTCTTTATCTGTCTTCTCTTTCTGTTTACTCTAGAACCTCCTTCTCTGATTCGTGATTCTTGTAATCATCTTGTCTCTCTTTTGTCTGTCTTCTTCATGCAATCAGAGCTTCCAAGGTATCCTCCTCTAGGCACTTTCTATCACTACTTTGTAAGGTTCATCCAATGGATGCCCTTCCATTGTACATTATTTCCATAACAACGTTGATTAATAATAATAATGATGATGAGCTAACATTTATTAGTGCTTACTATGTGCCAGAAACTGTGCTAAGCACTTTGGCATTATTATCTCATTTGATCCTCACAACAACCTTGTTAGGTAAGTGCTATTATAGATGAAGAAAATGAGGTGAACAGAGGTTAAATGACTTGCCCAAGGTCACACAGCTAGCAAGAGTTTGAGACCGGATTTAAACTCAATTTTTCCTGACTCCATCCATGCTCAGCACTCCATTCACTGTTCCACTTAGCACTGTCCCATAGTGGGGACCCTCTCTTAGCAAGTCCCTGATTATTAAGCCAACTTAGACCCTCTCTTGTTTACCTTTTTCCTTTCTTTTTTTACATATGCCTAGATGTCTCCTTCCTGGGTCCTTGTTCTCCTATTTCACTCCCCAGAGGTTCCAATCCAACCCCAGAACAAGGAGACTTCTCAAGCGCCAAATTCCAAGACCCCAGCCAGTGTTCTTTCATCACCCATTTCTCCTCACTCATAGGAAGATTCATCAATTGACCCCTCTCATTTACAAAGTAAGGCGTCATGTTTTTCCCCTCCTTTTCCATCTTAACCCTCTCTTCCCCACCCACTTCACCTTCTGAGACAACAGGTCAACTTCCCTCATTGTTAGCCCTCCATTTGACCCCAGAACATCACACACTCTTCTCTATCCTGCTACTTTCCTATCCCCTTGCATGTACTTTCATGTACTTTCCCATGTACTTCCCATAAAGGAGCATTTAACTATAGGCAGAGTATCTCTAGGTTCTGTCCATAATATTCCCTCTCCACCTCCTCACTGTTACCTCTACAGATTTCTGCCTGTCTCTTTGCATACATTTACATAGAAGTCTCTCCATTGTCATTACATTACATAGTTGGTCTCTCCATTGTCACTCCCTTGTTGTTGCTATATTTGCCTGGTACATTTATTACTCCTGTATTTCTATTGTTTGGGGTATTTGTCAAGCAAATAATCTCTTTAGTTCTATTTTCCTTCTAAAAATGTTTTAAATTCTTCTATATTATTGAATGTCCTTCTTTTGTTCTGTATGGTTAAGCTAAGATTTGCCAGACAGGTCATCATGAGCTGTATCCCAAGCTCCATTTCTCTGAGGAATTCATCATTCTATTCCTTCCTCCTTTCTCTATTGAGTGAAGAATAGTTTTGTGTTATTTGAATACCTTTTTCTTTATATTTGAAAGTCTTTTCCCTGATGGCTTGAGGAATTTAGTTTCTGAACTTAATTTTAAATTTAGCCCCTATGTTTTATGGAGTTTGTAGCTTCTTTTTCCTTCCCCATTCCCCACCTTCAGAGGCAATCTGTGAATTCTTTCCATTGGAATTTGATTTTCTATATTCCAAAGTTCTGGACAATTCTCTTCTTTTATTTCTGTCATTATAGTGCTAAGTATTTTTGACCTGTCATATCTTTCTGAAACATATGATAAGATAAGATTCTCCATAGATCATCTGCACAACCTGTCTTTGAGTTCAATGTTTAACTTGCGTAATTGAGCATGTTTTCTTTTGAAGTTAGTTTTTTTTTTCTTTTCTTCTTCTAGATTGTCCTTTACTTCTCTATGTATTTGCATTCCCAATCTACTGTTCTCTTTTTTGTTGCTTAAGTTTTCCTCTTCTGCTCCTTATTTATGCTGGGCAGGACACAAATTCTTCTCTCATAATCCCTTCTGAACTACTCAGGAACAGTGCGTTGGGGTTCTATATTCTCCTCAAATTTCACAGGGTCCTCAATCTAATCAAATGCAAATTTTAATCCTTAGTATGTATTTATAAATGATTGAACTTATTACTAGATCTGGAAGCCATATTTCCTTTTATTGTTTCTGTCTTTGCAATTGATTTAACTGTTTATGTTCCAGGTCTTTGAGTTTTCTTCTTCCTGAAATTTTTGATATTTTTAGTGTTTTTCTTCCTTATTTTCCCTATGTCTCTCTTCCTGACTTTCCTTCTCTATGATTCTTGGCTAGGGTCCTCAATCTAAAAGTTTCTTAGCGTCCTCCCACAATGAGCATTTCATGTTTCACCAGTCCAGAACTTTGCCCCAAGTGCCTTTTGGGTGGTCAGAATCAACCCCAGCAGAATACTATGCTCTTCCCTTAAGGTTGGTAGAGTGAGACATAGCCCCCCCATGTGCAAGATGTCCTGTCCTGGTAACTTGTACTACTCTGTCTGTTCCTTAGTTCTCTGACCCAGCACCAGTAGGTCAGAGCCCACTTTCCCTAACACTGGCAGTTCATAGTGTTGCAGCACCGATATTTCTTGGTTGTACCCCCTCCACCCCAGACTTTTGGTTTCAAATGACTGTGGCCAAGTTGGATATCCAGGCCTAAGCAAATTTCCTTGACCTGGAACTAGGATCTCCACAGCAATGGAGATGGAGGGAAAACCTATATCATATCTTTAGGTCTGCTAGGACAGCCTCAATACTGGTAGTGTGAGACGTGGTGGAGAAGTGTACTCAGCACTTGCTCCACTGCATCTTGCTTTGATTTAATTCAATGAAAATTTACTAAGGACCTCCTGTTTGCATATCGTTTCATAGGGATAGCTAGGTGGTACAAAGGATAGAACATTGGGCCTGGAGTCAAGAAAACCTGAGTTCAAATCTGACCTCAGACACGTTAGCTGTGTGACTCTGGGCAAGTCATTTAACTCCATTTGCTTCCATTTCCTCATCTGTAATAAGAACTGGAAAAGGAAATGGCAAACCACTTCATAATCTTTCCCAGGAAAACCCCAAATGGGGTCAAGAAGGGTTAGCCATAACTAATAGCAACTAAACAACAACTGTGTGCATAGCTCTGGGGAAAGGGTTGTAGGGGATTCAACATCTCCATGACATCCTTTGGCATCCCAGTCAGAGACAGAGACATGGGTTGGATAGACCCAGGATATGTCTCTAATGTTTCTATGACAAATCCATCTCTGTTTATTGACAAACTGACCAACTTCAAACAGCTTTCCCCACATTCTCCCAGAAACATGGGCTGGTAGTGGAATTCAGTATTTGATATTGGAGAAAAAGTACAAGCATTGTCCCTATCTAACAATATGAATTAACCCTTGGAATATGAAGTAACTACTACACTCAGGGTGGTTGCTAAAGTGCCAAGGAGTTCAGCAAAACCACCTTGTGAAGGAACATTTGGTGATATCAAAAAAAAATGTTTTTAATTAGCATTATTATGAGAGTCCTTAAGATTGATGCAGTAATTGGTGATCAGGAGAAATGAATTCCTTAAGATGAAACAAGACATCAGAATCATTGAGGATGTCCAGGGATGTGGGTACCAAGACAGAACTTGACTGATTTCTATGGATTAGTCATAGTACAAAGAAGAAAACTCATCAACACCCTATTGCCTCTAGGATAAACAATGAAATTTTCCAAATTTTTGAAATTTGAAATCTGAATTAATGAGAAGATACTAAGCATGAGAAATATATGTGTATATGTGTGTAAGCATGAGTGTAGATATGTGCATTCTAGGTATTATCCTTAATGCTGTTCTCCCTTTGAGTCTAATACAATATGCTAGTTGAAATAAACATTCAAGAAGTTAATCCTGGGGACACTGGGTTACACTCTTGGATTACTTTCCTTTTCCTCTCTCTCTCTTCCTCTCTCCATTTCTCTCTTTTTCTGTGTGTATATGTGTATATGTATGTATCTTTGTATGTATATACACATAAACACACAACCACACATACCCCTATCTTGTATGTACATAGCTGTTTTCATAATGTCCCCTCCACTTAAATGTGAGTTACATGAAGGCAGGAATTGGTTTCTGCTTTGATTTTTGCTTTCTCTGTATCCTATAGTGCCCAGCACATAGTAGCCTCTTAATAAAAAAATGTTATTAACTGCCACTCTCTGTATCATTACTTTCATATAATAAAGCTGGTAACATAGGCAAAGGAAATATTTTCAGAGTTCACATTTCCTTTATCATCTACCTCTACATTTTCTTTTCCAAACAAAAATCTCTCTGTGGCCCACCTGAAGCTCCCCAGCTTGCACACCATTAAGCCCCTGAATATGAACACTGGCCGCCTTAATTATAGAACTATTTCTAATCCTTCTAATCACCAAACTATATCTAATCCTTCTCTACCTCTCAAAGCTGAAGGAAAGTTTAATGGAACTAAGCCAAAAGCTTGTGTAATCCCTAAAAGCACTATAGAAATGGGGGGGGGGGTGTCAGTATTATTTCTATTGTTACTGTTATTTTATTACCTTCCTCTACTTTTTCCTAGGGATCAGGGACCATATGGGTGAATACAGGGTAGATGAGATACCCTAGCAAGCTCAGTATGCTTGTTTGTGTTCCAAATGTGGACCTAAACAAGAGTCAGCCTTTTTCACCAAAACCATATCTAGATATGAATTGGGTGCTCAGTTAGAGGGGGTTAGAACTGGCAGGAACCATCCCATTGGAAAGCAATCTCTTGATCAAAGAGCCCTAAAAGGATTCAGCAGCCCTGAACTCTAGGTCTCTAATAGGATTAGGACCAAATTCAAATACTGAACCATTTTTAGCTTAGGACACTCTTCTGCTTAGTAACTTGTTTCTACAAATGTTCCATCTCAACATCAACCAGAACCCAAGAATTTCAGTGGACATAAAACCTATTTCTACACAGAAAACTTAAAGCAAAATAATCAAGAAAGGAAAACATTCTTGAATGTGGCCTCTAATTACGACTCTTAGTACATACCTACCAGAGAGGAAACAGACTTCTTTCACTATGTCTGCTTCAATTTTGGCAGTTCTACCATGGAGACCTACAACCCCTATATAACATAAGAAAACCAAGGGCACCACAATCTTTGGTGTCATTCTGTGTGTTGGTGTTCCAAATTCACAATAGCACATTAGTGATCAGTTTATTTGAAGGAGTTCTTTTCCTCAGTAAATTTTTGTTCCTCCTCTTCTACTTGACCTATTCCGTTTTTTTTTTAATCTTTTTTCCCCATATTTTTGTGTCTGTTACCAAGCTGCTAATTCTCTTATAATTTTCTTACATCACTTTCATTTCTTTTCCCAATTTTTCCTCTACTTTTTTTAGCTCTTTCTTGGGCTTGGATTGAATTAGAATTTTGTTTTTTGAGTTTATGTCTTGGTCTTCCTGCCATTGTAGTAGATTGTCATTGTTGTTACTTGTTTGTTTGTTTATTTGTTTGCTCATTTTTCCAGCTTATTTCCTGACTTTGATCTTTATGTTAAAGTTGGGCTCTGCTCACCTGGGATGGTGAGACACTGTCCCTAGCTTCACACTTTTTCATGATGCTGTTTTTAGAGTTGGCTCTGGGGATCTGAGAGGTTTTGATGTTTCTGAGGTGATGTAATCCTGGGACAGGCCCCTAATCCCCTGCAACCATAAGCATTAGTGCTCCCTTTGCCTTGGAACTGGAACCAGTGTTCCTTTT